>NC_045562.1:66571326-66907992 GCF_009819795.1 Aythya fuligula
TGTATAGGTACTGCATCAGCTGAAATTGTCATTGCCACGGATTTTGAAACACCGATTTTGTGTCTATCGGTATAGATTAATCTCGTGGCAGTAACCAAGTAAGCGTGTATTGACACTGGAAATATTAAAAGCAACAACTAAAGAAAGGTTCCAGTATAGATCATCAATTTTCAATGCATACATATAGGCACACGCGAGCCATATCACGTCGTTCTTGGAAATGAGGACATAGCTTAAATGTGTCTCCAAAATGTTTTGAGCTAAGGATCTAGCAGACTCGGAAGATCTGAATGCATTGAAGTTTAGATAGTCAGATCAGAAAAGAGGGGACCCAAGCCATTAACTCATCGCCTGCACCTTCCTGGGAGCTGCAGTTTGGGGAAACCCGAGCTGCAAAGCGCAGCTGGTAGTTCCTCTTGTGTCTTCAGCACCTCACGTGTCCGCTTCATCGCTATCATCAACAGCCTCGATAATTTCTCTCTCTTTTTTTTCTTTTCTTTTTTTTTTCTCTTTTTTTTTTTTATTTTTTTTTTTTTTTTTTTTCCATATGAATGGTACCCTGCTCTTTGACACGAATTCGAGACTGATTAAAAAGAGAGAGGGAAAGTCAACCAAAGCTTGCAAATCGCGACCGGGAGACAACCACCCGGAGTAGCACAGCGCTGCACTCCGGAGTTCGGCAGGCTCGATGGAGCCTTGGCACCGGTTCCCCAGCTGCATGGCACCCGGTGACAGCCTCTTCAGCAGCATTTTCCCGGATGGGAAGGAAATCCCAAAAACTGCTTTGAGCAGCAGCCTCTAGACTCCCGCTTGCGCCGGCACCGCTGCGCCGGACTGGCCCAGGCGTCTGCACGGGGGTTTATTGCTCACCTGGGCTGCTTGTCCGCGGAAATAAACACGGAAGGAGAGTGGGGAAAGGGAGAAAAATCTGTGCTTATCCAGATTAAATACCTATCTTTTTCTTTTTTATTCATTTTCTTTTTTTTTTTTTTTTTTCCTCACTTGGAAACGCGATAATTCGCCCGTTTTCGCACGCACTGGTGAATTTCGTAATACGACAATTGCATTTTAATGTTTATTTTTAAAATGAAAACGTCTAGGAAACGTCTTTCCTTTGACACTGCCTAGTAGCGACTGTATTGAAAAGGCATGCATTTCAGCTTTCTGATAGAAAAGTTTTATTTCCCAACTCGGAATATAAAGCGTGTGAACTTGGAAACCAAAAGAAGACAAATGCGTTTGGAAATCTATTGGGAGGGGATAAAAAGCATTTTGTTACTCTAGGAGACCAGATAAAATTATCCCAGGGGCTTTCGGGGAGCAGGATTAGCACAAGGAGTATGAGAGGGAGCTTGCTTTGTCCTGCAGAAACATCAGACAGGCCACAGATTGAGAACGAGTTAACAAAAAAAAAAAAAAAAAGCTTTTTTTTTTTTTAAAAAAAAAAAAAAAGAGGGCTTGTTTTGTTGGGGGAGGGGGGGTGAAATCTGAGAAGCCACAGTTTGTGAACCAGGTTTAGAAAGGTGTGTATATATTGATAATGTCAAAAATTGGGAAAACTTAATTGGAGGGATATTAAAGTCTGAGAGGGGAGCGAATGGCAGCCTCGGCGCTGAGCAGGCTGTATTGACCGGGACTGCCAGGTCTCAGGGCCAGGAGTGGTGACACCGTCCCCGTGGGCCGAGGCAGAGCATCGGCTCCCCTGAAATACCGGGCACGGGATAATTTCGGAGGGAGGAAGGCAGAACACAGCCCGGTTTCTTTGGCACCTCCGTTCTCTCCTCCCTCCTGCCCAGAGAAAGAGCGCTGCAAGAGCTCCAACAACGTGTGGGCTGCCCACAGACATGCGGGGGGGAGCCCGGACAGCCCCTCCGTGGGCAGGGGGGGCAGCTGCCACGGATCGGGGAGAAGGCGGACACCCCACAGACACGCCTGGGGCGTAAATACCATCGGTGCCGCCCCCGGCAACGGGAAGGGGGGGAGCCGGGCGGCGAGGCTATACGTCCCCATCCAGCAAGCTGAAGTGTTTGCCCGGGCTGGGGAGGCAGAGGTAAGGGATGGCGCTGCCCGGGTAGAACAGAGGGAAGGGGAGAGGCAGCAGGCAGCGGCTGAGCAGGGTGCTGTCCTTGTAAAGGGTCGGCAGGGACACAGCCGCGGAGGCAGCCAGGGGTGGCGGTTCCCCGGGATGATCTTCTTGCCCCGGCCCCGGAGCCTCGGGCTCGGCCGACATCTGTCTCTTGAGCTTGTTGCGCCGGTTCTGGAACCAGATCTTCACCTGGGTCTCGGTGAGGTGCAGCGCGGCCGCCAGCCCTGCCCGCTCAGCGCTGCTCAGGTAGCGCTTCACGTCGAAGGTGGACTCCAGCTGGAAGACCTGGCTCTTGGAGAAGATGGTCCTCGTCTTTTTCTTGCCTCCCACCGCCGGCGACCTGCCGCTCTCTCCGCCGCAACCCCTGGCATCCCTCGGCGACGGCTGCCGGGGGCCGCGCGGTCCCTCCACGGGGAGCGGCGACACCACGACGATGCCGTCGGTCCCCGGGCGGAGCCCAAGGCCTGGCCCCTCTGCCCGCAGCCGGCGAGGTTCGTTGCCTGCAACGGCAAAGCACAGCATCACGCTGCCTGCAACGGCAAAGCACAGCATCAGCCCCCCCCCAGCCCTCCGCGCCGCCCCCCCCCCCCCGGCCCCCGCCCCGCATGCATGCACAGCCTGGCTGCCCCTAGGGTCTGAGCACTGGGGAGAGAGGGCGAGCTCCTTCTCCTGCTGCAGCATCTAAAAGCTCTGTGTGTGTCTGTGTTTGTGTGTGTATGCGTGTCCGTGCCCGCGCCCCACCCGAGCCTCCGGGGCGCGGTCCCGGCCCGGCGGCGCTGGGACCCCCTGGACATCCCCCGACTGGCTGGGCTGAGGGTCGGGCTGACACCCGAGGTGCGACACGGGCGGCCGGCTGTGTACCCGAGTCGCTGGAGCTTTTATTCGGGTCTCGTTCCGCAGGCCCCTCTTCTTCTTCTTCCTCCTCATCATCCTCCTCCTCCTCCGGCAGCGCGCAGAGGGCTCTGCCCTGCTCCCGGGCAGGGCGGCGGGGGCCGGGCTGCAGGATGCTGTCGATGCTGAAAGCCGGCGGAGCGGCTGGGGCCGGTGGTAGGGCTCCGCGGCCGCCCCCGAGCTGCACCATGGCGAGCCGAGCCGAGCCGCGCTGAGCCGAGCCGAGCCGAGCCTCAGGACTGGCTGCGAAGGGAGGGAGCCGGGATAGAGGGAGGGATGGGGACGAGGGGGAGGAGAAGGAGGGGTCGGGGCGGCGGAGGGAGGGGATGGAGCTAGAGGGAGCCAAAGGACTGAGGAGGGAGTGGTGCAGGGGAGGGAGAGAGGAAGGCAAGAGGTAGAAGGAGAGAGAGAGAAGAAAAGAGAAAGGAGCAGGAGCTGGAAGGAAGCGAAGAGGATTTTTATTTTTTTATATTTTTTTTTTTTTGGGGGGGGGGGATGGGGGAAAGCACTCCAAAGTGCCTCTTTCTTTACTGTGGATGAGGTGTGCCCGAGGGGGTGTCCCTGCGCAGTGCAGGGTTGGCTGTCCCCCAGCTCCGGACTTTAGCTGCTGGAGGGACGGGGCAGAGTCAGGCCCACGGGAAAGGGCGATGGGGAGGTGGGATGGTAGGGCGGAGGGCTCTGGGGTGGAGAATAAAGAAAGGGATGGGGAGAAAGGGCTGGAAATAAGAGAGAGGAAATGGGTCTCTGGGAAGGCAGGATGGGGAAAGAAGGGGATCTAGAAAATGAAGGAGGGCAGAGAGGTGGAGAGGAAATATTGCACAGAGGACAAAAGAATGATAGGGGGTGAGTGATAGAAGGGGGTCATCACGAGGGAGGAGGCAGCAAGTGAGAACCTTTACTGAGGGGAGAGGGGAAAGAGATAAAGTCGAGAAAAAAAAAAAATGAAACGGAGATTTAAGAAGCAGAAGAGGGAGGAAGAGTAGAAAGGAGTAATGGACGGGGAAGGGAGCAATGGATGCGCAGGGGGAAATCACTGCAGCTTCTCGGGGTCCTAGAGGCGAAAGGGAGACCCTTTCCTTCCGAGGAGCCCCGTGTGAAGGTCATCCCGAAATCCGCCCCGCAGATCTGCACAGCTCTTCTGTAGTTTTCGAAAGCTAAAAATTGTGCTAGATCCTGCACCTTTTGGAGGCTGGAGAAAATGTGCTATTGGAGCAAGCACTCCCGATGCTCCTCGGGACTCGGGGAAGGATTTGTACGTTTGTGTGGTGTCTGGAGAACTTTTGCTCTCCACCACCTACCAACATCGCAATGTCTTAAAACTGGTTTACACAACCCAAGGGCCGCCATCAGCTAGCAGCTAGCTGCTGAGCACAGGGAACCCTTTCCTCCCCTAAGCCCCTTTGTAAAGCCCGGCGAATGTTTGTAACCGGCTTTTAGGAGGCCTTTTAGTCCGAGTCTCGATGTTTCCACCACGAAAAGTGCTGAGGGCAAGCGAGAAACCCTTGAAAAAGAGTTGACAATAGAAGTGCTGACAGGCTCTTAAATATTGTGATGCAGAAGATTCCGTGAGCTAAAATCAGGACATCTTTTAAGGCTTTGGACTGTGTTAATCTTTAAAGCACTGGTTCTTGGGAGAGCGGGTTTCAGCTCTTTTTCATGAAATTTTGTTTCGCTTTATAAATGCACTCAGATTTTAATGGAGCCGTCTGCTGGAGAGCTGTATTTTTTTCCACCAGGCGAAAAAAAAATAAAACGTCCCGTCTTCCATTAACACGGTCATTGGCCAAACGCCCAAAGTCATTGTATTTGTCTTGCAATCTCCTGTACAAGCTGGCGGTTCTGGTGGGGCGAAACGTCCTGTTAAGGGAGAGCGACAGGGAGAGGGAAGGGAGGAGTGGTGCGAAATGGGAAGAAGCTGAGAAGATAAATTACATTATTCCGTGTCAGCTGGCACAACTCAGAGAGTGGAGCACTTGGATGCCAGATCGGGTCGGTCCGAGTCCCTGTGCTGCTGTCCCGGCCTCCTTTCCCTCTGTCTGGAAAGGGTCGAGGTAGCCACGTCCCAGGTGCTCACATCTGTCTTTGCTGCAAACTATTTCCCTCTTAGTCGCGAAAAAAAAAAAAAATCCACACAAAAGAACAAATGCATCGACTTCTCAATGTGTTTTCCTAAAAGACATTTTCTTGGAATAAAAAGGACAATTTGAAGAAGGCAGAAAATTAGAAGGAAATTGAAGAAAGAGACATAAGCTCCATAAGCTTTGCCTACTCGTTTTATTACACTGCGGCCCCCTGCGCCCCCTACGAGCAGCTCAAGGCCAGCCCTGGCAGACACAGACCCAGTCCCAGTAGCACCCCGCCGGGAGAGGTCTGCCTCCTTTCCCAGCCCCATTTGGCCGCCCTACAGAAACGCTTTTTCCCTGGCAAGCTGTGCGCAGGGAGGGAATGCAGCGCAGCCCCGCAGCTCCCCAGGCTTTTTGGCAACTCATTGGTAACAAGAGGATGGGGGCGACCGCTGCCCCCCCGCAGCGGGTCCTACAAGCCAGATCCGTACCTCACGCCCTCTCTTAGAGTCTTCCTCATCTTCAGAGGAGAGTAAAGTGTGTGTTCCGCACGCCGACAGGTTGCAATCCTGCAGACCGTCAGGTGGTCTCCGGCGGAGGCTGGGGGGACACAGAGGCTGCTGCCTCGGGAAGGTCGGAGGAGCCGCCGCGGACCTGCTCGGGGCACCCGAAGGGGAAAAAAAGTGTCCCACGGGACGGCTGGGCGAGAGACCTTGCCAAAAGTCACAGACTTTTTTCCAAGTCATTGGCTCTTTGGTCGTGGGGAAAGCCTAGGGCAAAGGCTGGAGGTGTTTGGAGGGGAGATTTTGGCCAAGTCTCCGCTCCGCACCACGCAATTCCCTGCCTCAGCCACAAAAGGCCGACGGACAAGGCGCACAGCCACTCCGACAAACAAACAAACAAACAAACAAACAAACAAACAAAAAGATTTTCCTACAATATATATATTTTTAGAGATTTTCCTACAGAGATTTTCTGCTAGCGATACTTTTAAATCCTGCTCTTCATCTGCGCTGTATCTCGGAGCGATCCTGTCGTCTGCGACATGTCGTGCCAGGGAGTCCGCTAACGGGCAGCGACAGGGCAGGAGAGCAGGTCTTTATCTTTGAATAATATATTCCTGTACTAGCAATTCACGTCAAGCTGAATGGAAACCTTTTACCTGGGAAAGCTTTTTACGAGAAACCAGACAGTATGCATATCTTTATTTCCATTTCAGCTCAGAGAAGGAAAAAAAAAATCTGAAACTAAAAGTCACTGACACGAAATCTGATTAGATTCTACAGAAAAGCGAAAGGGTCCGGTTTTGCTTGGTTTACGGGATCGGGATTGTTTCATCCCCCGGTGTGCTGGAGGATAAAATAGGCCCTATCTGGATTTCACATCCCCTTGCAAATAAGTACGGCCGCACCAGGACTTCGAAGCAGTCCTTAAGGAGTCCCCACTCCTCTCCCGGCAGGGCGTAGAAGATCCAAACCAAAAGAGCTGCCTGAAAATAAAAATTTCATTAAAAAAAAAAAAAAAGTAAAACGGAATAAAAATAAATAAATAAATAAACGGAATAAACGGTGGCTTTGGGATAGTGCTGCAGGTCCCTCAAATAAACCCGACCTTGCAGTTCATCACTCGCTGGGTATTAATTGCCGATTACTATCGTGATGTCCTTCTCCTCCACCCCGCGGCTGAAATTCCAGGGTACAACCCCCCCACCTCCGCCCCCAAGTACAGGGCCATCGCCCGCCTATGCCAGGTACAGGAGCTGGGAGGGACGGGGGAGAAAAGGGTTTCCCGTAGGAAGGCAGCTACAACTGTCACTCATAAACAGGCTTTCAGCGGGGGGCAGCTTCAGTAACCAGGCCGATTCTTTCACTCCCGAGGTGCAGGACACGGGCAGGATGGGGCCCTGACGCATCCTTTTTGGAAATCTTTTGTTAGGTCAGTTTAAAGTCCTCGGTTAAATCGTCTTCCTGCAACCTCTGCACTTGATACGAGAGGTGTGCAGTAAAATTCTACAGGGGATTTCTGAATAACGTAGGTAAGTCCCAGGTGTTCAACAGACTAGGGTTGCCAAAGACAGAAGGGAGAGAGAAGAGGAAGAAGATGGAGAAAAAGAAGAGGAAAGAGATAGACAGATGATAGATAGATAAGTAGATAGATAGGCAGATAAGAAGAAAGAAGACAATAGAGAGGAAGGTAAAATAGAGAAGAAAGTAGAATAGAGAAGAAAGGAGAAGAACAGAGAAGAAAGGAGAAGAACCAAGAAAGCAGAACTGGTAGTAGAAGAACTAGGAGTAGAAGAAAAGAAAAAGCAAAGAAGAGCAAAGCAAAGCAAAGAACAGTAAAAAAAAAAAAAAAAAAAAAAAAAAAAAAAAGTTTGACATTCTCATCACAAGTCCAGATTTTCATAATACATGCACAGATGTTCATGCATCTCCGTACACAGAAATTAAAACATAGGATCACTAAGAAGAGTTGAGAACCTCAGAATAGTTAAATGAAGCATTAAGAAGTCCGTCGTAAAGTAGCATTCATTGGGAATGGGATGAGAAATACAAGAAAATTGCCTGGATCTAATTCAAGGCAGAGAGCACTAATCCTGCCAGGGCGTTGCAGTCTGCAGCGAGGCCCCGATCGATGGCGCGACGCGGCGTGCGCACCCCGCCAGGCTGACGTGTTCGCAGGGGGTAGAGACAGTCTCTTCCAAGATAATGCAGTATAAAAGAAAGGGGGGAAAAAAAATCGATTCAAATATATTGTTCAACAGTGGAGCCAGGGCGCACCTATGAGATTTATTAAGTATTGATTTGCATGAATATTTTAGACCCCTGCCAAGGAGAAAAGTTATAGGCCATCTTAAGCCGGTGAGCACTGTACCATTTGCAAAGCAGCCTTGTAACAAGGTGCTTTGCAGCATATTGATCGCTTTCATTTAAAGTGTAATTAATAATAACATCTTAGAGCAGCTAAACTAGTTTATTTCAGGGGGGGCACTTCGTACAGTATTTTGATTTTTTTTGTTTGCTTAAAAAAAAAAAAAAAAAAAGTTAAAAGATCACCTCTTCACTAATTATTTTTATTAGCTTCCAATAAGCACAAGTTATCTTTCTGAGTAGTCTGGCAAGGTTTTCCTTAGCCTCGCCTCTGGAGTGCCATCTAGCTAAGCTGTTGTAGCAACATTCATTAAATAAATGTCAACAGACAAGGATTTATGCTGCATAATAATATTACAGCTGTAGTATAACTGGATTTATTTTAAAGCTATTCTGAGGTTGCTTTGATCTATAAAACAGCAACGTATGTCTCTATATGTCGCAAACAGCCATTGTGAAACTACTTTGGGCTTTATAGTCTGCCAACATATTTCTTATAGTGTTCTGTTTGCAGAAGAAGCACAGAGTGACTCTTACCTCTTTGATTTGTTTAATAGAGATATACAGAGGGAATAAAACTGCGAGGAATCTGTTCTCGTAATTTGAGGTTAGGCTTTTTTTGCCTGCTTTGAAATTGCCAATATATATTCATCAGTGACCACGTCTTCTGCTAGCTGTTTCTGTAGATCCTGCAATTTTCTTGCCATCAGGTACAATGAAAAGAGTCGTTAAAAATCGACTAGATAAAGAAACCTGAGGTGTTTATGTTCCTACTTTCAGTACATACTTTTAATAAAGCACTTCCTGCAGGTACAGAATAAGGCATAAGTAAGCATTTTTTTTTCTTAGAAGAACTCACATCTTGCACCTTTTAATATTTTACTATGGTCATAAGTTACAAATACAGTGTATGAAAAAAAAAAATCTGTTTATTGATATAATTAGCACGTCTTTAAAAAACAAACAAACTAATGTCAAAACACATTTTAAAAATCCGATTGATCATTTAGCCCTGCCAGTTCCTTAACTTCAAGAAAATAATATTTAGTAGAATCAGAAGTATAATAATCTCATATGTTACTCCAAAGAAAAGGCATGTGGAGAGTGGCAGGCATGTTCAGTTTCCCATTGGATTACAATCTACTCTGATATGACCGTAGGGAGTCAGGATTTTGCTCCAGTAGGTAACGCTGGGAGAGCTGGGGAGCTGGATAGGACGGGGAAAAGCTCTGGCTGTTTTCCTCCAGGCATAGTCAGGCTCTGAACGGTACCAAGCCAAGCAGTGAGCCCAGAGGAAGCGACGTCGCCCAAAGCCGCCCCCTCTGCGCATTAAAAGGCTTAAATCCCCCCGAGTCCCGCCGGGGGCTTCGGGACCCCCACCCCGCCGTTCCCCATCCCCCTTCCCCTTTCCCGGATCAGATCAACAGCTTTTAGAAGTTTTCGCCCCAAAAGCGGGAGTTTCCCGGCTACGCCAAGCAAACAGCTGGAAAAGCCCTCCCGGAGCGAGAAGAGAAATTTCAGAGCAGTGAAAAAAAAAAAAAAAAAGCTCCCAAACCCGAGGCTCGAGTCGAAACGAGCATACCGGCAAGTTAACGCTTTTCTCAGGAACCCACAATACGCATCTATTATTATTATTTTACTTCAGCGTCCTAACTTCAATTGTGCATGATGCCCAGAGCCGTGTTTCAGGCCAAAGAGAGAGGAAAAAAAAAAAAAAAAAAAGCAGTGGAGAGGTTGTAATCCACCCCTGAGCCGCCTTCTTGGGTTTCGTATCAAAGTTGAAGCTCCGCCGCATCTCGCCGATCGATTTCACAACACGAAAGCGTGAGATCGCTCCAAACATAATGTAAAGTGTAGGAAACAGTAAGAATTAGATCTTTCTTCCTTCACCGGGACCAGTCTGCATGCACGTACCCCAACAGACCCATGGACCCGTTTTTTGCCACGGGGACACCGAGTGTTGCGAGCTGGTCAGTTAAATTACACCTGATTATGCCCTAAAACGTAGGATCAAAGCTTGACCTTGGCTGAGCTCAAGGCTGAGTTTTATAAAGTCATTTTCCCCTTAATATTAAGAAAAAAAAAATCAAACCTTTGGAAACAATAACCCGATGTTAATTTTAGCAGTGAGTAGAGAGTGAGAAACAAAAACAGTTATTAAAGGAAAAATAGCTTGGCATGCATAATACTTCATATAATACCACATTACAGTTTAGCTTGCATAACTAGCCGTACAACTCCCCAGTCTGTCGCCATCTGATTATTTTTCTCTGTTTTAAACTGCCAGTGCGAACTGTTAATCGATTACAAACCGACCCCGTAAGAGACGGAAAAAGCTGAGGTGCATTTTCCTCGGCCTCCTCAGGAGACCCAAATAAGAGGCAAATCCAGCTAATAAAACACAGTAATGTTCACTTATTATTATTAATATTTTTTTCCACCGCGTATCTTTAGCGGATAGTTTATCGGGGAAATAAAATGGAAATAAAGAAACCAAATCCTCACAGCTCTGACTTCAGTGGGGCGAATTCACTCGAATAATTTGCCTTCAAGTTGTTGGAAATCAAAAAGCCTGCACCGAGAAGGACCAGGGGAGGCACCAACACATGCTTGGGTATTGATCGTATGAAAATTAGAGTAACAATTGGGGGGGGGGGAGGGGGGTTGGGTGTCTGTAGGAATTAAGTGGCTAAAATAAAGGGCCCTGGAGAAGCTGCTGAGGGTCCCGTGGCCGCGGTGGGGGCCCCGAGGCTTCGCCGTCTTTTGGGGCGGGGACCGCGGGGCCGGGAAGAGCCCCCGGCCCTGGCAGTTCCGTACATTCGTCTGACGCTCGGGGGGGGGGGGGGGGGGGGGGGGGGGGGGGAGAATTAGGGGGCTGCTGCCCCCCCGAAAAACGCCGGTCTGTGTCCCCCCGGGGCTGAGTCCGAGTTTTCTTTGGATGCTTGGCGCGGGGGGGCCCCGCCGAGTGGCTCCCGGCTCATGGCCGGCGGTCCCCGGTGTCCCCTCGGTTGTGTCCGGCGGCCGCGCATCGTTCCGAGTTAACCCCAGCGGTGAGTTTATTGCACGTTAAAAAAAAAAAAAAAAAAAAAAAATGTCCCAAAGCGGTAAATCGAGAAACGTGGAAGTGGAAAGAAAAAAGTCTGGGGATGATACGGGGGGGGGGGGGGGAGGTGGAGCTGGAAGCCGGGGGCTGGGGCGAAGGGGCCGCGGTCCTGGCACAGGTGGGCGCTCAAACGAGTCCTGTCATCTGCGACCGTAGGAAGGGAAGGGAGGCGGCAGGGAAGGTGCCCAGGGGGTAGCTGACGCCGCTGGAGAAGCCCACCAAGGGGGGCGACATGTGGGGCAGGGTGAAGCCCAAGGCGCTGGCCGGCGAGTTCTCGTGGTACAAAATGGGGACCCGCACTATCCTTTGGGCGGCGTGGGAGAGGTTGGCCGCCTCCAGGTCGGCGGCCAGCTGCCTCTTCCACTTGTTGCGCCGGTTCTGGAACCAGATCTTCACCTGGGTCTCGGTGAGGTGCAGCGAGGCTGCCAGCCCGGCCCTCTCCGAGCTGCTCAAGTAGCGCTTCACGTCGAAGGTGGACTCCAGCTGGAAGACCTGGCTGCGGCTGAACACTGTGCGCGTCTTCTTCTTGCGGCCGGCCGCTCGCTGCTCAGGCTCGCCCGGCTCCTCGCCTCGCTCCTCCTCTTCCTCACGGCCTCCGGGGCCCGGTCGCCCTCCCGAGGGGCCCCGCACCGCAGCCGCCCGCCCGCCGCCGCCACCCGCCGGCTCCGCCGGCTCCTCGGGCAGCTCGGGCGAGTCCCGGTCGCTGGCTGCGGAGAGAGGCACAGACAGAGCTGGGGGGGGCGGCCCGCTCCGGACATTGCCCCTGATGGGGATGGGGAGAGCCCAGAGGCTGCGCCTGCCCCTGCCCGGGTCACCAGGAGGGGAAGGGAAGAGGCCGCGGAAAGGGCGATGCCGGGGAGCCCGGCCCTGGGTTGCTATATGGCCTGCTGTATAGCCCTGCCGTACCCTCCCGGCAGCCGTGAGGATGTGTGCACACAGTCCTGCACAAACCCGTAAATTACATCTCGTGCATATATACGCATATACGGACACGATCATGCACGTATATGTGTATATGTATATCTACGTGTGTATAGGTATGATAAGATATAATAACATGTCTACGTGTACACACATACCTATGCAAATTCAAATATATATATGTAACATACATGTACTTTGATTTATGTTTTGTACGAATGAATACCAGTATATATATGTAAGCGTATATACACATGTACATATGTACATAAGAATATAAATATTTTTATAATAGAGACATACACTTATAAACACATGTGCATGTATATATTTATAAGCACATGTATACATATACAAATCTATTCACACACATGCACACATATATTTACAAGTACGTATGTAAGTAAACTGGGGTGTGTGGATAGTGGGGCAAGCATATTAGTACGTGTGTGTATATAAAGGGAGGGGGGAAATAAATATTTTCACTCTTAATATTCTCAACTAGATAAACCAAATCGTTCGGGTCAGCTACTCCAATATCGGAAAATAGCCTTCCAGCATGTCTCCGTCGTTTCCAACACTGTGTTTTCGAATTGCATTTTAAAGGGGAAAAAATACCCTAGTATTTATAGAACAGAGGGAAAAAAATAAAAGCAAATCAAGCCAGGAAGACAAAACAGTTGTTTTGGTAGTTATTTTCTACTTCTAGGCGTACTTTTGAGATAAATTAAAAATATAAATAAACCCATCACTGTAAAAAGAAACTCTTTGGGTTATAAATCACGCCTCTTCTGCTCACTGAGTAATCGTGTGAACTCTACAGGCTCGTACAGAATCAAAGAGTTGCGCCGAGGGACAATATTTTTTCTATCAGGATAAAAATAACCACTGATCGCAGCCCATAAACTTTTTCAGATGTTAATTTGTGCCCGGGGAATCGGGGCTTTTTCTCCAGAGGTGCCAGGCCGCGCTGTGCAGAGCTGCACTGTCCGTGGAGAGCAGCGGGGCCGGGGCTGCGGGAAAGGGCAGCGGGGCCCCCAGCTGCCCTTTGGGGGTCCCAAATTCTTTGCTGCTCTGCTAGAGACCGTGGCCCCGGCTTTCAGGGGAGTCTGAAACAGCTAGACATCCCTCTTAGGAAAAAAATAAAATTAAAAAAAGGGTAGGGGAAAAAAAAAAAAAAGAGAGAGAGAGAGAGAGAAATCCAAGCGAGCAAACAACCCCAACTGTTTACATTTTGGGGCAAGAAGCAGGCGGGGAGAAGGATCCAGGTGCCTGCCACACTGCGAACATTTCTGGAAATTTACACCAGGAGCCCGAACCCGGAGAGATGCAGGGCGAGAGGGCTGCGAGGGGCTCCCCGGCGGCACCCCCCTCTCCCATTTCACCGGGGACCGCGGCGGCACCGGCCCGCCTTGGAAAGCGGCTACCCCAAACCCATCAGGGCCCGGCGGGAAGGGGTTAGCAGGGAAAAGTGACTTACTGTCGGGGCTGGCGCAGCCCAGGAAGGCAGCGTGCGCCCGGCGGTACCAGCCGACGGCGGCGTCGCGGAGCGGGCAGCCCGAGGCTCCGAGGCGCAGCGGGGAGCGTGGAGCCCCGCGGCCACCTCCGCCCGCAGTCGCCCTCCTCGCCCCGCCGCCCGCAGCGCCCTCGGTGCCCAGCAGGTCCTCGATGAAGAAGGACGAGACGCGGGCGGAGGTGGAGCCCGAGTTTTCCGTCGCTTCGTCCGGCATCGTCGGAGAGGAGCTGAGGGAGGGACGGGGAAGGGGACGGGGACGGGGACGGGGGGAGGGTGTCCCCGGCTCCGCGGGAGGCTGGCTTCTCGGCTCCCCGCCGCCGCCTCCTGCCTCTGCTTAGCCCCGTGGATGCTCTCCTGGTATAAAAGGTTTTTTTTCCGGAGTAATCATTTCAGATCGCGGTTTGCCATCATTTCCTGCGAGCTAGGAGGGGAGGGGGAAGGGGGAGGAGGGGAAGGGAACGGGGAAGGAGAAAAAAAAAAAAAAAAAAAACCAAGCCGACAACCCATCGGAGGCGCCAGATTCTGCGCGAAAACGATAATAACGAAATAAAAATGTCATGCGAGTTAAACGCCGTGCACGGCGAGGGGGGGGGATCCTGCGATTGGAGGAGCGCGGAGGCAAATGGGATCTCCGCGGGGGCGCGCAGGGCGATGGCTGGCGCGGAGCTCGGCGGGGCCGGGGCCGGGCTCTGCCTGTGCGGGTGCGTTTGGGTGTGCGGGTGTGTGTGTGTGTGTGTGTGCCCGCGTGTGCGTGCGCCGCCCCGGGGCTGCTACTCACGAGCTGCTTATTTAGGTCAATTAGGGAGCAAATCCCGGAGCGGGGGGAGCGGCAGGGCCGGCCCTGGCGCACGGGGAACAGCCGGGGGGAGGTTTGGCCACCGCACGTCTTTGCCTTGCCATTGGATGCAGCGGGCTCGGAGGGCAGCCCACGCAGCCAATCGGCTCTGCAGACACTGCGGTTATATTAATATCATTAATAATAATTAGCCCCCCTCCTCCCCCCCCTCCCCCCCCTTTGGAGTGCGGCGGCCGCTGAGCTTTCATGTCTGCGGCGGCGGGGATGGATGGATGGATGGATGGAGGAGATGTGGCCCTGCAGCCACCGCCGTGGGCTCCTGGCGGAGCGGGCAGGATCCCCCTGTCCTGGACCCCCATACGGAGCACTGGGATCGGGGAGAACCCAGGGAGCGTCTGCCCCCAGGGTGCCCAAGTGGCCAAGAGGCCGGCGGCATTGGAAGGCGGGCGGCCTTCATCTCCCGAGGCCGCCTTGCTCTTCATAGCACGGTTAGTGCCATTCAACCTTTCTCTTTCTATATATAAATATTCCCTTTATGCATATATATATATATATTATAATATATACACTTTTATATGTATGTTTATATATAAGTGTATTATGTCGATACACTTATTTTATATGAATATTTATATGTATGTACGTCTATACTCTTATCCTGTATGCACATGTATATGTATGTGTATATATGCATATTACGTCTCTAGATTTAGGCGGTAGTTTATGAGAAGGAAGACAGTTCTCCATCCCCGTCTCCCACTGCCCAGGGCGCGCCCACTGCCAGCTCCCGAGCCCATCGCTCCCGGCGTTCTCTCTCTGCACTTCGATTTTGTGATTCTTGCTGCTATTATAATCCCACTTCATGGGAAGCCGTAAAGCCACCCCCTGCTTGTCTCCTTTTGCTGAGCCTTTCGGATGTGCCCCGCTCGGGACAGGGACCCCCAGCATCCCCGCAGAGCTCCAGGGCAAGACAGTGACTCGCTGCCTTTTTCCTGGAGACCAAGTGGGACAAGTCTGTCGATCCGAAATGCACGTCGGAGACCGGGAAGGTTTGGGTGAGTATACAAATGCCCTGAAAACTACTTATTCAACTCACTGCCCTCTGCTTCTGGGAGTACTGCTTGAGCGGGTTAAAAGCACGACTCAGAGGCAATGCTCACCAGCTCCCTGGCTCCACTCTACCTCCTCCGGCGGGATTTCCCTCCTTGTTCCCCTTTGCAGTACCCCTGGGCACCCCTTCCCGTGCTCGATTTAGGGAGCGGAGCAGTCGGGCACTGCCCGCTGCCACCTGGCCGCCACAGCGACGAGACGGGGAGCAGCCAGAGCCGGCACCGGGGGGGAACCGGGTGTCGGGGCTGTCTAGGGAGGTGGAGAAAGGGGCAAAGTGGGGAGGGGGGGGAGAGAAAGAAAGAAAAGAAAAGAAAGAAAGAAAGAAAGAAAGAAAGAAAGAAAGAAAGAAAGAAAGAAAGAAAGAAAGAAAGAAAGAAAGAAAGAAAGAAAGAAAGAAAGAAAGAAAGAAAGAAAGAAAGAAAGAAAGAAAGAAAGAAAGTAATAGAGAGAGAATTAAAGAAAAAGAAAGAAAGAAAGAAAGAAAGAAAGAAAGAAAGAAAGAAAGAAAGAAAGAAAGAAAGAAAGAAAGAAAGAGAAAGAAAGAGAAAGAAAAAGAAAGAAAGAAAGAAAGAAAGAAAGAAAGAAAGAAAGAAAGAAAGAAAGAAAGAAAGAAAGAAAGAAAGAAAGAGAAAGAAAGAAAGAAAGAGAGAAAGAGAGAAAGAAAGAGAGAAAGAGAGAAAGAAAGAGAGAGAGAGAGAAAGAAAGAGAGAGAGAAAGAGAGAAAGAGAGAAAGAGAGAAAGAGAGAAAGAGAGAAAGAGAGAAAGAGAGAAAGAGAGAAAGAGAGAAAGAGAGAAAGAGAGAAAGAGAGAAAGAGAGAAAGAAAGAAAGAAAGAAAGAAAGAAAGAAAGAAAGAAAGAAAGAAAGAAAGAAAGAAAGAAAGAAAGAAAGAAAGGAAGAAAGAAAGGAAGAAAGAAAAAGAAAGAGAGAAAGAGAGAAAGAGAGAAATGAGGGAAAAAGAAAAAGAGAAAGAAAGAGATAAAGAGAGGAAGAAAGAGAGAAAGAGAAGGAAGGAAGGAAGGAAGGAAGGAAGGAAGGAAGGAAGGAAGGAAGGAAGGAAGGAAGGAAGGAAGGAAGGAAGGAAGGAAGGAAGGAAGGAAGGAAGGAAGGAAGGAAGGAAGGAAGGAAGGAAAGAGAAAGGAGAAAAAACTTTCAATTTCCAAAAACTCAAAAAAAAAAAAAAAAGCTATCAGAGCTCTGAAGTGAACTCTGGAAAAGCAGGAATGTACAGGGACATGTTCGGGTTTCAGTACTACCTGAGCAGAGACCGATGACCAACAAACTGTAAACCAGGCGAAAGTACATTTATCACTTGTTGCACAGGAGTGATGCTAGTGAACATTTCTTTTACGCTTTGTCCATCGTGGTGCGTTTTACTAGATAGGAAATATGAGTCTGACCAATATGTCTTACGCATCTATAAACCGTCTGCTCTGTTGCACTGGCAGACTCAGAAAATATATGTGTGCTTTCCGGAATAAAAAGAAGAATGTGGACCCCGGTTACTTCTATACATTTTATATTCAATGTGCAAACAATATGCATGTAGCCCCTGCCTGTATTTTTTAAAGTGTTCCTACAGTGTAGTCATGTAACTTTTGTAATATTGTTTGCTTTCCACTTAGAAAAAGTATAATAAAATCAATAAGAATTAATTCACTCTGGCTTTTTTTTTTTTTTTTTCCTTTCATTGTGCTAAAAAGCATAATGTATAACTTCTAGTATGCAATAATCCTGAACTGTGTTTGTGAAAAGTCATCTTTATTCAGACATATTCCCGAAACACAAAATCATTATGTATACAACCCTATACCTGCAAACACAACACTTGCACAGACGTGTTTGTGTGTGGTGTAATTTTTAGGCTTGCTGATATATTTGTGTACCTTTTGCATAGCTCTAGCAGCACGACTGCTGAAACTTTGTGCTGAGTACTCTTTTTGCTTATTATGATGACAAGAAGGAAGAAAAAATAAACAAAACAAACAAACAAACAAACAAAATACACGGTTATGTTTACTGGATGTCTCACTGCAGCCACCATGCAGGGCTCTATGTAGAGCGCAAGAAAAGCATCCAGCGATGGAATTTTCGTCATTTATTCTCAGAGGGACCCCTTGGGCCAGGCAGGCCTTGCTCCTATCTCGGCTGCCCGTCTGCAGGGACCGGCGACCCCCGGAGGCGGCTGGCACCTAGCGGCGGAGTCCATGGCATGTCCGACTCCTTTCGGTGCAGCCCCCTAGGTAACGGGGTACGGGGGATGTCCCCTGAGCCCAGGGCATTGCCCGTCGTGTGTGTGGGGGGGTTCATTTCCCACCCCCTGGCTCTGCTTCTCTCCCCTGACTCAAAGCATCTCGGGGCAGCGGTGGGGTCGCGGGGCTCTACAATGGGGTCGCGGGGCTCTGCAGTGGGGTTTTGGGGCTCTGGGGTGGGGTCTCTCCCGCTGAGCAGCCTGGTGCTGGTTCCCAGTTTCCGTTCCTCAGTGCTGGCTGGGCTGCCGGCAGTGAGCAACTTTGTGGGGTCGGGGCCGTCCCTCTTCACCTTGTCCCTTCTTCACCTCCAACGGCGCCCGAGCCGCCGGCAGCGCTTGCTCGACGTGCTCGCAAAGCATAGGGCAGGCAGAAGTGGGGGCTTGGGTTCGGGTTCCTGGGGTGGTGGGGGGACACGGGGGACACGGACGGACCAGCAGGAGAAGGGCTCCGTTTGGGGCCGAAAGCGTGCAAATAGGTGTGACAAGTGCCTCCAGAGAGGCGCAGCAAGGCGATGCCGGTCCCCGAAGTGGAGCGGGCCTGCCTGCAATGTGAATGCAATTACTCTGCCTGTGTTTGATGTCTCCCCTAGCTCTCCCCCCACCGGCACTGCCTCGATATGTCGTAAAATAGAAGCGAAATGAAAGACAGGCTTTAGCGCTCGCTACCTAACCTCTGCTCCTCTCTGCTTTTAAGGGCCCGCGGGTTTTGCAGCCGAGATCTCTGCAGGAGGCGTTTAACCCCCCAGCGCTGCGGGCAGAAGGGTTTTTTGGGGAAGGGGGGATTGGTTCTCCTTGCCCCGTGCCAGAAAAGAGGCTCTGAGCAGATCCCTGGGTTCCTCTTGCCCTCCTCACAGCTCAGAGGCAGCGCCGCAGATAAGGAATTCCTTGGC
Source organism: Aythya fuligula (assembly GCF_009819795.1). Taxonomy (NCBI): domain Eukaryota; kingdom Metazoa; phylum Chordata; class Aves; order Anseriformes; family Anatidae; genus Aythya; species Aythya fuligula. The sequence goes on from NC_045562.1 coordinate 66,589,822, forward strand.
CAACATCTGTCTCTGGTTGATATATATGCATGTATGTATATACATATAAATATTAAAAAATAGTTTTCAGAGAGGTTCGCTTGAACTATAAAAATAAAGCTAATAAAAGACCGTATTCACATCTTCAGTAAACTGACGGGAGCCGTCAAAAACGCCAAGAGAAACACTCGGAAGGAACTTTTTTCGGGTCCAGCGTTCCTTTGGAAGAGCACAAATAGTGGTGGAAATGTTTGGATGTCTGCTTTGAAAAGGATCGTAAAATAAAACGATGGACCAGCAGCTGGTTTACCGGCCTCTGAGTAACATTTTCCTCCTCTTCCTTCTCTTCTTCCCCGTGAGCGCTGGGGATGCGGGGATGCTGAGTGCCCGGGGGTCCCCACGGCCTCTCCCCGGGGCTGCTCCTGTCTCCGCAGGGAACTCGCTGGGTCCCCGCTCCGGCTCCGCCGCCCTCCGAAATCCGCGAGTGCAGAGTGGGACCCCGGGAGCTGGGCTCGCAGCTCCTCGGCCCGGGCCGGGCCGAGCGGATGGGGAATCCCCGAGGGGGTGTCCCGGCCAGGAGAGCTCCATCGGGGTGAGGATCCCGGGAGCATCTCCCGAGGATGCTCCATTTCAGGGGGCCTCGCCGGCTGGAAGAGTGGGACCCCCAGGTAGACCACCAGCCACTGCCCAGCCGGGGGACCCAATCCTGCCTTGCAGAAGCCCCAGGGGGCTCTGGCCGGAGCCTTTCGTAGCCCCAAGCTATAGGCACATGCAAGCCTGAGAACTCTTAGAGTACTAAAAACTTTCAAATGCGAGTCAAATAGCACTTAACGCAGCGACACTTTGGGGCTTTCCCTTCTTAATGCGAAGTACATTTTAAGGGATGCCCAAAGATGGGCAAACAGGGAAACTGGTATTTATTTATTTATTTATTTATTTATTTATTTATTTATTTATTTATTTTTCTCTCCAGTAACTTGTTAACTATAAACCAATCCCTACTTAATTCTTCACTGCCAGTGACACTGGAAGAGGACTTTTCCCCTTTCAAGAATGCTGCACAACCCATGCTGATTCCCATGAATGTATTCATTATTCACAGATAGTCACTAAGTGCTTTGGGTGGAAACTTCCAGTCCGTAGAATGTCCTGACTGTCTGTGTTGCCCATTTATTGTTCGTTATAGATGGCATGCAATTGGGAGCATTAATCGCATGACTTAAGTGCTGTTTCCTTTCTAAGTGAAGGAAATTTTAACCCATGATAAATGATCAAGCAGGGGAATATCCTTGTGTAGGTGGATAAACAAATGAAGAAAACAATTCGAGAATGATTTGGGGGAATATCTATTCCATGTAATAACTGAAATAGTTATTCATTATTTGAATAGAGGTTAGGAGAAAGGGAGAAAATCAGCAAATTATGTGATGTAAAAAAAAAAAATAAAATAAAAGTAATCCCTATTGAAAAGAGTTAACATTTATAATACAGTCCTGCTTTAAAGTGACTTTTCCAGAAAGGTCTTTGGCATCGATTTCATTACACAATTTTAAAATGACTTCTTTTTGGTATGTACAGTGAGAGAATGCATGGTTTTATTGGTACTGGTTAGGGTCAGCCACAGGAGAATTATGGAGGTCATGTGAAATAGGTGCCAATAAAGCTTTTATTATTGTTATACAGACAAAAGAGCATTATGGAAAGAGATCCTTACCAGACCTAACCATGGATATTTTGTTCTGTTAACAATCAAGTTGGAAAATACAGAGACACAGTAAAAAAAAAAAAAAAAAAAAAAAAAAAAAAAAAAAAGTGACTTTTCAGAGCCATTGGGCATTAACCTATTATCCTAAAACTTTTGGCATTATTTTCCCCCAGAAAATGAAGGTCTCCTGAAATGAAACACTACACATGACTTTTGGTGTTGCCTAAAAGAAAAGATTAAGGGGAAAAACACTGCACTGTCACAACAGAATGCAACTGTTTTTATTTTGAAATAATTTTTGTGCATGTGTGTTATGTAATGTAAGAATATTAAGATTTTTTTTTTTTTTAATTGACAAGGTAGCCTTTACCTGTGGTTTGTATTTACCTGAAGTTTGAAACAGATTTTGTACCAGAGTTTGAAGTTCAGGATTCTAAAGCAAGATTTAATGAAAATGTTATTCACCTATCTTCATCCAATCTTGTGTGATTTTAGTGCAGTATTAAACCACTGTCAAGGACTGCAATGAATGTCCCCCATGTGTTGATACATTGGATTCTTAGATCAAACTTCAACAACTTTTAGAGCTCTATAAATTCAGCAAAAATTCCTACCTTCTTAAATCTGATTGACTCCTGATTGACTCAGAAGTTTTAGATTAATTCCAGGAAGGAGCCAAATTCAATCAAAGAAGGTATTAAGAACTGTATGGTACAAAACATTCTTTGTATTTTTACAGTTGTGTAAAAAGAAAATTGATGCATAGATCAAAGTTAGCCCCCAACCACTGCTAACATAAGATTAAACATTATACTAGCTTTTACACTTTGCTAATAAAATGATTCAAACTGTGTATATTCTAAGGCAGAGATTTAAGAAAACTTGTGAAAATCATGATGGAGCCTTGTTCTGTATAAAATCACCCATATTTGTGAACTATATTAATAAGAAGCAAGAGTGCATAGACAGGAAGCAGAAAATATCTATTTTCCATTGACTTGTAATCCATTTATCCTACTAGAGGACAACAATACCTATCTCTAAACCTGCTGTTACACCAAGAAAAATATTTTTCATTGGCATGTGAAAAATATATATTGGCAAATCATATTTGAATGAGGCATATAGTTCCTCCTACCCACCTCTATCTAAAATACCCCTATCATCCATGATATATGTGTACATAAGTATGCCCATGAATTTTTGAATCAGCTTAGAAATAATCTTTACAGAAATCAATGAGTAGTTGGAGTTTATGTGAGTCATTAAAATCTGGGGGTGAAGGCAGTTTTCAAATGGTTCTGTGATGTATTATAAATGTTTTTGCAATGTTCCAGCATATGTGGAGATACATATCTGGAGATATATACAGTTACATGCATATGAATTTGTTTATTATGGTATACAAAAATTACATTTTCACATAGCATGAAAGTAGTGTTGAAATGTCTTTAGAAAGGACTGGACCTAGTCAAAATTAATATTGTAGTGAGCGCAGATCCTAATGTAAATCCATGGAAACCCCAAATGCATTCACTTTCTTGTTCTGAATTATTTTGTTATCAAGTCTGATTAGTCCTAGAAAACCCTGAAGCGGTAGGAAGGCTGGGTCAAACACTGAGTGAACTCAGTGGTAAAGCTCTGTTTGCTTTCTCTCGGCAAGCACACTGAGATGTGCTATCTTCCCCAGGATCTCAGCGGAGCTCAGCAGGAAACCCAGCCGTATCAGCTCCTTCTCATAAGATTCCCCTTTGACTTTGCAAAATCCTCGAGTTTTGTTAGGTGGGTGCGAGTCAGTTCCCACAGTAATTCTTCATGAAACCTGAACATTGTGGCCCACATTCTACCCTTGTGAGGACATGAGAAGTCAACCTAGAAATTTACACAGGCCTCTGGCTATGAATAACAAAATCTACACTGCAGTTATCTGAAATTGGAGTGGTAAGTGGACTTGCAGCAGGAACATTTTCATATCACACTTTGTAAATCCACGTTTTACCCAGAGAAAGATAATGTCTTGTTTTAAATAGTAAATCTTGTTTTAAAGGTACTGGAAGGATGGGCAAGGAGAGCTGAAGGTGCACCCTCGTGGTGAGTGGCAGGGGTACATGTCCAGCTGACTGACCAGGAGGAGGTGCCAGTGCCCCTTTTATAGCCTCCTGTCATGCAAGGTTCTCCTCTCACTTGGGGGGATTCATCAAACTAAGCAGAGACATCTATGACTAGCGTTTCCATCCTATGCTCCCCTTAAAGCCAGTACATGTCTACTCAACATTTTCTGTTCATTCAGGGGGTAACTGTCGTGTAAAGTCAGGTGAATCATTCCCTGTGTCTTCCAGCTGCGTGGCCTTGGAGAGGTTTTCTTGCCATGTCATGACAGTATATGCCATGGTACAGATGCAGTTAACCAAATATTGTAAGGGTAAGCACTCAATGGGAGATGGGGCCACTCTCTTCAGCCGGCTTCTCAGCTCCAGGTCACACCTGACATGGTCTTCTCTTGTCTAGCTCAAATGCTCCAAATGGCTCTGTGTATGTTAGCAAGCTAAAATGGATCATTGCACAGGCTTGTTTTCACACAGCTTGCTCCCTAGCATATTTTGGTCCACCAGCTCTCATTCAGACTACCTCAGGACACTCACAAGGAAAATAAAGGGCAGGGACTATTCATGATGAGTATCAGACCACTCTGTTTTGGAGGAGGACGTAGTGTGCAGATCCAAGCCATGCCATGACAATTGCTCTCAGGACTAAAGGATCAGGTGAGCACAAATCCAACCCAAAGCACCCCAAACACTGTTAAGCAGTAGGAAAAATAATGTTAGTACAAACTAATAGGAAGAAAATGTGCCCTGTCATCATGCATGCAGGTATGGCAATTTGGTAGGCTGTGATGTGTGTTTTGCAAAGGAGTGTACCCCTTGCCTACATGTCATCTTCTCCCAAGCCAGCAGCCCTGCAAAAGCCTGGCAAGCACCATCCCTTTAGCAGTATGTATAGCTATATCTCTATCCGATGAGCCACTCTCTAAAAGTAGGCTAACTCAAAACATACCACATTGCTGCTTGGAAATGCAGATGTGAAGGGATATCTGGTTCTAATATACAGATCACCTTATGGTGTGGCAGGTTTCAGTTTCCACAATAGAGAGTGCATTTGTGCTAGGAGTGATTTAAGCCATTTGGGACCTTCAAAAGCAGAAAGCCTTCATGAACCTTATTGGAAATGACTACTCTTGCTGAAAAAAGAAGGAAGAGAAACTAGAGGGGTGATCCAAGATCACACACATCTAAAGAGTGGAAAGGAAGCCTTTTCTAAAATGTTGCTCTTTCTCACAGAAAACACTTAAGTTGAGTGTGAGACAAATATCTCCATTCCTTTGTAGAGATATGAAGTCCTACTAATGTTGATGAAACCAACATTTTATTACAAAAAGCCATCAGATTTAGTTCAAAATATCCCATTTATTAAATATCAGTAATATCAACCATCATCTCTTCTATGACATTTTACTTTCTGCTTTTTTTTTTTTTTTTTTTTTTTTTTTTTTTTTTTTTTTTTCTGAGGGACTCAAGGAGGAGGACAATGAAGCAAGCTTTTCCTTTCAGATACACCTGGTGGAATTGAGTTCTGATATTTCTCTTTCCCTCACTGCACGGAAATCCCCTAGGAAGAGCAAAATATCAACATAAAGATCGGCTGTGCAGATTTGAAAGAAGGATTTTGCCCTTGGGTCCAAATGCTGGAATGTTTTCTGCAGATCATAGACTCCATAAAACATATGTACTTAATAAATAAGCAAACAAGGCTTGTGCTCAAATGGGGCTGCTGTGCAGTAAGGGAGAACATTTGGCAAGTTGGGGTGGGGGGTTGGCAGCTACATCCTTCGTAATCCAGAACAACTTTTTTTTTTTTTTTTTGTAAATATCAACATTTCTTCTTCGTGTCAACTGTGATGTTGAGGTGCATGAGGGGAATGTGGGAATTTCACTCCAGGTGATCTGAAACGGTACTTCCTTCCAGAGCTGACTGTCCCCATGCAGGAAACGGGGAATATCTCTACCTTGTCAAAGAGGAAAACCCAATGAGCTAAGAAGGCTTTTCCTCATTCTCATCTACTGCCTCATTGTCTGCTCAAATCAGCAGGGAAAACAGCAGAGAAGTAGCTGGAGCCATGCCAGAATGTTTTTTCTTTTGGCACCCTTTTGCTGCAGCAGCTCGGGATCTTTTTGCAACACTGTGCTCCAGAGCTGTCAGCAGGTAACACACTCTGTCGCATACCTCAGAGCTGCTGAAACATTGTGTGCCCTCTCTCCACCTCTTGCAGAGCTCACCTGACCCTGCCTTGCTCCTTGCTTGGAGCTTCAATCCCCTTGGCAGCCCAACAGGTCATCCAAGCTTGGTCAGGCCTAAGAAGCCATCCTCTTACATTTAGCAAGAGAGGAACACATCCAGCATCTGCTGTAGTTGGTGTCTAAGATATGGAGTGCGTCCTTTGCATTTGCATATCTCCTGAACCTGTAACCATCAAGACATTCAGACCAAGTGAGAACTTTTTGGTAGCAGTTTTTCAGGGCAGGACCAAGCCGGAAATTATGTGTCTAGTCTGGTACATTGGCTTTTTTTCTGTGCAGATGGGAAAGTGGGGTATCTGCAGAAAGATGACCCATTTTTCTTCTCTCCATTGCCTACTTGGCATTGATGAACACTGCTCCAAAGGTCACTGTAGAGAACAATGACATTAAATGAAATGAAACACCTAACTTTTAGGTGGTTGAAACAAAGCTTATTATTATTATTTATTATTAGTATTAGTAGTAGTAGTATTAATTATATTTTCTACCTGCTTCTTGATTGTCTAGTTAAAATAATTATTTTCTTTTCATCTTTTCTTGCCTTTTACTGTGAAGAACAGCAGAAGCAGAACAAGACCAAGGACTGGACTCAACATCCCATCTTTTGCTTATCCTTAAAAATATATGCATAAAACCTCAAAACTATACTGTAGAAAGATATATGGCAGCCATTTCCTCACATAAAATGGCAAGTTTCGAGTATCTATGACCAGACTGCTACATGGTACTGTCAAAATCAAGTTCAATTGAGGATAAAATACACAGTGTTCTCTTAGATTTGTTGTTATTTTAGTCCACAGGGATAAAAAACAATTTATTTTTCTGGAACTTTTCTTTCCCAGCATACTTTTAATTGTTTTATTAAGCACAAGTATATTATTCTGAATTAACCATGTTTGGTTATGTGTATCTTCATCTCATTTTCAGTTTAGAAAAAGAAAAAAAGAAAAAATAATGAAGTGACAATTAAATATTTCCTTTGACTTTGTAACGGTCATTGAAGTTTTGTGGGCACCTCTGGAATCAAGAGTGGACTAAAAAGAGACTTATTCCAACTCAGAAATAGTAGGCATAGTGTAGTAGGCATAGATGCTGGTTTGTTGTGGGAATACTCTAAAGTATTCCTACATACAAGTTTTCCTTTTTGATATGTCTTCTAAGACGAATTTTAAAAATCTGTATTCCACAGAGATTTGACTCAAAAATAGCTACTTTAGCCTTGGAGGTTCAAATTTGAGATTGGGTTGTCCTTTAGAAACCTGTGTCTGGGGAATCTGAGCTTCTTTCTATAAGGATCAAATCTGAAGGACTAACTGCATGAAACACAGGAAGGATTAATAGGGATTTAAGCATCTTGATGAGCATATGTGTAACCCTCAGTGTAATTTAGAGAGCTTTGGGAGCCTTTCTAACACCTAAAGGAGACCTATAAACTCTTTAGATTCTGTTTAAATTCAGATTAATATGCCAGATTAGATTACTGCAACCAACATAGCTAATACTCATAAATCTTAAAGGTATTATCTGTACATAACCAGAAATTAAACAAGATGTGTAGACAGAGACTATTCACAATTTTATTGTAATCAACACATTTATGAAAAGAATTATAAAAATCCTGAAGTTGTTTTTCATGGAATCTGCATCCAGTGAAATTATTAGCTGGTGCAGGAGTTTATATGGCTTTCATTTAGCAAGAATTGTTTGGTTCTGGATGAGATTTTAGGAAATTAATCCAAACTCTCTAACTTTGTGAGTTAGTGCCTGGATCTGACCTATTTTAAGACAGTGATCCAGCTTGACTATAGACCACATGGTCTTTATTTCTCAGTTCTGGACCTGTTTTAGTACTACTCTTCAGTCTTACAAGAGTATTTTCCCCAGTGTATATTTATCCAGGTTTCCTAGGTAAGAAACAGTCCATCTCTGAAACAAACAAACAAAAAAGTGTAAATATATTTCCTAGCTGGAATAAACCTTTTGTAAAAAAAAAAAAAAAAAAAAAAAAAAAAAGCTTCTGGAAAATTTAAACATATTTTGAAAGAGATTGATTGAACTTCCTCCCTTCCTCCCTTCCTCCCTTCCTCCCTTCCTCCCTTCCTCCCTTCCTCCCTTCCTCCCTTCCTCCCTTCCTCCCTTCCTCTCTTTCTTTCTTTCTTTCTTTCTTTCTTTCTTTCTTTCTTTCTTTCTTTCTTTCTTTCTTTCTTTCTTTCTTTCTTTCTTTCTTTCTTTCTTTCTTTCTTTCTTTCTTTCTTTCTTTCTTTCTTTCTTTCTTTCTTTCTTTCTCTCTCTCTCTTTCTCTCTCTCTTTCTCTCTTTCTCTTTCTTTCTCTCTTTCTTTCTCCTCTCCTCTCCTCTCCTCTCCTCTCCTCTCCTCTCCTCTCCTCTCCTCTCCTCTCCTCTCCTCTCCTCTCCTCTCCTCTCCTCTCCTCTCCTCTCCTCTCCTCTCCTCTCCTCTCCTCTCCTCTCCTCTCCTCTCCTCTCCTCTCCTCTCCTCTCCTCTCCTCTCCTCTCCTCTCCTCTCCTCTCCTCTCCTCTCCTCTCCTCTCCTCTCCTCTCCTCTCCTCTCCTCTCCTCTCCTTTCCTCTCCTCTCCTCTCCTCTCCTCTCCTTCCACAAAATAATAAAATAATGTGCTGGATTGTTCTGTCAGATTTTGTTAGTCCGCTTTCAAAATATGTGCCCACATTTACTCGCATGGAAGTAAATGCAAATTTTGGAGTGAAACATAAGTGAAAATAAGAAGACATAGAAGAACACCTTCGTGAACCCTGCCCCAGCACACAGAGATGGGGTTTAATTGTTTAGCAGCAGGGCAGAGAGTTGCTGCGGTCAGTGTCAGCGCAGAACAAATGTCCCTTATCACAGTGCCACCTCGAGGACAAATCACAGCCCGATCAAGCAGGCACCTCTGCAAAAATCCTTCCATCCTCAACGAGGGCTTTCCCTGTTTCCCCTACTGCAAGTTCGGTCAAAGTGAAAAACAGGTCAGGTCCATGATGTTCATGGGCTCCAAACCAGCCTTCATACTTGGGAATTCATTGGGACGTTTACAGATGTTGCTAGAACATGCTGCATGTAACTGATCTCAAACAAAAGTGATTGCTGTGGTCTACATGGATTAAGATTTTCCTAGCAGTTCTGTATTGCACAATTCAAATGCATAATAAACTTAGATCTGTACTTTTGCCAAATTGTAATTTATAAATAAAAGGGCTCAGAGCAAGCCAATTTTCCTATTTAGTTTTTAATAGCTAATACTCAGAAAACCTCAAGGCTAATTAAACAGTTCATTGTCCTGCTGCATTTAATTATTCAGATATTGATCTAACATCTTAACACACAAGACAAAACAGTGACATATTTTATATTTGGAAATGGAAAAATAGGAAGCAGACCTGGTTTAAAAATGATTTAGAAGTTAACAACTGAACTCAAAGAAGAGTGCTTCCAAGTGCTGACTTTTTTTTTTTTTTTTCATAAGCCACACAGCCTTTCTATCTATTAATAATAATAATAATAATAAAAAGACAAAAAGAGAGAAAAAAAAACTTTTAGAATTTTGCTATAAAGTTAACCTCAAATTTCATATCTACTTGAAAAATCCTACATGTTATATGCCAAAATCATGTGTCCATACAAATATGAAAACAAGTCTATTGTCTAGGAAAACCAGACCAGGACAGGACAGAGGAACTCTGTGTTCAAGTTCTGACCCCACCTGAGACAACTTCTGACCTTGAACTAATAAATGTTTAGCCTGTCTTGTTCCACTATCTGAAAACTAAGTTTCATATGTTTCCCTTTTTTACTTTCTCATTTAAGTCACCGTATTTCTGACAGGATTTTGTCTTACTGGGTACTTAGCCTGAGTAATATAGAAACCACACAACAACACAGAGTAAGCCCCTTTATATAGACACACCCCACTGATGAGGTTCTTCAGAAAGAATAAGTGTGTGTTTATCTTTTTTTTTTTTTTTTTTTTTTTCCACTTTTAATGCATTGGACACAACATAACATTATTGGGAAGCATTCTCATAGTTTCTTTTGAAAAGCTATTTTCTCCCTCCCATACCCAGGCCTTTGGAGAATGGGGGACACAGAAGTTCTGGGTCCACCAGCATCACCTCAATTTTCATTACTACACAAACCAGAAAAACAAAACAAAACAAAACAAAACAAACAAACAACAATGACAAAAATAAGAACCTGGGTTAACTGGAGTTTAAGTAATCAATAACTTAGACATATAGATCTAGCTTAGTTGCCCTAAACTGAGCAGAAACATCCAGTCCTAGTTCCTAGTTCACACTTATCAGAAGCACTGTGTCCTAAACACGCCTAATACCCTCCATTGACTGTGGAGAGAGCCCATAGTTACAGGTTGAGGTACTGGTGTGCAGAAAACAGTTAGGTTGTGTAAACATAGAGACTTAGTGCCCTTTGATATTCCCAGAAATATCTGAGGTACTTGCATAGGACTTCAGATATGACAAAGAACCTCTGGGATACTCACCTGGTGCCAAAGCAGGACCTTTTGCATGGCTCAAACAACACTAGACACATTGCTTTGGCAACTGATTCCTACCTGCAAAACTACTGAGACAAATGCCAGGACACATGTCAGAGGACACACTGTCAGAGGACACACTGCATAGCAAAGTCAGAGGACACACTGTCAGAGGACACACTGCATAGCAAAGTGATTAATTAAATGCTAGGGAACTGTCCACTCTGGATTTAATTCTGTCTCCTGGATGTAAACACTGTGGCCTGCAGCTCCCTGGGGTCAGGGCTGCATGCTCCTGCTATGGATGGATCAAGAGAGCCATAGGGAAATTTAATTACATGAGCTGTCTATTTACAGTCCCCCTAGTGACCCTTAGAAGGCCACTTGTTGTTAGTAAAAAATCAAGAAAGATAATGAAAATGAGCTTTACAGGCAGGCTCCTGTGCAAGCATCTCAGATGTTCTCAACTCCTCTGAAGTGGAGACTTCTCTGCAAAAGTAATGTAAACCACATACCTGCTCTGGGGACTTCACAAATGGCAGCACAGACCCAGGACTTAGGTGGAAGAGGCAAAGCCAAACCTGGTATGGTGAGAGAAGATAAGGGACAGCAGCAGGCTGCAGGAAGCCTACCCATGCCTTAATCCATCTCCCGGTGCCAAGGTTGCACTTCCATTCCAGGCTGTGACCCTGCAACTTGCTAAGGTCCTATGGATGGTCCTAATGTAGCTCCAGACAGTATTTTTATCCAGGAAGATGTTAATTTAAAGTTCTAAAAAGCAACATGTATTTCAGTGCAATGGCTCAGCAGGGGGTCAATGTAAAGCTTGCCATTTGAGATGGCAAAATGCTGTGCAGGATGCAGCATGGTTTGCTGTGCATCAGGAACAAACTTGTCTCTCCCTTTAACTGGGTCCAACACCACTTAAAGGTAGAAAACATATACAGAAAAGACACAAAATAGCATATGGCATATGGTCATTATTGCACAATTCACAGGCTGGTAATTTGGTTTGCTGTGTCTCCATCTTACAGTAACTGACACCAGATAATACAGTTGGTATTAATCCAGGCCTTATGAAGTGTTCCAAAAACTCAAAGCTAATTACTATGCTTGAGATTCCCAGATTGGCATATGGTGTTAAAAATCATTGTGCAATTTAGGGGAAAACATAAATTCCGCAAGAACTTTTTTTGCCAGAATGCTGGCTTTCCCCTCGGATTACTTACTGCTAATTGCAGGAAGTGTCTTAAATGTACCAGTGCATTTATTTTTGAAACTACTAGTCCGGTTCCTGGTACCCTTCTAAAAAAATTATATATATATATATATATATATATATATATATATATATATATATTTTTTTTTTTTAAAAAAAAAAGCTCTTATTAATACCATCAGAAGAAAGTCTGGTTCCTAGTTTGGCCAAGAGAGTAGAATTAACTGCTATAAACTGTAGCAGATCACTTTGCATTCACATTAAAACAAAGCTTAATAACATTAAAGCTTGTACACTGTGGTAAATTCCACTTTAAATTCCTTCACCATCTGTTGAATAAAAATGCCATGAGTATTTCCCTTCAACTTCTATTTTCTTTAGGGCACTCAGTGCACAGATGCAAATTTTAAAAGGCTGCGCTCAGGGTGAAGGGCCAAGAGGGTGAGCTGGATTGCTGCAGCCAGACTAAAGTGGGGGCGTGAAATCTGCCAATAGGCACCAAGGACCAAAATTTCATCTTACCAGAAATTGTTTTATCCCAGTGAAATTATTCTAAAATGAAATTGCCTGTTAAGCCTTTTCTCAGTGCATCTCCACTGTTTAGGTTTTGGAATTGGTGCTTGAGCAATCTGCTGTGATACAAATGTGGGTGAGCAAATTTTTTTATTTTTTTTTTTAATTTCAAATACAGCATTTTACTGAAGCAGCCCGAGATCTTGTTTCTGCCATCTAAACAGCACCATCTTCTGGCAAGTTTTAAAACCTACCATTACTTAGCAGGGATCTAGTCGTCCCTCACATAGGGAATTCTCTTTTTCTCGTGCTGAAATCGTGGTCCTACTTCCTGGATGCTGTCTTTATGTCTTGGCACTTATCAAAATATTCTATCAGCATAAAACACAACAACCAATCTCCTGTTATGTTCTCTGTGTTTTCATATGATCAAAGCTTTCCTCAAATGAACTCTTAAATTTACTTTAAAACGTTTCACCAATATTCTTCTTTCATTCTGTTTGTTTCTATTATTTATTTATTTATTTATTTTGCATTTTTTTCAGTGTCCCCAGTGAAATTTGTGGGATTTGTGACCTAGTTTATTTTTATTGTTAGGTTCAACCAGCATATTTCAAGTCCCTGTTTTTAACCTTGAGATAAAGAGATTTATAGATTAACTTTATTTCATCATCTATTCAAATTGAATATATGTTTTTCATACAAGAAAAGACTAGTGAAGTCAAAAGAAATGCATGAGTTATTAGGCTCTAGCCTATGGCTCATATGTAAACCAGATATATATCTGGTATTGGTGAGTATTAAGAACACAAGAAATTGCAAGGAGAAATATTCAGTTCACTTTATAATGTCATCACAACCACCCACTGTTATTTCCCCTAACAAAATGTCATTTGGATTGTTTGTTTATTCCCCCAATATTTTTTTTTCCTTTAGACAATAGACAAATCAGCAGCAAAGACTCACAGACACAGCAGATCCATGTTGAGTAAATGCAGTTTTCTGGGAGGTGAAATGGAAACAGGCATTCCTGAACACCCCTTGTATCACACATTCCCCACCCATGGTATTTGTGGAAGGCAGATGTAAAGAGACATTGTCTGAGCTGAAAAATTATACACTGGAGATGTTTAGCCTACAAGGAACTTAGTAACTGTTTCTGCATTTTGTTTGCTATGTAATAAATAGAGAAAAATTGTAACACCTCTTTCCTGCCCTCTCATGTTTAGGGGGGGATGTCTACATCTAGCGTTGCCTCCTCTACCAAGCTTTCTCCAAAGCCATGGGATCGCTTCAATTGTGGGTGCCAAAACTTGTGGCATGGATGGGATATTGTATTGTGATAGACTAGTATCAAGGTGACACCAGGGGGTTTTGTTAGTCTTCTTTCTGAAAGATAAATTCTTCCAGACTAAAATTACTGATTTTCTGATTTTCAATACATACAGTTTCACAGTATGAAGATGATTTCATCAAAAAGTTCTTAGCAAAATTCTGGATAACCTCTGCACAGCATCTGGAGGAAACACTGCAGTAGGCAGCCCGTTAGAGGTTTCAGTGTGCATTTGAATGTGTTTGCTGGAGACAGCCACAGAGCAAAAAGCTCATCAAATGGAAGAGAGCAAATGCAACCAGGGCAGGACAGAGCCTGTCCTGTCCTGGGGTGCTGGCATTTGGGGTGGGGAGTGGGGAATGCAGATGTGTGGCTTGTAAAGACTGCATTTCTGGCCAAGAAAGGTGTTATTCCTTTGGCTGCCTTCACCCCCTGCTCTTTCCTTTATCTCCTCTCCCTGCGTTTCTGGGCTTGCCCAGGGATGCGAGTCTTCATGGGTGTGCACAGGGCCTGGGTGAGGGGCTCTGCTTTTCACTTGGGAGAGCACAAGGGGAGATGAGGAAGAGTCTGGGCCCTGGAGAGTCCCTGGCTGGGCAGAGGGATGAGGCTGGACAGGGTCTTCCCCCCTCGGCCAGGGCCAGGGGGAAGGGGCACACTTAGGGCTGAATCCTGGCATGTGGGCAGGCCTTCTAGAGGGGAACTGGGCTGTTGATAATGAAGGGACTTTTTGATGTCTTGCAGCCAAAGATAAAATCCTCCAGCCTCCCACCCCACACTCCCCACATTTCCTGTGCCCTACTTCTGGGGCAGAGATCGCCTTTGTGCTTTAATTTAAGGAGACAGAAAATGCTGCAATAGCAGCTGGGAGGTGAGGGGAAGGGCAGAAAGCACCGAGGGCCCCCCTTGCCATCGGGGGCAGCGAAGAACCCCACACAACACCCCCCGGTTGCAGGCAGATGCTCGGCCCTGCCCCAAACCCACCCCAGCACCATTTGGGGAAGGGGAATGCCCCCGTCCCCCGAGCCTCGAAGGGTTTGTGCCCGCCCCGTCGGTCAGCCCTGGTTCCGCAGCCCCTGCAATATCGGCTCCAGACCCGGGCCGGTCTCTGGGTCATAGCCGGGGGAGGGAACGGAGACTGACTCCCCTCGGGGCCAGACCCGGGATCCCCCAGCCTGGAGAGCGTTTGGCCGGGCTTTGTGACGGAAAATCCCTGTCCGGATGCTCCTGTGTCCAGGGCTGCCCCTCGTCCCTCCAGCGCCCGTTTCCTCACCTGGGAATAACCATGAGTAGAGTTTTTCTTTTTCCTTTTTATTACATTTATTTATTTATTTATTTATTTTTGCAAGCCCCAACGGCAAAGCGCAGCACTGCGCAGCCTTTGCAAAGCGCAGGCAGGGCACAGTCACATTCAGGGGTTTCAGCGGAAGGACGGGGGGGGCTGGGACACAGGGGATTAAATCTCTGCCCCCTCGGAGCTCGTCCTCTGCCCAGCTGGGAACGGAATTCGTTAGGTGCCCACGGCCGGCCCGACCACCCCTCCACGGCATCCCCGTCCCTACAGCCCAAGGCACGTCCCGACCGTCACCGGGTTTCTGGGTGAAAAACAGCCGAGTTCAGGCCAGCCAGGGATTATTTATTCAATCGCTTCGTCTCCCCCCAAAATGATGAATTTTGAAAGCGAGCACATATCTGAAGTACGGAACGTGATGAAGAGTGAGAGGGTCCTTGTAGAGCCCTCCTGAAGGGGAATCTTCCTAATAATTCGTTCTGTTTTGTGTTTATTTTATTTTTATTATTTTATTTATTTTATTTTATTTTATTTTATTTTATTTTATTTTATTTATTTTATTTTTTGCCTGTGTTTGCAAGTGCAGGTGCCCGACAGGGCACTGTGTGGGGGCACCTCACTGCAGCTTGGGACCTTTCCACTCCCAGGGGCATTTCCTGCATTTTTGTAACACCCAAAGCTTTAAGTTTTGGGAGCCTTTGTTCTGCTCAGGCAGAACAAAGTTCTGGGATTCTGGGGTTAATGGAAAAGGCTGCCCATTCCTGACTGTCCTCGCCTGGGTCTGCTTATACCAGTGAGCGTGGAGCCAAAGGAGCAGGATGCTGGGAGCCCTCAGCACCACCTTAAAGCTTTTCTGAAATTGTGTTTGAAAAGGAAGGGCGTTGTGAGCTAAAAGAACTCCATGAAACATGCAAGTTTAATTTTATTTATTTATTTATTACTTTTGGAATTTTTCTTCCCTCCCTTGGTTTTATTCCAAATCTTGGCAATTTGCTTGGTCTTTTGTTCACTTTTTTATTTTTATTTTTAGAGGTGTTGCTGTCTTTATTGGCTGTTTGGAAAATGGAAAGACAAAAAGAGAACATTTCCAGAGTATTTGCTTTCATTCATATAAAGATATTAGACTTTTTTTCTGGCTTGCACCCACTAGGATTGGCCCAAACAGGGAAGATGAGCTCAAATGATTAACCCAGTGACTTAAATTAATACTAAAAAACAGGTGTTATTCCAAGATGAAACATACACATCAAGATTATATTTTTCCCCTAAATCAATTGCAGAACAAGTATTTATCTTTGGGATAAATCCCATAGTGGTCTCTCCTGCTCCTAGCAAGCCATTATCACAGTGTTATACATGGACACAGAAACATTAGACAGCAGACTTTTTGCACGCATAGTTTATGGCAGATTTTCTCTACTCGATTCTGTACTATCAACCTCTTTTATTCAAGACATGTCTCTGCAAAGACCTTTCCCAACTAAACCTGTTTGTTGGTGCCCCAAGTTCGATTTGTATGTTCTCTACCATTTCACATCACTCCTCCAGGTTTTTATTTTGTTCTTATCTAAAAAATGCTGACAGTTTTTTCTAAACTCTGCTCAGTCCCATAATAGCCACATCAACAATACTTAAAAAAAATAAAAAAATAAAACAGATTTAAATAAAATGTAACCGGCAAATTTGTGCCAATCCCAGTGGGTGTGAGCCAGCACAACATAAACAAACACATACACAACATACACCAGATCCTTTCATTTTTGCAGGTCAATTCTCTCTTTACCCTCCTTGAAGTAAGAGATTTCTGGAGCACGTAAGAGGTTATTTTGAGTGATATTTAAGTTACAAGGGGCCTCAAAAGTCTTATCAGCATAATCCACAGAATTTCCTGTCCCATAGAAAACCAGTACCTAACTATGGCTTATGCAGCAACAGAGATGCTAACACGACTCTTCTGTGCCAAATCCACAATATCACTATTGATAAAAATCAACATTTTCTGTGCTTGCACAGATATGTGAGGTACACAACAAAGGTCAGTTTTCGGGTAGGCTGTAACCTCTGGCTCTATCCTGGCAATGTGATATGTTGTTAATGGACTTCAGTACTAGGCAGATGCCAATCTGTTCATACTCTGAGCATCTCTGAGGTTTTGCAGTTTGGAACTTTTCCAGTCCTATAAGATACTTAAGCCACAATTTTATTACTTTCTGAAATCAATTTTGATTGCCTGGAAACTCATTAATATCAGTGTGAAATCTTACCTACAAAGTTCATCAGAGCAAGGAAGTGCTGGAATTAACTTGAAAATTTGCTCTTAATGATCATATTTTTGGCAAGACAGAACTACAAGCAATTGGTGTTGGGAACACATGAAAACATTAGAGAAGACTGAAATCATTGCCCAGACCTCACTGCTCCAAAACACAAACCACATGTTTCCAGGGTCTAGGTTTGAACATCAAGCTGAGTTAATTCAGATCTGATCCTATACATAATTATGGATAACATACAGGACTGATTCCATGCCCCACTGGTAGAACTGTATGTTTGTGGTATTTCCATCTTTTAAATGAGAAAGAGGAAAATTAATCCTAATGCAGAAACATTTGTATCACTTATCTGGATGAAAACATCTCTGTGATGTGTGTGGTAACACTGTTCCTGGCCAAGGACTTTCTTTTAAGTGCTTAGACATGCAGATGCTTGAAGCAGGGATGGCCAGACTTTTGCTTTGAATAGTTCAAGTGCATTTCTTATACCTTGGCTATACCACATCAGCCTTTACTTGCCTGGGGGCTGCTGAATAATCCAAAATCTCAACTATGGAGAAAACAAGGTGTCTTGGGCTGTGGTCCAGTCACACTCACTGAGTCACTCAAGTGAATAGCTGCCCCAGATTTTCAGATTTTTGTAGGAACTCCAGGATTTCATAGGAACAACTTTTCATAGGAACCACACTCTTTCACACTGTAATTCATTTCAAGGACACTAGTTCCCTCTCTGGTTTTCTTTCCCAGGTACTTTTCTGGCATCTCCTGGCCTATTGGCATGTTGGCACACTGATAGAATTGCCGGAAAGCTTTGCTGGCCTTAGATTGGACAACGAGGAAGAGTTTATGGGATAAAAAAGATCAAGAAAAGCATGAGGGTTGAAGGATATGGTTTTGTTTAAACTGGAAAAAAAAAAAAAAAAAAAGAGCAGAGGGACTGGTTTTCTATATGTACGGTGCTTCTACAAAGGTGCTGCTGATAGATTTGTGATCAACTGAAGAATAAGAAGAAATAAATTTTATTTGCTGCAAAGAAAACTAGGATAAATATTAGAAACATACTCTCTCTCTTAAGATGGTGTCCAAGCAAAGGGTTTGATAAAATTGTGTTATAGATATGCAAGACAGAAGAAATATCCAGAATAGATTACCTAAAGTGATTTACCTGACTTCCATGCAGGGTGTGGGATGGTAGGAGAGTGACCAGGATGTCTTGAAGTCTTTTTCAGTGTTTCATTGCCACTAAGCTATCACCTCTGAAGGCAAGGAGACTATTCAGCTGCGTGACAGCTGATGCAGGGTGGAGATTAAATGCAGCTGAAGACTGGCTATGGTGATAGGAGCATGTTTATTCATCTGGGATTCAGGCTCCTAATTCACACCCAACTCTCTGGCAGAGCCACTTCTGACATTAATAGCTCAGTACCAGTCCTTAGCTGGCAGTCACAATCATGTCCATTTTGTCATGTTCTGAAAATGTCTTGCAAGATTGGCCACACACCAAGCCCTCTCCAGCTTTCTGAAAAGTGATGGCTATTTCAGCATGAGCTGTCTGACAGTCAGAAATTGGAGGCATGCAGGAAGGCAATTGGTCTCAAGTTTATCTGTAGTTTGCCAAATGGAAGCATTAACCTTTTCATTCTCACTTTTTTTTTTTTTTTTTTTTTTTTTTTTTTTTTTTTAATTTGAATGTTTCTGCTCTTGGGTACTGAAGTTATTGCTTGAGAAATGGCTCAGTAGTGCAGAATGGATGCAAAATTTCCTTATAAAGAGGAAGACCTGTATTGTTATTTCAAGATTTCTTGGAGAAAAGCTCAAAGTAGGAAACACTGCTGTCTTTGTAAATTTTTGTCACGAAGCACACCTATAGCATATATAAATGAAAGTAATGCGATGGATAACATAGGGGTAAAATATGTTTTATGCAAAGGTTGAATAGAGCTAAGAGGTTCCTCATGAACAAAGTCCTTGATGCTGATCTCTGTTATTAACTAGTCAGTGGGGTGGGAAGCAAGTAGCCCAAGTCAGTAAATTTTAGTGAGCAAGACAGTGAGCAGTGTGGACAGCAAATAGGGGCAGAGGCATCTGGTTTTGTTCAGTGCCAGAAGATGTTTAATGGGGATGAGCATGAAGGAGCTGTGGGGCCAAGTTAACAATTTACTTAATCACAAAGGGCAGAGGAGCTCTGAGGACAGAAGGGAGCATGGCCTGTAACTAGCATGGCCTGGCTCAGCTCTCACTAGCTGTCCTCTCATCTCTTATGTGCACCATTTGGGGCCAGGGTGCCTTGCTGCTATGCCCTGTTGCTTCCACAACTCCTTCAGTTCATAGTAGGAGGAATGATGCCACCCTCAGCTGCTGCCATCCTCACCAGGATGGAAGTGGAGCCATTATTATTTATTAAGCAGCCCTGTGAATAATATACTAAGAGAAACCATCCCTGCCCCTGGGGCGTCTCCAGGAAGGCGCAGTTCAGGTGCGTCATGCACTGGGCATCCAGTAGCTGGTCACACCTCAAAATGGGGCAGGAGACACTGCACTAAAAGCCTGTCTGTCTGCAAGGATTAACCCACCAGCTTTCCTCTCCAAGCATAACATCAGGCCCGCAGCCACGGTGGTGGAGAAAAGGTGGAGGCCACTACAACCAGGCTCCTCCACACCCTGCAGAAGGCTGAGGTGCATTTCCATCTTTGTCTGGGAACTTTCCCCTCATTACCCTCCTGACAGGATGGGTGCAGACAGCATTAGGGACGCTGGGCTACACACCAGCCCCAGAGGAATCTTCTCCTCCTCCTCCTCCTCCTCCTCTTCTACCACCTTCTCCTCTTCCTCTACTCACTGCAGAGGGAGGCACACCACACCAATACTTCCAGCCAAATGTCTTCCCTCAAGGGGCTTTTTTTTTTTTTTTTTTTTTTTTTTTTTAGCATAAGGAGACTGCAGGAGGGCAGAGAGCCCTCACCCTGTCTCCTCACCACGACACAACTGAATCTGGCTGATGCCTTTTCCCAGGACTGAAGGAGATTGGTGATTAAAGGGGCCTTCTGACCAGCTTTCCCCTAAAAGGAGATTAAAAAGTCCGTTTGTTTAACCTTTTCACAGCAGCTTGACCCTGTCATAAAGAACAAATCACTTCGAAACAATGTCGAAGTGTGGGACTGGTGGAGTCCTCCTCTGCTGTTTTTCGCCCAGGGATAGACCTGGGTGAGGGATGAGGATGTTCCCCCCCCCCCATCCCACCGGCCCCACACCTCTCAGCTTCATGCCACATCTGCGAGCTTGTCCCACAAAAGGAGGTTTGGGATGCAGATGCAAGCACATGGCAGGGCTGAGCACTCCCTGCACATACCCTGCAGTTGCCTCCCTGCTCTCATCTCCAGCATTTCCAAAGTATTAGATGCACTTGTGTGGTGGTTTATCTTCTCTCTGATGCTAAATTCTTCCTAACCAACTTTTAGGTTTCAATTGCTTGTTTTATACCTTTCATGGATTGCTTAACTGTGAAGCCAGAGGACAAATAGACTCGTGGTACTGGATGGTTTAAATCTTATTACATTCTTTACTTTATAGATAGGGAAGGAACTGTTCAGTCAGAAGTAACCATTAAATGCTTAGCTAGATACTCAGATTTTAAGTGATAGTTTTCTTTTCACTTAATCCAGATGATCAAAGCAAGAATGCATAAAGAATTGAACAAAAGTTTTTGTATTCCATTGTTTTCATGAAGTGATATGCTACATGAACAGGAAAATGAATCTTAATTGCTTACCACAAAAATGTCCTCAGGCTGTAGTAGTACAATTAAGACTTTTTCTTTAAATAGTATGCAAGATAATGCAGTACATATGTTGCCATTAGCAACTTCAAACCAGTATTTAGATATTCATTTAATTTAAAACAGTGTGTGCTAACACAAAACTTAACAGTAATAATAAATGTAAACTTGGGTAAGAAAGTAAACAATACCATCCATATTTATTGCATAAGACATTAGTCAAAATCAATAGGACCAGATTTTGATACCAAATATAAACACTGCATATTTTCTTTTATAACAGCTATATTTTTATCTTGGTGGGTTGGGGGGGGGAGGGGAGAGAGAGGGGATATATGAAAAAAATAAATCTTGTAAAGAATAGTTGTGTTTCTACTGTATTTTATTGCACTCAGTGATTGTCCCTATCATGAGTTTTCCTATCAAATTTTCCTTTGTGAATACCAAAAATAAATAAACAGTGAATGACAATGGAACAGGCTCCATAAACAATGAAGAAACAAATGAGCCCCCTTCACCATTGTAATTTTGTGTGTAAATTTAAGCAACATACTGATATATATAAATATAAAAATATATTTCCATTAGCTTTGCTACATGACATTTGCTGCAGAACAGCAATAGAAACAGCTTTGTGAGCGGCAGTGGCACAGTCAGTTGAAAAGACCCATGGAAAAGTAGCTGTGTTAGTATCCAGTTGTTGAAAGATCCTTTCTGTAAAGCAGAATAGATTATTTATTCACTTGTTTAATCTCGCCACTTTAAATATTTGTGGGAGGCTACTGAAATTAAGACTGTTCAAGTGTTGAGGATAACATGGCACAGACATTTCTACCAGCACTCACAAAGGAAAAAGTTGGTTCTCTGTCTCAATTAATAGTAGGTCATGGTGTCACCTTACAGAAAACCTAATGATAGCAACACTGACACCAGGCTAGTAAAATAAGTAATCCAAAACAAGTAGTATAAGTACTTAGGAAGAAACCAAAAGGATGAGAGAATTTTATAGGCTTTCTCGTTATAATGGCATTTCCTTATTTTCACTCTGTGCCCACAGTTGTCCTCATAAACCCTGGAAATCCCCATGGAAATTTGGGTTTCCTTACCATTGCTTGGTGCCCTGTTTGACCTTCCTCCACCATGTGGACAGTAAAGAGAGCTGAAGTGCCAGGGATTGAGGTGGGCACCTGGTTTAACAAAAGACTAAGCCCTGTCTCATGTGGGAAATGAATCGCTGGTGGGCAAGGGGCCATATCTCTCTCCATGAGGAGCCTCCAGTATGAATCCCACCAAGGAGCTCCTGCTCATGTTTAGAGAACAAGAAAGAAGTTACCAAATCACAATGCAAGAAGGAAACATTTGCATGGCAAGGAGAAAACCTGTGTCAAGCCAAACCCCGGGTTAAAAGGGTAGAGAAGAAGAGTGTGGCCTCCTTGCTGGAGCCTTCTCACTTTGTATAAATAATTAAATCATCTTTGGAGCAAGGACTTGACCTTGCATCTCTCACATCCCAGGTGAGCACCCAAACAACTGGGCAATAGAATCAATCTCTTGTTTTTCTCTCTCTGGCCCAATTAATATTTAATCGCCTGTACAAAGTGAAGCAGCTCCAGTGGGAGGGAGTGAAAACCAGGCACCTTGCAAAGGCTCTGCAGCTCAATGGTCCATCTATTTTTTCCACAAGCATTTGAGTCTCCATGGACAAAAGCCCTTGATATTAGAGAAAGAGGGTTGTGTTGACTGGCTGCTCCCCTTCAACAGAGTCCTGAGATGGAGAGGCAACTCCTGTCTTCTCACCTTTCCCATCCTCAATGAGTAGTCACCTACACTTTTTTTTTTTTTTTTTTTTTACAGCTGATGATGCTGATGGCCACCCTTTGTATTGCATAGGTGGGAAAGACCATACACCCACCGCTGAGAGTTTATGTCTTCTAAAGGTCTAGTATCCCACATTTTCTACTTCCAGACCCAGATCCTTACTTTATCTACTGACTGATGCAAAATGCAATCCAACACATCACAGCAATAAAAAGCATAAAGAAGTACTACAGGGAATAAGAATGCAAAGAATAAGGTCATTCTGCCTAAGGCACTTTTTTTTTTTTTTTTTTTTAAATAATTTCCCAGGAAACTAGGCCATCCAGTAAGGTTTTTATAGCTAATGCAGATTTTTAAAAGAAAGCCCAACTGAGAGGTTTTTTAAAAAATGTGCTGAGCCAGAAAAGATACTACTCAGGTATTTCTGTAGCCTATCAAGGTCAGAGTGGAATGAGAAGTGCCCTCTGGGAAGAATCACTCCTAGTCTCACAGAATCCTGAACTGTCTCAGCAAATGTTTTCTTGGCATTTTTTTGCCTATAGCAGGAACAAAGAATGTAAAAAAAAAAAAATAATAAAAAATAAATACACACACACAAAAAAACAACTTTTACTTGAAATTGCTCTAGAAACCCAATATTGGGATTGTGTAGGAAAAAAAGCAAGCAAGATATCTAAACAATTTAATGCAAATAACTAGTTACAAGTCCTTAATTCTGCCAGCATGTTGTTGTATTTCTCCTAATAGACTTGAGAAATTTTGGTATCTATTGTCACTCAAAATAAATCAAAACCCTGAACAAGGTTCATCAGCCATGTTCAGGTTATGGATCCAGCAGGCTGTGGCCAGGAAAACTGTCTTGATTTTATGCTGCTGTGTACTGAATTAGCAAGAAGGCTTGTTGAATTCTGTTCATTTCCATTGCCCCTGACTCTGGCCTTCACTGTTTCTGAACACTGGATTAATATTTCAGGATTCCCTGCAAAGGATTCCCTGTCCTCCTGTCATGCTGATTTATTGCTTGGTAGGAGTTCCCAGTAACCCTTACTAATGTTCATGTTGAATCAAGGACAAAGCTAGATGTAACCACAGACTACTTAATTTGAAGTGCACTGCTTTGGTTTCCAAAGACATTTTAAACTGCCTCACCACCCTCACCGTGAAATATTTCTTCCTTATATCCAATCTAAAGCTACCCTCTTTCACTGTTTATTGTATGTATAATTCTGAGCAACATAGACATACAGCTTTGTTCATAGATGTATTTATTTGATCACTCATAGCTGGGAGAGTGGAGAAATGGGGAAGGAGAGCCCACGTGTAGAAAGCAGTTTCAACTTGTGATACTGCTACAAAGACACAGGATGCCAGTTGTGTTAGTTTTCATTGTCCTGGCTGGGGGTGAAACACAAGTAAGGAAGCTTGGGCTTGCCTTGTGCCATCTTTCACCTACAGGAGAGAAAAACTAACATCCTCCAGTGCTGAGAAGTAATACTACTATTCTAGTAAGATCATTTGCAGTATTTTGCTCTTTCCTAGATCTTGGTCTTTTGCTCAGGAAAATCAAATGAAATTTTGTGATCTTTGTTGTTCTGTCTGGGACAAAAGTCCTGCTGAGTCAGCAGAGGGGTCGGGTGCTGCGGCGCTGCCCGAAGGACAATGTACACAGTGGCCGCGCTCACCGGTGGCTACGCCCTGGCTCCAACATGCCCTCCGTGCGCAGAAAATAACACTTCAAAAGCCAGCAGACTTCTAGAAAATGAAAGAACTAATTGCTGGGGTTGGAAGCATTCAGCCAGTCTCAAGCCATTAGGATCACAGTCGAGCAGGGAATGTCATGGAGCCAATTGGAGCAAAGCTGCCAGAGCTTTGCTGTGGTTAAGACTTAACCTGAGGTTAGTCCTCCATCACACGATGCAGCTCTGATGCTCATGGGTGAGCATCCCACCTCACCAGGCAGCCCTTTGCGGTTTGGATGCAGCAATGAATACCAAGAATGCCAATTCCACAGTACTTCTGATCACAGACAGGCCAGGCTGTTTAATTTGTTTAATTTGCTTATTTGCTTTTTTTTTTTTTTTTTTTTTGAGGAATCAAAACAACAAAAAGACAACCTAGTCTGTCGTGAGATTTCTGACTGATTGTGGAGTAATTTGGGCAGAGTGGAATAGAGCCTGCTCAGTGGTTCATGAATGGCACTTATCCATACTCCATTATTTCCCTTTTAGTTTGCTTTACAAATTAGAAAAGGGCACCGGTGTCAAATTCTTGATGCAAGCCTCTGTGTGAAATGATAAGCTAAATCCTAAATTGAGGTCAAAGCTGTTCATGTGGTTCCTGCTGCTAATAAAAACGCTTTTCTTTGTTCCTCTGCTAAGAATGCCTGCCCCATTTATAAACAAGATCTTATCCCTGAAGAAACACCTCTGTGTAGATGTTAGAGGAAAACATACTGCTTAGCTATGTTCTGCTGAAAAATATATTATATTTTGTGAGTTAAAAAGAAATAGTGTCCTTGCATTGAGAGTAATTCATTTATATGACCTAAAATTCTGATTGTGTCTGCATGTGGCATTTCAGGAAATTTTTCTGAGTGGTTCACAATGCAAACAAATAATTGGCTGCATCACAGAATCATGTTCCAGTGACTTGCCATTTGTGAAATCTACATTTATTTTCAGTTCAGAGATTAACAGAATTTTCACCTTATTTTTCCCTTCTTTCTTTTTTCTTTTTTTTACTTTATTTTATTTTATTTTATTTTATTTTATTTTATTTTATTTTATTTTATTTTATTTTATTTTATTTTATTTTATTTTATTTTATTTTATTTTATTTTACTTTATTTTATTTTTGGTAGTCCTTTCTGAGTTCACAATAATAATAAAAATAGTCATAAAAAGTGGTGATTCCGAACCAGCTTTTTCTACCTGCCAGAACTACTGTGAGATAAACTCTGCTCCCTTTGTGCTCTGCTGAAAGACAATAGAGTGATGTCCTACATAGGCAGAGGATTTAATGGGCCCAAAACTGGGCTGGAAATGACTCAGGTTTGGTGTCCCTCCCCGAGGAAAAATGATCTGTCAGAAGGAGGAGGTTGCTTGTTTGTGACAGTTATAATTTTATCTTGAAAATCATTACCTAAAAAAATCATTTGATTTTAACATTTGCATATATCTCACAAAGCCTTGTTTTCTGAATACTGCAAAAGACAGATCTTCAGTCTTGCATTTTATTTCTTGTCCTGTGAAAAAGGAAATCAATATACCTGTAAATCAAGAAATGCCATTAGTACGTGTTGGGGTTAGACAGCTCAAAGTGCTCGTAGAAGCCCGGCATTCTGCAGACAGCAGTATCCATCCTTTTTCTTCCTCTTTTCTTTATCTCCCTGCTGAGCCCTTGGTAACCACAGTGAAATGAATTAAAAGTGTCAGTCTGAAATGGTTGGAAATGGGTATAAATTGGAACTGCCTTTGCTGGGATGTTGGATGAGATGGGATCCAGGCTAGCGGCAAGGGAGATTGTAAAAGGGCATTTCAGCGCACAGCAAGCTGGCTATGTGCTTGCATGTGTGCTCAAAACTACTACCAGCGCAGCAGAACTGCAGCCAGAAGGGTGGAAATCAGACCAGGGAAGAGTGTTTCCCTTTGCTTTATTTCTATAGCATCATTTTCTAATCAGATGTGCAGTAATAATAATCCTACAATTTAAAGGATATGTATATTTGTAATGATTTATGCAAGAGGAACGATAGGAAGCAGTGCTCTCCTGTATTGCTCAGAGAAAGTAAACTTCATCAGCATTACTTTGAAATGGGCTGTCATTGTCACATCACAGGGCCAGGGACTGCACTCCTCTTCCCTTCTCCCTCTGGGGGATAACGTGCTCCAAAGACAATATACTCCAAAGAAAACTCTTTATTTTACTCAGACCAGGCTTGTGAAACATTTGTCTAGTAAAATAACCCAGCAGTGCAAACAGCTCAAGGCTAGACATTTCTGCATGCTCTGCACAAGAATAGCTAATGCTACTCCTCTGCTCTTGCATGTCAGGAGCATACAGCTCTGGAGGTGACAGGCATCTCAGAAAGGTCCATTTTCCCCAAATTTTCTTTAAAGAAGCCCTAGGTTAGTTCACTGCTGGGAATTTTTCACAGTCATAGAAAGCATTAGTGCCAGCAGTGATGAAACTGTATTGCTGTGCAAACAGTCCGTTTTCTCCCTGTTGTACTCCAGTCCTCTGTAGAGCATCCAACCTGAACAAGCATGTAGAGATGGGGGAGATCAGACCAGCAGAGCCTGAGCAGACTGACCTCCCCAAACAGCTTGAGCTGCTTCACAAATAAAACTCCCCTCACCTCCAGAGACTGAAAATGCCTTGCAGCGGTGTTGCCTACTGTGCTGAAATCCCTGCAGGGACACAGGGCTGTCAGCTGAGGAAAGCTAGCCGTGTTGGTAGTTGTGGTCCTGGGATCAGCCCTACACAGACTTCCCTGCTCACCTCTGCCCAGCCCAGGCTCAGGCTCAGTGCAGGTGTTTTCGAAGACTGGTGTTAATGATTTTTAATACTGCTTAAATGGGCGAGTTGAGATGCTAGAGCTGAAATATCTTGAGGAGGAGAATACTTCTGGTCTTCCTATTATCTGCTTTGCTACACGGAATACTATTTTTTAGTGAACAGAAGGAAAATTTTTGGTTTGTTGAACATTTTGTCATTGCTATTCAGCACCAGCTAACCTGACAAATGCACTTGAAAAATCCACTGTGGCAGTCTCTGGTCCTTAGTTTTGCAAGAGCAACTTTCCTACTTTGTTCCTATGAATCAAAAGAACTATTTTTTTTTCCTGCCATAAGATCCAAAGACTGTTCTCTGCCTGTATTAACCAAGATATATTGGTCTAACTGTCAAAAACACACTCAAAGCAAAAAATGTGATCCTGCCAGAGCAACAAAATTCTGGGATGAAACTAGGAGGGGCTGGGATTTCTGTTCAGGGAAATCTACCCTCTGTGAAAAATGATTGACAGCCAAAACCAGTTATGATTTATTTATTCATTTATTTATTTTTCCTGTTGGAGGTGGTGATCTCTATTGGCTTTTAAATGCAGAAGTACAAGGAAGCTTAGGTCAGGGACCCTGCTCAGCCTGCAAACTTCACTCATTTGTTTTCCTGCTGAACCCATCAGTTTGTGCTCGGTTCAGGCACAGCTTCTGCGGGGCTTCTGTGTCCCTACCAAAAAGACAGGCTGCCTTCCCTGAAGGACATAAAAGATGAACCTCACATGGCTGCCTTCAGTGGGACATTTCCCTGCTGGATCACCATGATATGATAGTTAAGTTAAATGATAGATAGTTAAATGATAGTTAAGACCTGTTTTCTTTGTAATTTGAATTTGTGTGATTTCATTTTCTGTTGCCGTGTGTTTTAGTTTTTGTTTGTTTGTTTTTGGTTTGTTATTTTTTTCATGATCCTTCCCCTGTTTTCTCCCCTCCAATTTTTCAGAAATCTTTTGACTGTGAAAACCAATTCTGGCTAGAGGATTTCTCTACTGATCACAGAACCTTACATACAGGTACAAATCACTCCCCTGTTTTTATTCTCCACTCTTTGGCCAAAAGGGAGCATGCCTATTTCACACATTTGGGTATGATTCACATTGCCACCCACACTCTTTAGAAAATCCAGCTGTTTTGCTACCAGCCTCTCAGAGAGACAGCAATAGAAAAGGCTACTTTATAATTTTTATTTTTTCTATTGTGACACAATTTGTCAACACAGACAACAATGGTTGTCTGTGTGTTTTTGCATCTACACCTGGACTGAACCTGTCTGAATTTGAGACTCTGAAACCAGCACGGAACTGCAGGCTCAGCTTGTTTTTTATGTGTCATCTGCTATACCTCGCTGTCCCCCAGATCAGAAAAAGAACTAGAAAGAGTAGGAATATGTATCTAAACCAAACTGAAATTACTGCATTTTTCTAGCAATTTTTAAAAATTGTTTATAATATGCCCTTTTCGCTTTTCCTGATATCCAGTTTTAAAACACTCCTATGTATCCAGAGTGTAAATGGAATGGGGGGGAAAAAAAAAAAAGAAAGAAAAAAAGGGGCACAATGTGGTTCTACCTTGCTTTGTTAAGACAACAAGGAGACACTGTCTCAGAAGGGATATTAAATGTAGCCTTTCCTATGCAACACTAATAGCAAATAATCTCCCACTTTGTATGCTACAAGCCCTGGAGAAGACTTTCTCAGTGTTCCCCATGCATCAGGAAGGATAAAGAAAATAAATTTTTTTGAGGGGCTCTGTTACAATGATGATTATTTACAGAAAAAAAAAAAATCATGCTTCTAAAGAAGTTTTTGTTTTGTTTTGTTTTGTATTTTGTTTTTGGTAACTGTCTCCCCCCCACCCCCCCCAACCCCAATTTTCTGTGATAAGGTCCAGGACAAACACTCCCATCCACTGCTCCCTGAAGAATAAAGGTGACATGACAATTTAAGAAGTTTATGCCTTGACTGCAAATTCGGATTATGTGAATTTCTGAATTTCTTTATTTTGAGCATTCATAGCACTCCTGTGCAATTGGGATTCAGCATGTGAGGGAAGAACTGTGCCATATAATCCCCAGACCAGGAATGGTAGAAAATTATCAAACTTTGATACAGTCATAGTGTGCCTCACTGCAAAAGGCAAATTTGTCTGCAGGGACTGGGATTTTGAAGATCTCCATACAGCAACCCAAATGAGGGGAACAAAATAAATAAATAAATAAATAAATAAATATATATATATATATATATAAATGCCAAGAGACACACAGGAAAAGAGAATTTCATGCTAGAAAAAAAGGAAAAAAAATAAGATCCATTCTTACTGAAGGTGAGTGAAAGCTCAATTAGGTCACATTGAAACTTGAAGATTTGAAATAAAATACTCAGGAGGATGACATGACATCTCCAGAAACCTGAATTATCCTTAAAAAACCTGTGGATGGTGAGAAAACTGGATGGGAACTTCCCTTTCCTCTTTTGTGGCTGAACATTATGCATTTGCTCTCTCTACTGTCCAAATTAAGAGGCTACAGTGTTTAAACCTCTCTAAACCCAGGTGTGCCTGTGTCAGCTACCACACTGAAGAGAAGAACAGTAACCTTGAAATCCTCAAAAGTCTGAAGCTTCAGGAAAGAGTAACTGGGAGAAAAAACATGTCCAGGTAAAAACAGCAAAGTAACTCTGCAGGAACAAGGTGAACATTTATGCAGGATGTTTAAGATGTGATGATTTCAATACATGTAGCCCTATGCATCAGGGCACCAAATGTGTGCTTGGAAGCCACTGTACACTTGTGTGTATTGTCCTTATAGATAATCCTTTGATAGCCTTCAGGATAAGATTTTTCTAGTGTGCTTAACCTCATTCAGCAACTTTATGAATTTTCCTATAAATTCTTATTTCCCAGTGCTTCCACTGAGAATAAATAAAAAGCTTCTGAGTACTTTCAGGTTTTTATTCAAGGATTTAGAGCAATATTTTTGCATATTTTATGCAAATTGGAACAAAAAATACTAGATTATTTTATATGAAGCAATTATTTTAAAGTAAGAAAGGCTACTATTCTAATCTTATCGACCACAGAGCAGAGACACAAAGCTTCATCCAATAAGTCAAATTCAAGTATATCTGAACATATCTTCTCTCTGAATCTGTCTATGTATATCTGAATATATCTTCTCTCCCTCAAATCAAGAACTTTAATTCTTAGCACATCTAAATCTATTGCCATGTTGAAAATTAAACAAATTACTTAGTGAAACATTTAATCTAAAACTCAAATTCAACAAAATCAATATTCAGTGCAAGAGATTTCCAGTGTAAAAATTTCATATGTAAAACAGGAAAGTGTTTATATTTTCATTATACTAATTTTATTTTTATATTTCAATTAAAATAAATTTGTAATTTTTTAAATAAGAAAGGTAGAAAATGACATGAGTCTAAATTATTGAAACAAGATATTTTGTTCAACTTAGTCTGTTTTGGGAAGATTTCTACTTAAAAAAAAAAAATAAAGAAATGTTCCGGTTTAGGTCAAAAACATTCTTCAGATCCATGAAAATCCTCTTGAGGAACCTTACCAAATATTTTCCAAGCAGGTCCAGTTAAATGAGATTTGTGCTTTTAAATTCGTATTTCTGCTTCTGAAATTCTCATTTAAATGAACATTTGTTCAGTATTTATACTATAAATGCACCATGTGGTTTATATGTTTCTTATTATCACCATTGCTGTAGCACTGATTGCAGATGCGTTAGGGGAATGTTCTCTGAGCCCAAATTTAATCTTACTTCTACCACTGTAAATATGTTGAGAAGAGATAAGAATTAATGAATCACTGTACTCATAGATGATATGATGAGAAGATATAAATATTTTGGCTTCAAACAAAAAGAATTAGTGTGTGTTTTGTTATGAAGATCATATTCCACAGATAGACGAGAGCCTTGCTGAAAGCTCAGTCTGGTGATGTGAAACGACAGTCTCAAGGACTGAACTGATTTTACAGCTTCTTTTGTGGAGCCGTGGACTGGGGACTTCCTGAAAACAATAAGTAAATAAGCAGAGGCTGTGTATCATGATGGCACTACCAACCATTCCTTTGAGAAAAAGCTGTCCTGAAGTTCACATATCCCTGCTGCAACACAGAAGAGGGGAAAGCTGCAAGCCCGGCTGCATTCAAGCCTTGAGTCACAGTCACAGAAGTTCAGAAAACTAAGGTGAATTGTAGTTTCTAAACCATTTTTGTAAGGTTATTTATTTTCATAATTACTAATATAATTTGCCAGGATAACTGCATGAGGGGAAATTACCTTTATTTTCTGTTTGATTGAATTAATTATATGTTTATTTGGCCTGCCTCATTTTGTGTGTGTTAATTAGTATACACATAATTTGCAAACATATAACAAATGTATTTAACTGGTTCTTCTAAGCTCCCCCCCCTTTTCTTTTTTTTTTTTTTTTTTTTTTTTTTTTTGAGCAAGAGGAATGATAAAACTGCATAAATTTCACTGTGACAACATTAAACAAGGAAGGGTGAGCTTTTTTTTTTTTTAATTATTATTATTATTAAAATGAAGTACAATAAATCACTTAGATTTTGAGAGAGATTTCTATTAATCTCTCCTCTTCAGTCTAGTTTGACAGACTACTATGGTCCTGTTAAATCAACGTTAACTCTCATGTCGGGGCAGGAATAAGAAAACTGTAAGATATTTAAGATATTGTTTTGCTAACTAAGCCAGATTATCTGTTTCCTGTAAGACAAGTAAATGCAAACACAAAGAAGAGGGAACAGGAAGAAAAGAAAATTTAGCTTCCCTTTTTCATTACATCTTTCCTTCTTCAGCCACTGCTGGAGACCTGAGTTTAACCCATAATCAGTGCAAACCTGCCTCACTTGAGCTGGTTTTAGCTCTCAGGATTGGTCTGCATGAACAGCACTGCTGAAGGACAGAGTCTGGTAACAGTTGGCTGAAGCAGCAAATTGGAAGGTAAAAACAACAACAAAAACATGCAAGGGATTAAAAAAAAATAGAAACAGGAGAAATGCAAAGAACACAGCTGTTGTCAGGATGCAGCCAAAGCCAAAGGAAGGGACTCCTTTTCTTTTATCTCCTGGCATTGCTGTCTTCAGAGTCAGGATGGGATCACAGCCAACTGGGAGCCAGAAAGCAGAGAGAGACTGCAGGCACGATATGAGGGGCTGCTCTGAGCCTTTCCCCTCTGTTTTACCTCATCATATGCTTAAAGTTAAGCAATGAAGTAAATCAGGCCCACAATTGTGTCTGGAGCCAATGTTTTTCAGCTCTGTGGAAAATTATTCATGCAGTTTTCTCCGCTCCACTTCTTTATAAAGCTTTTGAAAATGCAAAGTTGCCCAAATGCTGGAAAATCATCATTCACCAAATCATGGTCACATGGGACCAGCCTCTGCTGGTCCCAGTGACAATCATGGAAACAGCTTGTCAGCAGCTGACATGGGCTCTTTCTTGCCCCACAGTGTTCTTTCCAGAGAGGAAGACTTTTAGCCCAGTCTTCTGCTCTCCTGCCCAATCTGTCCACATAACACTGTAGGGTTTTCACAGCACCCTCCTAAATTAAGTGTGTAGCTGTCGAGGGAACAATAACCTTTCAAAGGAAGGAAAGAAAACAACCAATCATGGCTTGGTGTCATTGGTGGTGTCATTGCTAATGGTATAGTCTTTTTGATTCCTGGGAGCCAATGCCTAGCAAAGGTTTGGCAGGCAGGGAATGTCTACAGAGCAGCTGTTCCTAGTTCTGCTTCACCTTCCTGTTTCAGGGAGGAAATGCTCTTCTCCCACTGTAAGGTGTCTAGGGGGAGCGTGCTGTGCCCAGGCAGCCACCCCAGCACCAGCACTCCCTCACCCTCCAGGACCAACTAGGAACACCAGGCTGCAAGAAGGCAATGGCAAAGGGTGGACTGCTTTGTTCTCAATTGGACACTAGTGCCAGCCCTAGGAGCCAAGGTCTTGTGCATCTCTGCTGCAATGGTTACAAAGCTTCCTGGTACCACCACCAGGAGCCTTTCAGTCTGCTGGGGAGGGACCTTTCCTGGAGCGAGTGCTGTGAGCTTGGCTCCCATGCCCATTACTGAACCCTCTGCAGAAACTGCCAGCAAGGATGGCAATTAATGCTAATTGGGATTTTTTTTTTTTTTTAATATGTGGACACATGTCTACTGGGAACCTGAGTGATAGACTGAGACAAATGACTCATTTTACTGTTGCAACAAAGAAACCATTGTATCATTTGGGGTTCAAAAAACAAAAACAAACAAACAAAACTAACAAAAAAAAAAAAAAAAAAAAAAAAAAAAAAAAACAGCAGACCACCTTCTCCAGACCAGACCAGCCAGCTCCGAATCTTAAATAAGATTCGGGCAGCACCAGACCAGCCAAAGAGCTTTGCCATCACTGGAGGAGGGAGTTTTACCTTTGGATGTTGGGCACTTGACCTAGCAGTAAGTATTGCACCACCTTTGGGTGCTCGTGTCCCGGAAGAACACCTTGCTGGACAAAAATATTGCCAAATTTATTGCTGCTGATCTTAGCAGTACCTTATAAAGATGTTTCAAGTTTTTCTTCCTTATGCTCTGTTTAAGGATACTTAGTTTGAGTTTTATGTCAGTACTGAAGCCAGTTTTCAACTTTTGAATTCTTTCCAAACACCCACCTATCATTGATACATGGCAAGCTGAAGAGCAAAGTAACATATATGTTTCTCTGATGAGAAACCACTTGTACGGGAGGTAGCTGACAGCAACATTACAAACTAGTCAGAAATCAGCTGCATCTAAAATAGGACACCAGTCCCTGGGTCTCCTCTCCAGCATGAGGCAGCCAAGGATCAAAGACAGACAATACACAACAAAGGTGAGGGACCCCAAATGAAATTTTCAGCTGCTCATCCAGAGAAGTAGGTAGCCTGCCTAAGGCATCATTCTTGAACAACTCTCTCAGTAGGGAAACTGGTTTTGAAAAATGCTGCTCATTTGTTTTTTCTTTCTCTGACCTGTGGCCTTAATGTGTAGATCATATGCAAAGGCGAGATCAGAGATGACAGATCAGTTTTGCTCTCAGATACAGTCAGGTAGATGAATATATTCAGCTCACTGAGTTTTGGCATTCAGGAGCAACAGCTGGAAAATTCCTTTTAGCACTTCCTTGACATACATGGGTTGAAAACCAGGAGGTTTTTCTTGCAAGCTGATCGGCGGCACCAGTGCCTTCATTCAAGCCCCAGCTGCCCCCAGCCTGGCAGCACAGAGCCCAGCCTGCCCAGGGGAGCTGCAGGGACAAATCTGTTGCTTGAGTTTTCTCATGCACTTTGATTAGCAGAAGTTAGGAAAGGCTTTGCTAAAAACAACAGAAAGTTTACCATTCTCTTTGTATCTATCACTTGATTTTTGATTTGAATGTAATATCATGTACAGAAATCTAAAAGGTGTTACTTGAATCTCACTGAATGCCCCAGGAGAATGAAGAAGGCCAGGACACCTGCCAGGAGATACTTTCACTCTATGGTCTTATTTCCTTGCAGCAGGGAGAATTGTTAAAGTAGGTGGGATCTGGCAATTTTAAACACTAACCTCACTGGATCTTTTTCATGTTTTCTATCAGGTTTGAAAGGTGTTCTTTACAAACAGAAAGGCTAGAAACACCTGTTACAAATGAAAATAAAAGGCTGATGTTTCTCAAGAGATGTAGCAGGGACTGATAGACAAAACAGAGTGCTCCAACAGTGTCCAGTGGGATTGGGAAGGATCACAGACTCCAGTGCTAATTTTTCCTTCCTGGCTTGGTATTTCATCAACAGACGGGCTGCT
Source organism: Aythya fuligula (assembly GCF_009819795.1). Taxonomy (NCBI): domain Eukaryota; kingdom Metazoa; phylum Chordata; class Aves; order Anseriformes; family Anatidae; genus Aythya; species Aythya fuligula. Next base: position 66,625,001 of record NC_045562.1, read on the forward strand.
AGTAGAAAGAAAACTGTCTGCTAACCCACAAACTTCCAGGCACAAGAAGCTATAGTGACATTTCTCTACCCTTTGCCTGTCCTAACCCTGCCCCACCCACTGCAGGTTACTCCTCATAGACCTCTGCGGTGGTTCACTCTCTAGAGGGTCACCTCTGCAGCCAACAGAATAAAATATCTCCCTGCACTGCTAGAATCCTTTCAAGCATATCGCTCCTGTCTAAATCTGAGCTGGACTCCTATCTATCAAGCCCCAGAAGGAATGGTTTTCCACTCGACAATATTAAAATATTCTCTTCCTCTTATGAGCCTACTGGTCATGATATGACTTAATGATTCAAAGCCTGTAAGTCCAATGACTTGAAAAAAAAAAAAGCATCTGGAAAAAAAAAAAAATTAAAGTTTGCATCCCAGTATGGTAATTACTCTCTAATAGATGCAGCTCCCTGCTTTGCTGCATGTGCTGAAGCAGAGGAAGAGAGATGCTATGAGTTCAGCTACTAGGAAAGGGAATGCCCACAGAAAAGGTCACCAAAGCAGGCATTTATTTTCCTCTCATACATTAAAAAATCTAAAAAATCTTACAAGTACTAGCTTGCTAATAACCTTGAAACATATTTTGCTGTATTGTTGGTGAACTTAAAAAATAATGTTAATTGTAATATTCTTAGCAAGTCATCCATCGGAACAGATATTTTCTGACCATTTACTTACTCTGGAACTAGTTGTTGATCTGTTGCTGCTAACTGCATTGTTGTTGCTAATTATACAGGACAATCTTGCCAAACTAGTATCCCCCCCCCAGATGATTCATGCACATGTTTATTGCATACATTCAGGTGCAGCACTGAAAAGGTTGTTTGCTTCCTGACATGCATTGCTTCTGATTCTGTCCAGTAATGAACTAGAATTAGCTATATTTATACCACAAGAATTCTGAGACTTTTCCTGTTTTTTAATCAGCAAGGTGTGTCAATGAAAGGTACTTTGTGTTTCTGTCTCAGTGCCCTAGTACTGGTGGACACTCCATGAGGGGCTTGGGCTGCCTGTCTACTGTGATGAAGAGCTCCATGCACAGTACTACTCTTGGCTTCTATAAGGGACTCAGGAGATAATTCAAGGCAGAGGTGTGAACCTTGCTGAGCTGAACAAGGTGTTCTAGTGCTCAGGTTGCCAACAGCTCACAGCATTTGGGAAATGACTGGTGCAGCTCTTAGCACGCACAGGTAGACCTGGGCAGCCCTTTGCCCGTAACAGCTGGCGAAGGTCAACTGGGAGCTCCAGAGAGTGCACAGTGCCTCAGGTTCTTCTGTCTCCTCCTTGTCTTCAGCTTTCAGCAGGCACAAGCTTTTTTTAACAGCACTCAGATCAGTACCATCAGCAGGCAGCTGCTGCGGTGGCTCCTACCAGGCAGCATCCCTCAGCAGAGCCAGAGCAGCCTCTACCATCCGTCTCACCCATGACATTGTTCATGTGTGTGCTTTTCCTAAAAACAAAACAAACAAACAAACAAACAAACAAACAAAAACACCAGCTGCAAGCACACACAGTGCCTGCTCTTACTTAAAGCAGCCACCTTCCTGGAAGTATGGCCACGCATGTGCTTGGGTGCCAGATGGAGACACAAGAGCCCTTTACTTCTTCAAGCCAGACCTGAGCCTGTGAATGGCAGATACCTGTGAGAGCCACAAACACCCATTTTCACTTGGTACAAGAACTAGTCAGTGCATCACAGCATTCCCTCTTCCTGATGTCTGTTCACACTATCTGTAAAGTATTTCTATCAGCATGCCAATGAGAACCTTCAGACCTCCCTCTGCCTTTCAGCCTGCAAACCAGAGATAACTAGGCCTGCATGGCGACTTAATAGGTCTATCAGCTATTAGGCAAATGAGTGTCTTCCAATGACAGACACTTGAGAGTGATTCAGACAGGGCTGCGGGGCTATGGATTACGAGCTTTTGTGGAGTTTCTGTAACAGTGTTTCCAATTGCAATATTCCAGCTTCACTTTAATTAAGTTATTGATAAAGTGAAGTGGCTTCCATTGCATTATGCACTGGGCACAGTAACATGTTACTGCTGAAATACCACCCAAACAGACGGTGAATTGGAAGAGATTTCAGATTCCAACTCTGCAATTATTTAAATTGTTGAGGAAATAAACTGTGCTGTTTTCAGAGGAAAAACATATCTTTTGAAGATCTTTTGATTTAAATTGCAATCTGAGAATGGATTTTTACCTTCAGTTAAAAAATAGTTACTAAATTTCATGCTCACATGCTCACATAAGATATCCCAAAATGAAAATGTGAACTTGTATTATTTGTCATACAATTTAAACATAAGTTTATCAGCTCTGTTATCTTTCTGTTGTTATGATAAAGCTCATTCCCAGCCAGCTTTTTCATAAAATATTTTGAGTAGGATTCCAATGGGCACTGAATTTATGAAGACCCACAAGATTGTATGAAGCTAAGGATACGTCCCAAGGTCACTGAAGACCAGAGCATAAAAGCTAAAAAAGCAGAAGCTCAGAGGGAAAGAGACACTGTCTATAAACACAGCAAGGAATTAAATATTGATGCCAACTACCTGAGCCAAAGAAATTCCTTAAGTACCGGGGGGGGGAGAGGATTGGCTGACCATGACTATGCAGAAAGCAAACTAGATTTTTTTCCCCCCTAGTCAATATATTTCATTTACATTAAAAATATATTTTAAACTACAAAGAGGTGAACACATCAACAAGTTGCTCAGAGATGCTGTGGAGTCTCCATCCTCGGAGACACTCAAAACCTTGCTGGCCACAGTCCTGAGCAACTCACTGCAGCTGACCTTGCTCTGGACATGGGGGCTGGACTAAATGGTCTCCAGAGGCTCCTTCTGACCTTGATGATTTTCTGAGATAATACACATATATATATATATAATTTATACAGAATAATGTGATCCCAATTTATAACCAGTATTCCACAAACTCAGTATTTCAGCAGTATTCAGTCTGCTGTCATTAAAATTTATTAGAGAACTGTGTAAGAACTAACAGGAGGAAAAAGACAAACCAGATGAATTGAAAATGGAGAGAGTATCTCTACTACAATGACAGACTTTACACTCAGGAGACCCTAGTTCCAGTCTTGCCTCAGTTTTTGCCTTTAATTGCTCTCTCAAAGTAGAACAGTGGAAATCCTTACCTAAGGTCACAGCATAGTTTAGGGGACAGAAAAACACTTCAGTCTAGGCAGTGTTTTCCAGCTCAGTTTGCTGCTCTTCCTGAAAATACATTTTTATTTTTATTGTTTTCCCCTGGGTGCCAGCTGGAAAACTTGAGACTCTTACTTGTCTGAATCAGAAACTCTAAACCAATATAACAGTAGCACCACAGGTAAATCCCACTAAGGACAGGCATCAGGAGCAGATACTCCTTAGAGACAAGAAGCATTATTCTGCTTACTATCTCTGACTTTACACAGACTTAAGAGAAATTTAAATTAAATGCTTAAATATCAGCATTTGAATAATACCATTATAATATCATGTAATACCATAATACCACCATTATAATTCAGAAATGAGCTTAAAATCTTCACTGCCAATTTCAGAAATCAAAACATAGACATCCTTTTCTCTGATTCTGAACCCATATACCACTAAAACTACAACAGTTTTAGGGTAACATGTAGGTTGTTTTGATATGTGGTCTTATCTGGTAGTACAGAAATTAACAGTGCACTTACCAACACATTCTGGTCCACCCCCACCTAATGTGTTTTACAACATCCCATTTCAAGATAAAAACTGAGCCCTCAAGCCCAATTCTTCCCCTTTATCAGTATAGATGCTAATATCCCAAAGATGCATCTTATCAACTGGGTAACCAAAGCTGCAGGCACACCAGCCTACGCAGAGATATGTTCCAAAATAGTTGATCTCTCTAGATTTTTTTTTGTAACGTCCTGTTTAAAACCAACACTAATTATACATATTTATGTTTTTTATATTTTTTGAGACTATTATATCTTACAATTAACCCATTGCTCAAGTGCCACTTCTCCCTGCCTGTCTACATTAGGTCATTTCATGAGAAGACTCCAGCACAGAAACCCACATTGTCTGCAAAATGGACAGCCCAGAGGTTTAAAAGATTATACTAGATGAGTCATTACCCAAGACATACTTCTGGCCGACTGTTTTGATAAGTAATAATGCTTCTTCCAGACAAAAGTTACCCAGAAACTGGCACCTCAACATTTCCTAGACTGCCAACGACAGCCCCCCCCCAGCAAGCAATGCCACTAAGGGCTGGTAAATACCAGGATTTACAAACAGCAGCGAAAGGGAGCTATAATGAGATCAATGTTGAGGATTGCAGCAAATGGCCTATAAAGCAATTTTTAAATGGGATTTCCTTCAACAAAAGCCAGCTCCCAATAACATTTCCCCATAATGCTAGGTGAAAGGGGTTGGATTTGAGTTGTAATACCTAGTACTGAGGCATGGACAGACAGCTTTGTAGTCCCTTTACAGATGACTGCTCAGGCTATTTGTTAACCTTTCATCAGAGAAACCTTAGATCTGTACAGGTATATCGAAGCCCAAATTATTGTGCTGTGAGAACCCAACATTGTAGTAGATGACAAATTAAACAGAAACAATAAAGTCACACATGAGAGCAAGCAGTGAGAACAGACGTTTTGTTCCCCCTTCCTTATTCCATTGCAGATTGCAGTTCCCAAGGGGAAAAAATATTATTAATAAACTTCGTGAAGTATATAACTGAAATAAATATTTTTCATTCACAATTTTCGAAGTAAGAATGACACACAGAGCAGCAGAATTTCCAGGCACTAAAATGCCCTTATTTAAGATTCGGAGCTCAGGCGCAGGGACATCGGCATCCCACGGCGCCTACCTCGCGCGCAGCACAGAGCGGTCACACCGTCTCCCCTTTCAGCTCCCGGCCAAACACAGGGCTTGTCCCGCGGTATTAAAAAAAAAAAAAAAAAAGGCAGCCTCTCCAGGGGATATAGCCGCTGCACACAGCACAGGTTCGCCTTAGAGGAGCGCAGCTAGCTCTTTGCGCTTTATTTTCAGATCTGCTCCGACCCAGTTGCGCCGTCGTTTTGCCCCATCTCTACGCAGTCACGCCTATGCTAAAACCAAAATAGGTAAATAAATAAATAAATAAAATAAAGATATTTCAGAACCTTTCTCTTTCCAGTTGCGTTTAAAAGGGGATCTTAGCGGAGAGAACAAGGCGCCTCTTTATGTACATCTGGTCGTGATTTTCCGGCGCTGCGTTCCCATGAGACTGTAGTTAAAAATAAAATATAAATCAAAGGCGGGGAATGCAGAGAAGGGAGTTTTCGCATTTCGCCGCTGCACAGGCTGCTTTTCTGGTCGTTAAACTGAATTTGTAACACAAGAGGATTTCTTTCCACGTGGGGGCTATTAGCACGGTATTTACAGGCTATCACCGCGGGGTTTGTTCTTGTTAACGGTAATGCCAATTTTAAAAATTATTTGTGGCTTCACAAACTTTAAAATTGCTAATCTCTTTTCTGCAAAAGGGGAAAAGTGCCCTTTGGAAAAGTAACTACCAATATTCCCTGCTGTGGGGTTTTTCTGCTCGATAACGGCGTGCTGCCTGGTGGTGATAGGGGAGTGTAAATCCTGGCAGAGCCTCAATTCCACACGTTTGGGGATGTATATATATATATATATATTACTTGTAAGAGGAACGAGTGCCTGGATTGTACCAATGGGTAGGAAGTTTTCAGGAAAGTTATCGAGGACTTACCACCGCTGTCGATATTGCTTTGGACAGTGAACTAACTGCAAAGGCGAGCAGCGACAATTTGAGCATCCGAGCTGGGTCCCTCTTTCAGCCCTGCCCACTGCCTTCACTGAGGTCGGGGGGGTTGCTTGGTTTTAGATTTCACTCTACTTGACCCCCCCCCCCCGGGTCGGTACATCTCGGGGAGCGGCCGGAGCCTCCTTTTTAACCGGTCACGAACAGCAGCCACTGGTGTTGTCCCTCCTGTCCCCTGGGAAACTTGGGGCTTCCTAGGGGTGTCCCTGGTTCCTCCTCCTTGCGTTTCCCGGGTCTGCCCGGACTGTCACCGGGTGTCCCTTCGTCTTCTCCCTTAGGATGGGGGCAAGGATTGACCTGAATCTCTGCTAATCGCTCCTGTGGCTGCTCTGGGAAAGCACACAGGGCAGCGAGGGAGTGGGAAGGGGGGAAGAGGACAGATTCTTCCCTGGGAAATATCTAGGGATGCTAAGTTTGCAAAGTGGGGGCATTGGCGGACCCCGGGGAGCCTGCAAAAAGCAGGGCTGGGCTCCTCCGCTCCCCTGGTCACAGGGAGAAACCTATTCCCCCTCCCTCCCCGACCCTCTTGAGGATGAGCAGAATAGATGGGGCAGAAAAGGATTGGGGGTGGCGGGGAGGTGGAGGGGACCAAGATGGTCATTAAAGCGCCTTCAAAGTCCGTCATCCCGCTGATCCGGCCCCTCTGTTCCCCGGGGGGAGGCGGCTGCCCCAGCCTTCGGCTTCAGCCAGGGACCCCCGTCGGTGGCCCCGGCACGGCTGGAGGACCAGCAGGCAGGGGCAACTGAAGGGGACCTTTTCCCTGCTCTGCTGGTGCAGCCCCTGGCTTCTCCCCTGCCATGTGTGTGCGCTGGTGCAGACCCTCGCCGGGAGAGCCCTTCTCAATCAGATCAGGGCGAGTACAAGGGAAGGGCTGCAAGGCAGCGCGGTGGCAGTCCCAAACCAAACCAAACCAAACCAAAACTTTCCCCCCTTGGTTTCAAGGCAGGATGCCGAGAAGCACCACACTGCTTCCCCTCAGCGGAAACAAAGCAACGAACCCCGGCACTAAACAAACAAACAAACAAAACCAAAACAAACACAGGAAAACCAAACCAAACCCTGCTCAACCCCAGATTTATAAGGTGCTCAGGGAAGCAGTTTCTTTTTTCTCTTTTCTTCATTTCTTCCTTCCTTTATTTCTTTTTTTTAAATTTTTTTCATTTTTTCCTGTTTTTTCTTTCTTTCTGTCTCTGTCCTTCTCAGAGGCGTGTTTGCGGCGCGCCGGTGCTACAGATGCTCTCCCACTCACGGATGTGCGAAGAAGCCAGCATATCGCTGCGGGCGTTCCCAGGGCCGCCGGCAAGCACTTGACTGACGGTTTATTCCCCTTTCCTGAGAGGAAGGGACTATTTATATATTTTTTAATTTATATTGTTTTTCCTTATATTTTTTTCCTTATATTTTTTGCCTGCCTTCCTTCCTTCCTTCCTTCCTTCCTTCCTTCCTTCCTTCCTTCCTTCCTTCCTTCCTTCCTTCCTTCCTTCCTTCTTTCCTTCCTTCCTTCCTTCCTTCCTTCCTTCCTTCCTTCCTTCCTTCCTTCCTTCCTTCCTTCCTTCCTTCCTTCCTTCCTTCCTTCCTTCCTTCCTTCCTTCCTTCCTTTCCCCCCTATTTTCTCTTCCTTTTTCCCTCCGTTATCCCTTCCTTCCCTCCTTAGTCTTCCTTTTCCTCCCTTCTCTCTCCCTTTCAGTCTTTCACCCTCTTTCCTTCTTTCCAGTCGGTGGCTCTGGCTGAAGGAGATGTGATGTGATTAAACTCACAGGGCGTTGGAGGGCAGAGGTAAATTAAGCCAAAGTGACAGAAAAGATGAAAGAAGCTTGCTCGACTCGAGTGCCCGAGGACAGCTCCCTTCCTCTGTCCTCCTCTGGGTCACGCAGGCTCCCCGCCGCCTCCTCTGGGACCCTTCTCCTGCCCAGGCGATGCTTCTTGCGACGACACCGAGGATTCATTTATTCCCCTTCTGGTTTATTCATTTATTTGTTCCCCCTTTGGTTACTTCTTGCGCAGAGGGGGGAAAGAAGGGGAAAAAAAAAAAAAAGAAAAAAAAAAGCAAAAGACGGCCCGACTGCAGTTCTGACTTCACTTAAGCACAATTTAATCTTAACTTTTATTAACGCAGGAAAATAATAATAATAATAATAATAATAATAATAATAATAATAATAATAATAATAATAACACGGACCTATTCCAATTTAATATTCCAATTTAAATTTCCTTCTTATATGGAGACCGTGTTACCGAAGTCCCGAAAAGCAGACAGAAAAAGACGAAGCCGCTTGCTAATTTTGTGGGGTCCCTGTTAGCCTTTTCACGGGAAAAGCCCAAATGACAGCACGAACAGCTGCAGTCCCGAGCAGTGAAGACCCGAGGCATAAATAATTTTCGGGGTGCTGGCACGGCGACGCAAATTCATCTAAATGGACGGGAGGATGAATTTTAAAGTTGGTCGGTGCGCAGCCATCTGTTGAAGGGCTCGCAGCTTTACAGATAATCCGAGCTCTGTTCATTTCCCCAAAATAATATATGAGACAGGGCGTGAGATTTTTTTTTTTTTTTTTTTTCCTAGACATAACGAAATCAAACTATCGAGGAGGGAGGATCGTGTTAGCCAGGGGCGCTGGGATGCGTGAGAGCTGATATCAGCTAATAGAACTGCCGTGTAGCAAAATAGCGGGCAGTTATTTAGAACAACAAAATTGCAAGTTTTGAGGAACAAAAACTACAATGTAGAACAAACAATACAATGCAATACAATACCAATTTAGCAGCTACTTCCCATCTTAATGGCCGCATGTTTCAAGCGAGGGAAGAAATTGCACATGAAGTGATCAATTCTGTGTTAAAACAGCTCGGGCAGAGAGCTCTGGAGGGCTGAGCTATTTGGGTTGTGTCACTAATGTGATTTAATCGGATTTTTTTTTACGTGGTAAATATGCAATATTTTATTTATTTTATAACAATTGAAGAGAAATAATTAAGCAAATACAAAGTAGACCTAATTCTTTAGATGAAAAAAAAATAGTTTGGTGTGGAGTTGTTCATATCTTGATTTAATTGTGAAGAATCATTTCTCCAAACAGTTTTAAATAGGAAAAAAAAAAATCAAGTGGATTTTCCCCGGCGAAAGAAGGTCTTGAGCTCAGCTCCCGGGTCCCGCCCGCCCGGGTCCCGCCCGCCCCTCCCCAAATGCACATCTTTTCTGGCTGGAAACCCATGTGTGATTTGCAGCACAGCCACAGCTCTCTCCTGGTGACTGCTCCCTCCCTGCCTGAGTCTGCTTAATTTGTAAATAAGTTTCAGGGCCCCTTTTCACAGAACCCAGTTGAGCAGGTAATTTGTTGTTAGTGCTTGTTTAAATGTTGTGAACCATGCACTCAAAAATTGGAAAACTATACACAAAAGAAACAAACATGGGAACACAACTGGAAATTATTGAGTTATAAAAATGTCAAAGAAGAGCAATTTGCAAAGAGGCATCAGTAATTGTAATCTACATTAACGGAAATGATTTGCCAAGCCCAACCCTTTTGTTCTCCCCAGGCTGGACGGGCGCTTTGCCATCGAGCTCAATGGGACTGGATCAGGCCCTTTGCATCATGCCATGTGGATTGCATTCCCTGAGAGGGTTTTCAGGACTCTCCAGTGGATTTATGGCAGGCTGGCTGGGGAGGAAATGCAGATATCTGTGTGGGAGCAGAAAGCAGCCCCAGATTTGAGGGCATCTCCCAAGGATTCAAGGAGAGCACCATCAGCTGTGTTAATAACAGCGATGAATGGAAAGCATAGTTTGTTGGGTGGGCTCCAGCAGGCCTGGGAGTGACATGCTGTGGCCCCACTCTCACTGGCATGGGGTGATGTGCTGTGGTAAGTCTAGGACCACTGGGTTGTTCCCACTACCTAGAAAAAAAGAATGCGTGAATGTTTTATAAAGTCCATCCCCTGATATTTAGCTCTATCATCTTCCTCAAACTTTATCTCAGAAACGAACAACCATTACAGAGCTGGGATGGCTTCTCAGCCTGCAAAGATCCCTCTTCCTTTCTGAAGCATGGTAAAGTGCTTGCTAGTGCTCACACAAACTCACACCACTCTGCGGGGCTCTATGGGTTGACCCAGCCTCTTCTGCCTTATTTAGGGCAGCTTGAACCTAAGGTTTGGTGGGCTGGGAGAAAACCTCTCCCATTCAGAGCCATTAGTTCCAGGTTTTGCCTGACTGAATCTACTTCCCTAGATTCAGCTTTTTTGTTTGTTTCCCCCCCACCAAAACCAACCAACCAACTAAACAAACAAACAAACAAAAAAACACTTTTGTTGCACCCACACAGTCTAAAAAGTAAACAAAACAACCCCCCAAAGCTAGAGGCTGGTCATATGGCTGCAAGTGCCGAGGCCGTTACGTGCTGTATTACAGTGTTAAGCCCAGGTTCAGAGAGGGTTTCTAATCATTCTTGTTTACATCTGCAGGGCTCTTCCTGGGTCCTTCCATATGTTTTGATGAGGAATATTTTGCACAGACTGGGAGACAGTAAAGTATGTCTGGGGTTAGAGCTACCAGAAAGGTTTTATTTCAGATTTAATGTCCAGGGAACCATAAAACCAACAATAATTATACAACACTACGCTGTAAAAAATAGAGCATACGAGTGTATAATATGCCAAAGTGTTATGATTGTTTAAAAGTAAAGCTACTTGTGTAATTTGTTGCTGGTGATAGCTGCAGTCAACCCACCTCTGACTGCACCCAAGTCACGATTTCACTGAAATATTAGCCTGTTTTCATTGCTAAAGACATGCCAACCAGTCATAACTAACAGCCCCATGTATATTATTTTTCTAAAAGAGCATGCATTTACCTTCTTAATGGAAAAAAAAAAAAAAAAAAAAAAAAAAGTGAGTGAAATAAAACATTCAAAGTTCAGATATGAAATTCCCTTTAATGACTGTATTAGTATATGGTATGCTAACCAATTAAAAAAAAAAAATCATCACATGATCAAATTGCAGTGATTCCAGGTAGAAATCCTTTCCTTCCTTCTTCCTTTTCCCTAGCTATGGATATTTTTCTAACTTAAAAGGAAAAGGAATATTTTACACTTATCCTACTGAGGATTTTTCTTTTAAGCTGGTTTATTGTATCCCATGAATAGCATTAAGCAACAAGATAATATGGATTTTCCCCACTGAAATCTGTAAGGTCGGATTACAGGACTGCTCGGGTCCTGATCCTGTCCTCCTGCATTCTTCAGACTGCTCTGCCTGGTACCAGAGAGCTGAGCAGTCGGTGAAGCCCCTGCCAAGCAGCCTCCAGCCCCACAGCTGTGAGCCAAGAACTGCGCCGCTGGCCCCTGCAGTGAGCATCGCCTGGCTGCCCCGCTGCCAGAGCCCCGACCCCACCTGGAAACACAAATACTGTCAAGACCCTCGCTTAGAAGAAATGTGACGTATTAATTTGCTTTGATTTGTGCTGTTCTTCTGCTAAGGGAATTCACGGAGATCTCTGCATTTTGACGGTCTCACTCACAGATGCTGTACTATGCCTTTCATCCGTTCCGGTGGGATGGTCTGAAGAAAATCCCTACGCAGAAACGGGTGTGTTGTTCAGACCGGACAGAGGAAATCCACAAATGGGCTGGTAATTTTCAAGCATGTCTTTTGATATTCAGCACATGAGGAGAGTCAGCCTTAGTCAGGCTCACGGATGTGTTAGGCCAGGGATAGGTATTAGCGGGGGTAGCTGAGACAAAAGGAAAGCCAATCATGCATGGGTATGAAGACTAACTTTGGCTGACACTTCCCATTTTGAAACAACCTCTGACCTGATGCTTGGAACTTCGGCCTGAATTTTACTTTGACAGAAAAGAAAAGGAATATCTGTTGGCAGGGAAAACAATGCATCGGATATTAACATACACAGTGAGGATTATTGCAGATGACCAAATGTTTGTTGTGATGAAGTAGTTATTTCTGGGCAGAACATGCAGCTCCCAGAAATATTTCTGAAATAAAAATAACAGCAGTAATTATATCTGTAATAATAATTTACAGTAGCAAGAATATCACTGCCACCACTGCTAGGAACCCTGTGTTCACACTGAGCAGGCAGGCAGCTCTCCCACACTGAGCAGTGCTCAACAGGTAAGAAAAATAAAGGAAAATAAATGTTCAGAAAAAGAATTACCTTGAAAACTTTTCTGAAGAATAAATTAATTATTTGCTAACCACACTGTAAATGCAGATCAAAGCTTTATAAGGAGGCAAAAAAAGATTAAGGAATTCAGACCCCACAGATATTCAATGGCTGTTTTAACTCCTTTAGGTATCTTTGAAAGTTTTCCTGTAAATCGTGCAACAATGCTTCAGATAATTAAAATGCATCAATTACCAGCAGTCCCAAATTTGAAAAGAGACTACCAGCTCTATACCAGTTTACTACTGATTTAAGAAACCAGGAGTGAACCCTTCCCAGTATGCCTCTATTAGTTTCACATAGTTTATGAATTGACAGACACATTTAATGCACTGGTAGTGAGTGTTAATTTATAGCACTCTTTTGTTTCTAAGAAAATACAACTGAATAAACTTTTCAAAAGATCTGAAACATGTTTAAGTGAATTCAAACCTTCTTTTAAAAGAAAATATCACCATTTCTCACTGAATTTGGTAAGGTAGGGGGAAAATAAATGTGATATATGTCTATGCATGAGGAGGAGGAAAACAGCTATCTGCAGACCATTTGTTTAACATGGATTTTTTTTTTTTTAATACAGTTATTTAAATTTGGATTTATAATTTGCACTCATTGATTGGCAGAACTGATAAGTCCACTTACTTTTTTTTTTTTTTTTTTTTTTTTTTTTTTTTTTCTGTACTTCCTTTCAAAAGGCTAGTCATCTCTTTTTTATTTCCACCAGATTTGTTAAGGTTCGTTTTTTGATTTACCAGTTTGCCCTGTAGTCAGAGCAACTGAATCCAGCTGACAGAAGGAATTTTGATAGCATTGAGAGATTTTTAGGAGTTGTGGTGCTGCTGACATAATCCTCTGACAACCAGAAACATCTGATGATGAGTCAGAACATGTCATGTCTCCTACCTTGTCTAATGATCAGCAGTAAATGTGCACATACTGCTGCCCTTCAGCTTGAGCCTGATAATCTGCAGTGATACAGCTGTATCTGCAAGATGTCCCTGTTGGGCTGCCATGGATATCTGCAGCAATCTGTGGTTTCCCTGTTATATGAAGTTCTTGATGAATTTTTTTTGTAGAAGGTTTGGCATGAGGTGATTATCAGGTAGTGGAAACAAATTGGGATGCGCTATATGGTCTATCTCACAATAAGGTGAAACTTTTGTGCTTAAATAAATATCCCTGTAAAGTAAGGATACCTAGTATAAAATTTGCAGAGGTACTTTTTTTCCTTATAAACACATGCTTAATAGTAATGACTAAATGCTTTATTTCCCACTGATAATTTACATTTCTAAAAACTCCATCTTACATCATAACTGTTTCGTTCTTATTTAGCACCATCTTTGCTAACAAAATCTCAGGTTTAGAAAGTATAATCTAGAGCTGTAGAATGGGTGGTTTAGCATCCTATCCAACATTCTCAACTGCATCCTCATTTTACCCAGTCCTGGGAAGTCTCTAGGCAGCTATTATAATGTCCTTGTAAACTTCTTTGAGAGCTTCACTTCCGTTTCTTTTTGAGATACATCAGTATTAAGCTCAGCAAATATACTTGCTGTGTGAATTGCAGGGACCAGGAGGTAAGCTAATTTTAAAATGCAGGAGTTCTTTTTCTCCAATCTGTCCCTATGGGAGACTGTAGGTGCAATGGTCTGTCTTGAATTTCTATGCATCTTGTTTAGTCAAACTTTTTCAAAGTAAGGTAGTAGAAGGAGTATGTATGCACATTAGGTTTATTAAAGTGAACACTGTACACTGAAATGATTCTTTCTACTATTTATGTAAATAACTCATGGTTCCTTTCCAGAGAGGTAAAAGCTGTGTCAGAGCCAAACACTATGTACATTTACATGTTGATGTGCCTTTGCTCATGTATGTGTATATAAAGTATATAAATGCAATAAAGTGTTGCATTGTTATCTATGTGCATGAGTTTTTATTCTTCATTTTCAAAATTGCCATTTTATTATCAAATCATTTTTATTAAAAGTATTAAAAGATACTTCTGAAATGTTTCATAGATTATTTTAATTCTGACTACTCCAGACAATTTCTTATCATCAAAAAAACACTACTCACCTCCTTTGCAGACCATTCACAAATATGTTGAACATCTGGATGCCTGTCGATTTCAGTAGTGATTGCTTTCTCCCATATATCACTACTTTTTGTTACAAATCTTTTGAGTAGTTATTAATCCACAGGAGGATCTTCCCTCTTATCTCATTAAATCTTATCTGCTTTAAATGGTTCTGATAACTGACCTCATCAAAAGCTTTTTAGAAATCTAAGAACATTACATCAAGTATGTGACCTTTACCCACAGGCTCATTTTCTGCTTTGAAGAACTTTACTACACTTAGGAGACATTTATGGCTATATGAAAGCATATCAACTCCATTTCTACCGAAGTCTGTGAGAGAAGTCACACACACTAATCTCTGATTCTCCAGGTATGCAACAGACCCTTTAAACTCCTGAACCCCTTTTCCTTCCTCTGGGCAAGGGGCTGATTTCAATAACTCATTTAGGAGTTTCAAATGTAAATTTCTTTGGGACTCTTGGGGGAACACTGAGTGTCCCAGAGATTTGCTACCATTTACTGTATTGACCTGTTCTGTAATTTCCACTGGCACTGAGAACAACCTACAGGCTATAGTTAGGTATCTGTGTACAAAGGAAGAAATGTGGTTTGAATTTCCTCAAACAATTGAAGGAATGGGATGCGGGTCTCCTTCCAGCATGAGAACCTTAATCCCTATTGACTAGCAGGATGTGCTACATTTTGTGTTCTGCTGTGTCTGCCTAGATCAAACCCTTTTGTGAGGTGGATAGGCTGAGGAACAGCTATTTTACAGCTCTTGACTGGGTGTCGGTGTAAGGTAAGAAGCCCAGTCCTGTGGAGGATGAGGTGATTCTGAGTGAGCACAGATACAGAAGCTCAACTGTTTGGGGACTTTACTATTAAAAAATGATGTATCTGTAGAGTTTAGGAGCTGCATGCTTGAGTTCTGTTTTAATTTTCTATATATCTTTTACTTTATTTCTACACCTGTAGTCAGCTGAGTGGACTGACTTATTAAATGCAAAGATTTTTTTTTTCATGTGCTTAGGTAAAGCACATAGAAGTGGAGTAATGAAATTTTCATCATGAATATCCATCTCATACCCAGAACTTTACTGCTATGAAGAAACATATATCAACCACTCATTTCTACAAGAGTTCTTGTCAGATTCCTCTTGAAATGGCCTCTGCTTCACTACCATATGTAAATAAAAGCAGCAGAACATCATGACATTCAGATTCTTTGAGTGTTGAAAAAGAAGCATTTAGATGTCGTGGATTATGTAGGGTGACATACTGTCATTAGTAGGTCTGGGTAAACAGCAACACTCAAGATGGTTTCAGTAAAACAATAAAAGGTGAAGAAATTTAAAAGTTTTTTGTTTGTTTGTTTTTGATTTTGTTTCTGGGGTAGGGGAGAGAGAGGATGAGAGAGGAAGTACTGGAGTTGCAAAGCAGTGTCACTGTATACCCTACTGCATTATACCAAAATCAAATCCCATACATCTGTTGTTAAATGAACTTTGGCAATAATTATCTATGGGTAGCTAGGTATTGCAGGGGAAAAAATTTATATATATATATATATATTTTTGTTGTTGTTGTTAAATGTGTTATTTGATTTCATATAAATTAAATTCAATGCCACATTTCAGAATACAACACATTTAAGTGAATAAAAGTCATGGGATCATCTGTAATTTTATTTGTAAGGGGCAGTATAGACCAGTGGGTACAAACCAGCCAGACGGTGGATCCTGCTGGGATCTCCATGGAGCGACATTCCTGCCTGCTGCACAATTCCCATTTGTCACTCCACTTCTGTCAGCTCAGCGCAGATGGACAACTTCTACATTTTGAAACTGTGCAAATGATTGCAGATCACTGAAGGTGCCATTGTCAAATGTATTATTTCACTTTTGATCTTAATGTACATGTAAGAGTGTCTCTTTACATATATGTTTTAAAGAGCTTAATCTAAGAGGCAGCTCATAACAACAGCTTTCATGGTCTCTTGCTTGTAATAGTTACTGTCACATATCTCATACTTTTTGTATTTTTTTCTAACTATTGTCTGTGTTATGAGCTAATAACACAATATTGTATTAACATGGTATTATAGGAACAGGACAAGTTTGCAGTAATGGATTTAAATTTTTAAAATATTGTGACCAAGGTTTTCTAAAGCAGCTAACATTATCTATGATTATCTGAATTCTGCCTTAGTTTCTTCAGAAATTAAGCTGCCATTTCCCTCAGAACAATCTTTACAGATTTTTCTCTCTTTAAGTCTGGATGATTTTCTCATGATGTAATAAAGAGGAGGAAAAGGGCTTCATGTCATCGAACCCATGAGATCCACACCAGGTCCCTGTGGGGACAGTTTTTCAGAGCACTATGACTTAACACAGGGAAAGCTGACATCAGGGGATGAGATGAGGGTGCTGACAGAAGGAAGAGAAGTTTTATGCCCAGAAGTAGCACTTCTGTTGTCATCATGATGAATCCTCCTCAGAGGAAATACAAACCCTATAACTACAGTTGTCCATGCTTCTGTCCTGCCTGAATCCCAAAGCCTAAAGGCAGGAAATCTAGCTGGAACTTTACCCACATGATGAAGTCCAAACTTAAGGGTTGTTAAAAAACGTGGAGAGTCTCAGTTTACACAGTATTTCACAGCTTCCTTTCTGAAGAGAATAAATCATGTAGTAGGTGGAATTAATTTCCATTGAGTTGACTGAATATCTACAGAAACATGATAGATCCAAAGCAAGAAGAAAAGCAAGTGAGGTCCTGAAGAATTGAGAACCGGGTTAGGGAAACTACAATAAGTACAGACTCCTGTCAATCATTGTGCTTGAAAAGATTTGTCTCTCAGACCAAGAATGTAGCATAACAAAGTGCAGAGTGAAGTCACTGCTGTGGAAAGCAAGAGGAGGAAAATGTATCTGGAGAAGTCCCTGTAGTGCTGCATTCCCATCCATGGTGTATTGTGTGCAGACAGGTAGCTTTGCAGAAGATCATGCAGATATTTGGGATATTGGAGTATTGGTGATTCTCCTTAGACCAATAGGACTTTCATTCCATGCAGCACAAAGTCATTGAAATGTGTGTATAAAGAGAAATATTTATCTACCTCGTATCCTAGACCTTAGGCAGGTGAAATTTCTTCTGTTTATCTACAGCCAGATAGCAAGGGAGCAGTCATGAGGAGATTTTTTTGTGTGTACCCATGTCAGAAATCAGGCAAAAAAAAAAAAAACTTTCTGTTATTCTGGGCAGAAGAAAAAACATCTGCCATATTCTTCTTGTCATGAATGATGTTCTGGGAAACAAAAATAATCAGATGTTACTCACAAAAGCCACTTCTGCTTCTCATACATGTATGAGAGTTAATTTTAATCTGACACACTGTAAAATGAAAACCATTACAGCATACTTGAAACACTACCCCAATTCTTACAGTAATCAATGGAAAACTGATTTCTAACCCTCTATGAACTTCTAACACTAAGGAGCATAGGTTGGAGTTAGCACCAACAAGCTTGCATGCCAAGGGTGAGGGAGGAGGCTATTTTGATATTTTCCTGTGTGATTCTAGAAATGTAGAGCCAGTGCCATGGTCAGCTCCACAGAATAATGGGGAAGTTTGACAAAACAAAAATAAAATACAGGCAGACATATAAGCAAATATTAAGGATCCCTAACTGAACAGATACCAATGCAGACCCACTAAAGTTGGGGATGCTCATGTGTGCTCTGTGGTTTAGAGCAGAAAATATTTATTTAGCTCAGAGAATATTAAAAATACAAAGTACTAAGATCCTAAAGCCACAACCTGTCTGTTCCTCGGAAAATTTTGCCCTAGAACTCTTAACTTTGTATATATATATATATATATATATATATATTTTTTTTTTTTTCCCCAGTCTTGACCATACTCCATTCCAGGGACTCTTAACAGTGGATTAAGGGCATATTTAGCTGTGATCAATCCATTACAGCTGAACATCTGAGTTGGCCACAGTCTCCTGACTGGGGTGAATTGATGATTGCCAACATAAATGTCTCCCTTTGTCACTTCTATTTATTCAGTGATGCTTATTGTCACTCTAGGTTTGTTTCTGATTTATCTTTCAGGAAAGAAAATCTTTCACATGAATGACTTTCAATTTCCCCCCCCCCCCAAAAATTTCTGAATTTTTATTGACTGAAACTACAGGAAGAAATAATTATCATCCCCCTCTTCTGCCTCCCCCTTTCCTTTAAGCAGTTTCTGAAGTGTTTTTTACAACCCATTTTCACTGACTTGTGTTTTAAAATATAGATTTAAGTTCACTTTGTTTCCACCATTCTATTAAGCAAGAAAGACACAACAATTTTGGTAAAAGTTCCTATAAAATTTGTAGCAGACTTGTAGATTTATGGTCATATAATTAATCATTTGAAGAGAGAAAATATATTCTGGGATGTGATTTCCTAATCCCAAGATATTCTTTTTGGTAGGTGAGTTCACACAGCCACAACACATCTGGTTTACGGATACATGCACTTTGTGAGCTTGGGGTAAACTGCTGGGGTCCCCTTATCTGTTGCAGCTCCAGTGTAGGTGCATTATTTTCCAGGAAACAGAAACCATGCAATTCTGAGGAAATAGAAATTCTTGGGCATCCCTGATTTCCACTTGAAAATATTCAAGACCACAGAGAAGATTTTTTATTTTATTTTATTTTATTTTATTTTATTTTATTTTATTTTATTTTATTTTATTTTATTTTATTTTATTTTATTTTATTTTATTTTATTATTTTATTTTATTTTATTTTATTTTATTTTATTTTATTTTATTTTATTTTATTTTATTTTATTTAATTTTATTTTATTTTATTTTATTTTATTTTATTTTATTTTTTAATAAAAGCAGGCAACCCCAAGTCTTAGCACAGTGCTGGTGGTCTGCTTTGGTTTCAATAAAGCTTTGGAAAGAAGAAGCCCTGGGATAAGGGTCAGCATGTGCCTTTCTTATAGAATGGCACTGAAATACATTATGCTCTATACCTTGGTACAAGTGAATTTGGAATGAGAGTAATATTCACTAAAACTCAAATACAGTTGATTGTCCCATCCCTAAGAGGATGAAAATGAATATTTTATCACTGCCCTATAAGTATTGCCAATGTCACCCAAAATAACTACTAACACTCCAGAAATACAAATCTGAACTCCTTTTTTTTATTATTGGAAGATTTGCCTTCACTTTAAAGGGTTCAGGAATTAACAGCTAATAGGCATTGCACAAGCTGCTTATCTATTCTATCTATTATGTGCGAGTACCAGATACTGGTTGTCAGATAAATGAAAAAGTCATGCGAATTAACCTGATAATGTTCAATGTTCTTACTATTAGCTAAAAACAGAAGAAATAAATTCCTTAATTTTTTTTCTTGCTCTTTACATTCACTCTTACATTTGCATTTTACGTAATGAAAGTAGCCAATTAATTATGAAAACACTGAAAAGATTTGTTATAAGACTCTTACATGTTTTCACATTTTACTCGTGGTTTCCATCTAATCTCTAAGATGCAAGTCTTGATTTTGAAAAAAATAGCAGAAATGCTTGTATTCACAGATTTCAGACACTCTTCAATAACTTGGGTGGTGTATGGGGTAATGTCCTGCTGCTGGTGCCCACAGAAAGTCCGCAGCCCTGTAGTATTGTTGCACTGAGCTGATCCCCTTCTCTACAACACTAATGACATCTAGTGGCTAACTGAGATTATTCACAAACTGAGCAAACAAAAAGTTATCCTATCTGTTTCTACCAAATATTTGTAGGCACCTGTTGCCAATCTAAGAAACTGCTTTCACAGTGGGTTCCAACAGCCACCTGGCTAAAAGGATTCTCCCTAAACTGGAGTTACTATGTGAAATTTCACATGATTTGTTGCATTTTTAGGCCAATAATGTCAAAGGAATGTGTGAAGGTGAAACCTGTGAAGATGAATGAATACACAGAGTTTAAGACGGTGCATTTCCCTCCTTCAAGATTAAGTGCTACAATCTCATGGTGATCAAAAGTTGTTTTACTGAAGAATAACTTGATCCCCCAAAAAGCAAGAGAAGAATGAATTCAGGACTTAAGCTAAAACCAAACATTTCTCCCTGAGAAACTTTCCATATTGTCCACAAAAGTTACAGAATCTCCAAGGAGAGGGTGTCAGGGAAAGGAGAAATGAGAAGGGGGCCAGACCATCTAGTCACAGGAGAATTACATAGAATCAGAGATGTCTGCCTCACTTGGAAGTATCACTGATACTGTCTCTTCTGACCTCTATGCCTCTGTTGGTCCTGGGCAGCAACACAAGTGTGATGCTGTGATAAGTAGAGAGAGAGGGACCATATCAGGTCCAGTGGATTGGACTAAGGCCCTTCTTTTCTCTTTTACAGTGAATAAATTTAGAAGCAGAATCCAATTAATTTATCTTTACTATTCATCTGACTACCTTTTTTATCTCCTTCCTCAATTACATTGTGGAAATAATTTCCTTACCCCTCCGTTTGGAAGTTCTTCTAACACAGAAGCAGAGCCTGGGTGGCCCAGCCACAAACTGAAGACATGAGGTACTCTGTTAGCAATGAAAGGCTGACCTACATTACATAGTCCAAGTAAGAGTTTGATCTCTGGAAGACATCTTCCCAAAGGCTCCTCATGCTTATTGTACTGCATTTGCAGCCATCTGAGATCTGTCAACAGTATTGAGCATTATTTGGCATCCTCCTTAAAGAAGCATCTCTCTTGTCTTATCCTTGCCATAATCACAGTACCTATGACAATAATGTTATATATATATATATATATATATATGTATATACATGTATATAGACAGATAAATGTATGAGGAGAACAAAAATAAAGGAACAGGGCAATCCTTTCAAGGTATAAACTATATTGGCTCAACTTTTTGTGGTAGGTTAAGTTCTCTTGGCTTTGACTGAAATTAGTGAATGAGAGTGAGTCACATTCATCCAATTTGACCCCAAAACACTTTGAACACTATATGGCATAATTTCTAAAGAGAAGATTGTGATGATGATATTCCCACTTTTTCTGGATTTTTCATTTGTTAGATAGTATTGGCTTTAAATTTTCGGTTGGGGTGACAGAAACATTTGAAGCCAACAGAATTTTCCTCGAAGCAGGAAACTGTAATTTCACATGGACTCTACTGAAAATAATACTGGATATAAGGGCTATTTTGGATCTCCTTGTTAAGTTTTTATAAGTAGTAGATCCAATTGAGTAACAAGGATTTCGTCCTCTAGAACAAACTGATAACATTGATTGAGATTCAGAATCATTTTCCTCTACAGTATTTGCAAAACCAACATATATCCAGGAAAGAAAAAGGAAGCATGATCTTAATGTATAGATCTAAGTGATCTTTTTGTAGATCTGTTAAAAACTGCTGTTCAGTTTTGAGTCTTGAAAAGCTAATAAGATGATCTAATGTGCCCAGTTCAGCAATGATCACTAACTTAATTGATGACCAAAGAAGAACAACAGCTCTCAAGCTTTACTGGTTTATATACTACTCCCAATAAATTGTTGTAAAATGAAATAGTGGAAAATTAAACTCATCCATCATTATGAGCTCATGTACAGCAACTTGCAAACTGCTATAATGGTGTTACTCTCAGTCTTCCCAGCACAATTTAAATGCTCAGAGCAGGTTCCTGCTTTTATGTGACCCTAGATAGAGAGTAAACAGGGAATTTCAGTCTGGAAAGTACTGCAGCTTCCAAACAACGACCAGCAGCATCTCTCTACAGAAAGTAAGTATACAGCAGCAGACCTATCTCTGGGATTCCCTGCCCACTAGCAACTTGTGCTCTATATCTTCTGCAAAGCTGTCTCCTGGTTAGATTTATACTCTTGTATTTTTTCCTGTCCCTCCCCAAGCTCTTCAAAATGCACTTATTGTCAGTGGTTTCATCCAGTTCTGTAATAAAAACATGAGGAGAATATTTTTTAATTTGTTGACAAGTATATGAGTGGAAATGGAATTATTTTTAGACTTGCAACAAGAGAGGAGAAGGAAACGATCAAACAAGATGAGCAGTGGGCAGAAGAGGAATTTGAGCTGAGGTAATATACTTCAGTTCTGCACAGGCTGTACCTCACTGCTGCTTTTAAAGAGAGGTCATGCATAGCAGGCTAGACAGGAGTCAGCACTGCAATCTCTGTTATTAAAAGTGAAAAGTGCTATGCTTGGAAGCAGTTTCTGAACTATGACTACTCATTGATAATGAGAGTTTGGGGTTATAGGATGACTTCAGTTTAGTGTAAAGACATCTCCATTAATAGAGATCATTCTTAATTTTTTGTTGTGATTTTGGCTCAGTACATGTCCTGTCAACCACAGACATGGAGAACAGATTGACCTTTTTTTTTTTTTTTCAGTAGGCCTTTCCATACCTGAAGAAGTATGTGTCAGTCCTTCTCTCAGTTTTCTTTCCTCTTGTAGCTTTTTAAAGTCTGTTTCCATACTTCTGAACAAATTCTTATTGCTTTCACCCGGACTGTTTTCTACCAGGTCATATTCAGTGCGGAAGAAGTACTCAAACACCAAGCAGAGCAGAATGTCCCTTGTAGATCTGTCTAGGTTGCCTACATACCTGGATGTGTTATTGATGCACAAGGATGTGGTTAACTCACATTTGCTCTGTTTCACCATGATCCTATATTCTTTTCCAGCCAGTGTTGCGCACATACTCCTTGTCTCTCAGAGCTTTGATCAGATCCCACTGAATTCTATCTTAACAACATGTTAAGATTCTAATGGTGGGAGGTAAGGAAAATTTAGGAAGTTGTATCCAAAGCTTTTTGTGCAGTAGCCAACTCTTGTAATGACAAGAAAATAACAGCAGATATATAAGGGTATCACAGTGGCAATTCCCTTGTCACATCTGCTTGTACTTGTTACCCTGTATGATAAGGAGACAGACAGTTATTCCTGTATTCTTTGCCTGAGCCCATCTCCAGAGTTTAACTAGTGTACTTTCTGGTTGCTTGCACTATACTTGCAATTTACTGAGTATTTATCCTTAATAAGAATTCATTTTCAATAAGGACTCCAGAGCCCAAACTGACTCCGCTCAATTAATTTATTGATGAGGACTATAAGGACCTTAATCAATCAGGCAGACAGTTGCTCATTAGAAATGCAAAAGGTGCTGGGAGTCTTCTCAGTAGCTGCAGCAACAGAGCAAGTTCAGTCAGATTTTAACACCATGTTTCTATAAAGGAACCAGCAGAAAATGGTTAATGTTAACAGAGCTTCGCAAAAATGGTATTGTTGAAAGTATAAAAAATTGTGGCATAGCGGTTTTTGTTTGTTTGTTTGTTTTCTTTTAAATTTCTTTTTACTATTACCATGCTAATCCAAAAATAGTAATAAGAATAAGTTTCCCTGGACATGTCTTTCCTCTCTGGCTTACTCATATAACATATGAAAAGCCATCCCAAGCAAAATTAAAGACTGGCTAAACAGGCAAACGTTGAATATTGCCACTTCTCATGAAGTCAGCATGAACATGCTCTGGCAACTGGGCAGGACTTAGAGAGGATTACTACTGTGTTCTTTATGCCTGTCTTTTTGGACAGCTTGACGTGTCTGTACTTCTGTGCAATCCAGCTGTTGGGTAATCACCCTCGTTCTTTTGATTTGCCCCAATTTTGAAACAGTCTCTAATCCAAAATTGGTATTCAGAATAATACAGGAATATTAGGTCAACACATAAGCTCTCCAAGTTTTTCACTGCCTAGAGCACTACTTTTTCTCTGTTAATTTAGGTATATGCACAGTGCTCATACACACACCATCTGTTTTCTAAGGTTAAGTACTTGCCTCATCTTAGGATACTGTATTATTTACTACCTTATTGGTTCAGAGTAATTTCTGGCATTGGGAATACTCCTGTTCACAGGCCAAAGAAAGTTTAGGACATGTGGAGTATTTATTAAGCAAGTTCTGGTTGCTTCTTACGAAGTCCTTCTTACGAAGTTTTCTGCTTTTGTTTTGTGCACAAGCAAAAACACAAAACACAAGAAGATGTCATAAAAAAACAATCAACCCTTTTCATAGTTTTTATTTATACCAAAAATATTCATGACTAACTGAAGCATTTGAGAGTGGTTTTACATGGCGATGGAGAACTGAGACCTTGGTCAAGGGCAATCATACAACACAAGTGAAATTTTAATCATTGCAACATTCAGCTAACAACAGAAGAAAGTGCAAAATGTGATTAAGAAGGTGAAGAGAAGCAGTAAGCGTTTTCATACATTCATCAAATTATAGAAACGACACTTTCAGAATAGCAGATGGTTCTGAATATATTTAGTTTAGAAGAATGAAGAAAGTATTGTCCTCATGTAAAGTGAAAATCAGAATCTGAAAGCTGGAGTTTATAACCTCTGTACCGCCATAACTGTCTTCACAAAAGACCAGAGAATGAAAGCAAGACTCTGCTTTTAAACTGAAAAGGTTACACACACACACACACAAGAAAAAAAAAAAAAAAAAAAAAGGCAATTCAAAGGTAAGAGTAAATCATAAATCATGAGTTATAGCGAAGGACAAATGACGTGGTTTAACATGTTTATATTGGAAAGCATTCTCTGATTAGATATCTAATAGATATCTAGATATTCCCAGTAAATATCATATCTTGCACCAACCCAGCTATGAAAGGGCCAGTCGCACACATTTATGGGCTTAGTCTGTGAAGTAGTGACCTTAGAGTGGAGGAATTTTCTGCAGCTGAGCAAAGAGCCCTTGGTGTCCAACATGTTCTCATCCAGATGTCCACAGAAGTTCCTTTCATGTGACTGTATGCAGCTGTTTGTGGAGTGTGAACGAAGAACTGAGGGAGCGATGCCCAAAGAAGTTTTGTATAGTTCATTCAGTGGAAATCCTCTGGATTATTGTTGCTTTAAGCAACCTTGATTGATGGTTGACATGGGCAGATGAACTTGGCATCAGATGAACCACAGTTTTTATACTTTTTTGTTACAATAGAAAGTATGGCTACACCCTTAAACAGACAGAACATTTGTTTTAAAACTGCTCTTAGCTTTCTCAGTTCTCCTTACTTTGATTTCCATCTTGTGTTTAGAAATCAATTTGTAAAATGTTAAAACCCAGTCATTTCTAGACTTCTCTCTGCAGAATTACAAGTTTGTGAGTGGGAAAGATTTCAATGACACCTATTTAAAGACTTCAACAAAAAAAGCAATTAAGTAGGCGATGAGATTTTTTTTTTTTTTTTTAAAGGAATCAAACTAATTCCTTCTGAGCAATTAAAAAAGCTAAGTTTGATCTGCTCTGACAGCAGCATTTATATTTAATTACAGATCAGCTATATTGGTTTATTAAATTCTGGAGAACAGATATTATGTAAGGATAATACATACTGTCCAGTGAGTAAATGGAACAGTAAACCAGAAAACATGGCAATTTTCAGGATTACAGAAACTTCTCTTCAAACAATTCTGTATTTCTTCCTTAAGGAGAAAGCAGAATATATGACCCTGTTGGTATTAACAGTGCAGATTTTTCTGCTACCTATTTTCTATCTAAGTGTGGTCTGATAAACCATAGTTGGAAGTACTTGAAAAGGAAGTGCTGATCACTGACAACAACAGTAATATTTACATGGATTTTCAGTCTTTGCATTAGCATTTTATCTCTAAGAAAATAAACCAAAGAAAAGCACCTAAAGACTGAACACCTAATCCTACATTACAGCTGGCAATCACTCTTCACTGAAAACCTATTTTAAAGCAGTCACAAAGACAAGCACAGAGAAATCTCCTAAAAGGTATTTTTTCCTTTTGTCATTGAAATCAGTGTGAGATTTCATTGTCCAGACCACTCTGATTCTGCTCAAGAACTGACATGTGCCAACCCCCTCTGCCAAACAGAAACTTCAGGATCTTCATGTGCGTGCAGGACTCTCTGGACCTCTGTGCAGAGATGCAATACCAAATTGAAATCACAATTCAACCAAGGTCAAAGCTATGAACTGTGAAAACATATGAACTGTGAAACAGCAGCAAAATGTTTGGCTTAAGAGATGAACAACTGTGGATGGATTTTTAAGGATTTTCCTGGATTTCAGGAACTGTTTTAGAAACCTTCAAGACTCTTCTTCAACCACTATTCTTTTTCAGTAAGCTTGTACATACTGCAGTTTCAATAATGTCTCTGTGCTTTTGAGCAGCAGCTATATAAATATTAAATCCATCCATTAAATGTTCTGCAACAATACTCTGGTTGGCTAATTGTCTCTGCTTTATAGTGAGAAGATGTATTCTTGCTTTGACAGAAGCTTAACTAAATATATATATATATATGGCAAATATATATATATTTGCCAAACAATACTTTGCAATTAATTATTGTAAATAGAATGGTCCTATCTAAGACAGCTTGCTGACACTCATAAAAAGGGTGAGGAAAGCCATCACATCTTTTCCTCAACAGCTATAAAGCTGCTCTAGGCTACTAGCTTGTGCTTTTGAGAAGTCAGCAAGTGGTTTTCTGCTTCCTAGAGGCAGTATATGTATTATATTCTTAACTCATTGCTAAGAAACTTTTAGTTGAATAATTTTTCTTCCCAATTCATGAAAAGAAAACTCCAGTGGTGACTTCATTCATATGTGCTTTTCAATATGATAAGACAATGCAGTGTTATTCAAAACAATGTTATTTGTGATTTGCCTTACATAAGCCCCTGTATGAACAGAGTGCAATTATATGAAACATTACACAGATATCATAAATAACATAATACATTGTCCACAAACACATACCCCCTTTAAATTGCTTTATATAAAGACATATTAACAAGTAGTAGGTGTGCTTTTAGCTTCATGCTTTTCACAATGACAATATCTGTATCCTCTTTAGCCAGTATTATCAAAATACAAGATACACACCATTACAAGAGTTACAGTATAATGATTAAAAGCTTAAGAAATAAATATCCAAACAACTATACATGCCCTTAGCAAGGTTCGTGAAGACAAAATTGTTTATGTGTCATTTTTTAATATAAGTTATCAATAGAGGGCAGCAAATTCCTTGTAAAATCCAGGAGTTCTATAGATATAAGAGACTAGATATGGAAAAGTATATTAACAAATATATTACTTAGATTCAAGAAGCAACAAGGGAAGTACATGATTTACAAAGTATCTGCTGTTAACTCAGCAAGCTCTCAAGTGTTTTGGTACATCAGCAGTCCTTAGCTGGTGAGGTATAAAGGCTCTAATTCAACACAGCACTTCCCGATATGCTAAATTTCTGCTTAGTGAAATTTAAGCTTGATGAAATGTCTGTTTAAAGATAGATTCCTGAAACTGGGAAGGAGTTAAGATGTGGGAGGACCTTAGGGATTTAATATTCAGTTTTGAGAAACATTCATTGGTTGTCATGGTTTTTGGAATGAAGTGAGAAACCTACCCCCGTCCAGCACCCATACCATCCAGCCCCAGCACTAGTCACTGCCTCCCCAGCTAAGCTCATGCTTAATCTAAGTACTCTTTTTTTTTTTTTTTTTTTTTTTAATAAATTCTTTTTAAATTGTTATCATTATTAATTTATTTCAGTATTTTAATGACTTTTATTTATCTATTCAGTTATGTCCTCCTGGCAGGCATCTCAGAAAAGCTCACATCACTTACACGGTAGAATTTACTTATTTATTTATTCATATATTCATTTATTTAATTTTGTATGTCTCCTGCACAAAACCCAAATCAGGGATGTGGCTTGAACTTGTGGCTGCTGGTACCACTAAGGTACCACAGACTATTACCCTAATACCCCAGTTGTTTAATAGCAGCTTTAGCAATCCATTTTTAATGTTACCTGTCAAAAATGCTGAAGATACTCTGACGGGATACCCCCTGTCTAGAAACACAAGAAAAGAGAAAGATTGCAGAGCTAGCTTTTTTATTCCCTGTTCAATTCACTGCAGAGATAGAAATAGCTTCATGTTTGCTTAATTCTAAAATAAAGTTTATATGATGAAGTCCAAACTACTCCACTCTAAGGGTTTTGTGAATTTGTTTGAATGGAGAGACAAGAAAATTCAGCAAATACTTCTATATCAGACCCTATCACCATTCATCTCCCCAAGCACCTTAATCCCTACCCTTCCTCTTTCTATGGTGTGAAAGAGCTACATCTCTCAGCACGTCCAGAGAACCTTCTTGCCCTTTCTTCAGCACAATCAACATGTAAGAAAGCAATACAAATTTTAGACAAATTTGGGCAGCAACCCACACAGCTAGCAAAATGACATGGGAACAATAAGAAACTATTTAAACAGTCACTCGGAAGTTAAAACAAATTAAATTAAACTTTAAAGGGGGGTGGGTGGGACGGGAGAGGGAAACAACAACAACAACAACAAAACACACAACGAAAAGAAACAAACAAAAACCAACCCAAGAGCTAAATAAAGCATGGAGAAAGAAGGAAGGAAGCCAATATTTGGGAAGCATATTAAGTTAGCTTGTTTGGGTGAGGCTGCATGGCAACAGACTCAGCTTTGCTCCTGAGTTCTCTGAAAAATAGAATTGTAACAACCACATACCTGCCAAGTCCCGCACAGATAACAGATGTTAGGGACACTCCTTTACTCAAAGTGGAGCCAAGATCCAAGATCTGTTGAAAGGTAACACATTTATCTTCTTCTGTATAAGAGAAATGCACAAATAAGCTCTTCTAACTGCACTGTTGCTGAAGGTAGAATATTTATAAACAAATCATGAGGCATTTCCTGGTGAAAGGTCCTTCTGAGTTGAAAAGTGGGAGAGTTAGGTTAGGTTAGGTTAAGTGAAGGTGATGTGAAGTCCTTGCTGGACTAGCTAAGCCAATCTGGAACAACCAAGTACAGCAGGACCCAGCAAAAGTTCATCTCTTAAATATGGGCAGGTGAACATAAGAGATTCTCTCTAGAGTGTAAAAGCACAAGTGAATGGTTGATTGAGGAAGCCTGAGTTTTACTTTAGTTTTACTAACATAAGGACATCGTGTAAAGCAACTATTTTAATAAGGAATTAGATCTCAGATTTCTGACTTATGTGGATTAATGTCATATAAAGAAGATAGAATCCTTTCTAATGAGGTTTTGGTACCATCACTTCTAATAGACAAAGCTTTTGTGATTGTACTTTAAATACTATAATTCAATTTCTTCCTTTCATTACTTAAAAAGTGAACTTGGATCCCTATATTGTGGTTTTCTGAGGCTGACTTTCCTGCATGCAAGTATTGGTTTGTACTTAAAATGGACCGTTTAATATGGGGATTTTTTTATGTGTTGGTATATAATGTGGAAGACAAATTTTAAGCCACTGAAGTACCTGTGTTTGGCTTAGCTTTTTATGTTTAACAATTGGTGATGTCTAGTAGCTTTCAGTTATAGGGGTCAGGAGAGAGACAGAAGGGTTGAAAAAAAGTAAACTAAAACCATGATCCAAGGGTCTTATTAAAGGATTTTTAAACCTGCTTTAAGATTTTTTTTTTTTTTTAGAATGTTTGAATTCTATCATATAACTATTTTATGTTTTTAATCATATTCTTCAATTGCTTAAATGATCATTCTCCAGGGAATAAAAGTTTTAGAAGAGAAACTTAAAATTATATCGAATGTATTCATCATAAAATATGCTAACCTGATTAGTTCTTTTGACTGTAATGACTCATGCATCACTTGACAGAGACTAGTGCTTTGGATCCTTACTGGTAAAGCAATACCCATGAAATTCCTGATGTGTCTGCCCCACCTAACAAAACATGTATTAAAAGTACAATGACCTGTGTTGGTGATTAAGGAAGAGTGAATCTCTGCTATAATTTTTCCTTTCTTCTGTGGGTGAGGTCTATTTGAGCATGGTAATGTTAGAGAAAAGGGACAGTTGCATAGCCTACTTTCCTAGAAAACATGATGAAACAGATTCCATGTCAGTGGAAGAGAGAAGAATCACCCTTAGAGTAGCTAAAGAAAAAGGCAAGGGCAATTCTGTTTTCTTATGTTGATGTGGAAAACAGGAGGACATGCTAGCAAATATCTTTCTTATCTGAGTGACTGTGGTGTATGCTTTATTAATTATATGATACAATGTCAGTGAAAGAAGTTAAGTAGTACTGCCACTCGTTCTGGATATCTCAGATGGTGCTTGTGAGCCTAGACCCATAGTTAGATATGGTAGGAAGATTTCTGAAACGCATATCAGCAGTGTTCCATCTTAGTCTAGTTAAAATATATTCTGTTCCAGAGAAGAAAGGCATTGGTGTAGTAAGGCTGAGATGACTGGCTGTACATCCCTCTGAGCCAGACGTTAGATCTGTGTCCTCTACCACCTAGCTGTGTAGCTGGGCTGTGCACACCCTACTGTTCTGCTACTGGAACTGCAGAGCAGGAAAAAGTAGGTTTTGAAGAGCAGCTGTTGTTTTCTGGTCAGCTGAAGTTATAGCACCTTTCTGGAGTTCAGCTTGCTTAAATTCGCTAAGCTGAGCTACAAGGAATTTGGGCTGTTCTGAGTTCATCCTTAATTCTTCCCTTCTTGAAGGGATATAGATGGCTTCCTGTTGCTTGCAACAACTGGGCACCTTATGTAGCTGCCTAAGGAGTAAGAAAAGAGATCAAAATTTCACAAAGAGTTGAGAAAAGGAAGGGCATAACTTTATCCCCACTGACTGATAGAACTCATGCAGGTGTATTTGGTACACTGTTGTATATGGGAGGGCCCAATCCTGCATTTACTTAAACAGATACACCACATCAATGGCTTCTAAGTAGCATACCTTGAGATAAATGTTTCATTGGGAAAAAAAAAAAATGTATAGCCTGGATATTTGATTATCACTTATAAGAGAAAATGTCTAAGCAGTCAGCTATTTACAATGTAATGTAATTATCTTTGCCTTTTTGAAGATTGCATTTGAAAACTCATTGTTAAGTGTTTTTTTGTTCTCTCTCTCTCTCTCTCTCTTTTTTTTTTTTTTTTTTTTTTTTTTTTTTCCCTTTTGCCTCCTGTACCTTTCTGATCATAGGTATGTTTTCTGGATGGTAGCATATCAGACTGGTTATTTATTGTGCAGGTGTTCTGCATGTGTCTTTTGAAGCTGTCATTTTTAAATGGCAGTTTTAAACACTTCTCTTACTTCCTTTTAAATGTAACCATGTATAGATCTACATGACTTTGAGCAATTTATCCCATTATATCTGCAGGTTGTTGCTCTTCATTACTTAGGTTTTCAAGGATAAAGAACAAGCAGCTAAAATCAGAGTAACTGGATATGCTTCAACTCTCTCTCTGGTGGCAAATGTAGAACAAATGATTAGTTACACTGCACTGTAGTTTAGTTCAGACCTTACGTTCAGTGCTAAAGTACTTTGTCTTAATTTAGACTTTGGGCATATAAGCACTTGAGCTTATGTCTAGAATTACTCACATAAGTAAAGCTATTGACTTCAAAGTTTTTGACTACCTGTATGAATAAAGTTCAATTTTTATAAGGTCAAAGGTCTGGAGCCATTATTTCTTGACTGTGCAATAAAAGGAGGCTCAGAAAGCTATGGCTTTTGTACCATTAGCAGATTTTTTAATTTTTTATTTTTCTCATGGCTATGGATCTACAATGAAAATAGTTTTTGATGTTGTTATTCTGGAGATGAACACAACAGCAAGGATATCTTTCCTTTCCAGAAATCTCACTCAGTTTGTTCTCATTATTTTAGCAGTCTTGTGAAGGTTCTCCGCAGGCTTGGTGGTTTGAAATAGTGAGGCCTGATCCAAACCTAGTAGGTAGAAAGGCTTTTCCCTCTTTCTTTTTTTTTTTTTTTTTTTTTTTTTTTTTTTCCTTCAGGGACTGTCTTCTGGGATAGATTGTGGTGCTTCCCATTCACAATGACCCTTTGGGCCTGGCCACCCAGCCAGTTTGTAACCTAGCAGACAGTACATCTATCCAAGCCATGAGCAGCCAGTTTCTCCAAGAGGAAATGTTTTCCTAAAGTCCAAGTAAATAACACCACCACCCTTTCCCTCATCCACTCAGCAGGTCATATTCTTTTAAAAAGAGGTAAGGTTTTTCAGGTAGGACCTGCCTTACTTAAACTCATGCTGACTGGGTCTGATCACCAGGTTGTCTTGTTCATACCATTTGATGACCTTCCTGGAACTGAGGTAGACGACAGGCCAGTAATTCCCCAGATCCTCATTTCTGCCCTTCTTGTAGGTGGGTATCACATTTGCAAACTTTGAATCAACTGGGACATCCTCAGTTATCTGGGACTGCTGATAAATTATTGAAAGTGGCTTGGTGAACACTTCTGCCATCTCCTTCCTTAGTTGTATCTCAAAAGTCCTGGTTGCATTGCTGACAGCTACCATCAGAACTGTAACAGCTGCTGACCCTGAGCCTTTGCACCTACAGTGTAAGCTGCAGACATCCCTCCCTCACAATTCCTACTCCATGCTCTTGGTAGACCACTTGACAGCAGGACGTCTGGGTCTGCCCCACTCCTCGTGTGTCCTTCTCACTTCCTAGACCAAGCTGTCCCAGCACACAGAAGGTCAGGGAATGAGTGTGATATGGACTGGCCACCACCAGTGGGTGGTGGAAGCTCTGTTGCAGAAGTCATCTCTGGAGAGAGGGAAGTTCCCCATAAAGCATTACATAGCTAAAAGTTGTGGTCTTTCTTCGGGTGACAGTTGATGGGAGCGGCTTCAATACCTTGATGAAGGCCTGGGTTGGAGAAACCAGCTTAGAAAACTGCCAAAGACAGGAATGCGGGGAGGGGCATTATGTACTGAGAGTGTGGAGGGCCTTGTACACTGTTGAGCCTGAAGGTGGTAAGTGGAGCTTTGAACAGAGCAATGAGAATGCTGTAACTGACATGAAAGAGACATTCTGAAATAAAAGAAAACAATTCTTCAAATAAGCAGACAGTTGAAGGAGTGAAATGTTTGCCTGTAATGGGCTTGTCCAGTCACTGAATTAAGAAAAAATCAATGTCTGAAGTGAGTGCCAAACAAATATAATGAGGAACAGGTAAAGCATTAATCGTCTTTATTAAACGATTTTGAATGTCCACAGTCCCTAACTAGTCCCAACTATACTGGCTGCTGAACTAACACAGACTTATCCGCCATTGCTCACAGGTGGGTTCACTGCTACAGCAGCATGCAAACTCAATGAAAAGACTGCAAATACCTACAAGTACTAGTTGGAGATGATTTGGGTTTCCCAGTCAAATCTTATCTTGAATCCATCACTTCATTTTCTTCATATCATTTACTTTCTCAAACAATAACGATGTTTTGTCATAGTAACTTGCTTACTCTGCAGCACAGACTAGCATTTTCCTCAGGATTTTCTCCCTCTTTCAGGTGCTTTTGCAGACACACATTGCATATACAAACTACCATGAGAACACAGGATGGTTGTTATAACCCAAGTCCCTTTTTTTTATGTTTTTTTTTTTTGTTTCATTGCATGTTCTATTCCTGATTTTAAAGTGGTTGAGGAGGTGTCCAGCTTGAAGGAAGGAGGTTTTGAAAACCTCCTTCCTTCATAATATATAATATATATAACATTTATATGTTTTATATAAATATATATAAAGTATATATATGACATTTTTGAAAATGTTACATTCTATAACATTTTCAAGAGTTCTTAATAGCAAAAGAGAATGTGTTTCATTTGATCGGCTGATATGACTCTTGCCCTCAGTGGTGAGGTCCTAAATGTCAGTGTGAACTTAAGGAGTTTGAGTAGAGTAGTTGAACTTTTTACCCCCAATGTCTTATGAGTAAAGTTGAGCTGACATATATAATCCAACAAGGAACCAATGGAAAAGCTGCATAAAAATGGAAATGGGACTTAAGAGCTTAGCGTAATAGAACTAGACATAGTAAGAGCTACTCTGTAACTCCCTTGAGTTCCTGTCTTTCTTCGATTAAAATAGTGTCTTGTTCTGGCATAAATTCCAGCCTGTATATCTATGATGCAATGAGAAGGAGAGAAGAAATTCAGCTGTGAAACTAAACTGGACAGTATGAAGAATACAGACATATGAGGATTTATCAAAAATTTCTTGGTGTCTGAATAAAAACAGAGGAGGAGAGGATACCTCTTGTGCAAGAGGAGACTGTTCTACAAAAACTGGTTAAATTTAACACTTCATTTTTGGTCATTTATTTCAGCAAAAGCCCAATGAGCTTTGAAACAAAGGGCTGAACTTGCAAGGGAATTTATAGCTTTTCACAAAATAGATGACAGTAGTAGTGTCTTCCTTTGTTTCTTTGCACTTTTGTTTAAGAATGTCACTTAGATCACAAGAGATGAAGTCAGATCCCTTCCCTTTTCAAATTAATTCTGAAGAAACCTAAATATAGGCTTGAAATTACAGGGCTAATGGATATGCCAGGATGGTCTCTTTTGTATCTTGCTTAAAATATTGTGGTTTGTTGTTTTAGTCTTGTAACTAGAATATAACTTTAGGTCAAAGGGAATCTCAGAGTATTCATTTGGCTGGAACATTGATGGGGGTAGGAGAAGAAGAGAGATGGTTCTCAGTGTGCTGTTTTCCATAATGATTTATACAGCTCACAAAACTGTTGGGAATGTTTAGAAACGGAGTTCATTCCTCTCAACATTCTTTTTTTGGTAATTGCGTATTAAGTCCAAATCACATAGTTTGGACTTGCCTATTTTTGGTGAGAAATGATTTGCCAATCAGTTTCTTTGTAATTTTTCTCCTGTACTGCCTGTAGCTTATCTTGGAAAACATATTGATCACTTTCTAAGCAGGGAAGCAACTACTGGGAGAGGTGAACAAATAAAATTTAAAGGTTGGATTTCTGTTCTCTAGAACTGCTTTGTCTCGTGAGCTATTTTGTTTAGAAGAAAATAATAATTTAGCTCTAACTCTCTTGAGACTTGATCCCTCTCCATACAAGATGAGGTTAAGTATGTCTGTATCACTTATTGGCTGCATAATTGCGATAATAGAAGTTTATAGATACATTTATTTAATCTGCATAAATTGTTGAGATATTTTTTTTCTTGTTACATTCACTATAAGTGTTTCCAAACATAAACTACTTGGAAAAATTGCACACAAGTTTAAGCTTATTCCTGATGAGCAAAAGCAGCTGTCTGGAAAGTGGGTTGGTTCTCTTATTTCTAACTGCTGCTTCTTACTTCAATAGTGAAATGGTTGTCTTTTCTAATGCTACATAACAGCAAACCTACCTCTTCTAATGCTAAGTAACAGCAACCCTTATACTTTCTAGACTTATCATTCTGTACTCCCTGGACTCTCCCCCACTAGTGTTCACTTATATTGAATGTTGTTGGAAAAGATATCCAGATTTTCCCTGGCAAAAATTTATCTGAACAAAATGTTTGTGGAATATACTCCCATTTCTGAATGCTGTCATTGTACTCTTTATATAAAACCATGGCACTGACCTGTACATCACAGTTGATGACTTTCAGACTTTCTCCTCACAAATTGGTCTTAGCCAGCTGTATCCCATAAGGGGTATCATGAACAGACATAAGTCTTATGCATATTTGCACAGTATGCATGTAAGGCCAAATTGTTCTTTCACTTACCTACAGTTCCATGTACTATGAAGCCAACATACTAATTGATGGGCGAGCTTGTGAATTATTAGCAGAATTCTTCATTTCTGCAAGTGGGATTTAAATGTATCACTTGATGCTGATTTAAGGATTGGAACTTGGCTTTCAAGTCAAGAGTGAGTTTGCAGGGTTTTGAGTAAAGCTAGTTAATTAAAGAGATCTTGAAAGAAATCTTGTGAATATTTTCATGTGCCTGAATGTTGTTTCAGGGGTATTATGATTCACCAGACTATTAATTATTGATGACCTTATAAGGAATTATTTGGTATGTATTACAAATTATTTATGAAAGTCTACAAAAAAAGTTGAAGGGTGGTGGGGACATACACTTAATCAACTAGTAATGTAACTTGGTCTGTTCAAACTCTCTGCTCAAAGATTTGAAATATTTTGCAAGCTAAAACTAGTCTAAACAAAATGATGAATATTTACCAGTTAAGCATAACAACAGATATTAGGACCCTGTTAAATTTACCAGGTACAGGAGAAGCTAGCTATTTTGGATCAAATAGAATTTGGAGTTTTCAGTGGAAAAAAAATAATATCAAATTCTGGAAAAAATTATGAATGTTCAGGTTTTTCAAGAGAAGGCATAGTTGATGGAGATAATAATTTAAAAAATAAATATAAGAGCTCTCCATTACCAGGGGCATTATCATATATGGTTTCCAGATCGCATCTTGCAGCTTCTGCCTCATACCAATTCTCTTATTTATGCAGTTAAAGCCTTCATTTATGTTCAGATTTACAGGTGAAGCTGTTTGGCTTACTTTGGGCAACAATGTTGGTTTAAGCCTTGAATGTAATAGTATGGATTAGACCAATGGTCTCATGCTGGCAGGGACAGAGACAGAATCTTAGGGAAGACTACAAGAAGCAGTGTGTTTCTGCGCACAGAAAAGTTCATTTTCCTATTCAGCCTCCCTAAGAAATTTTCAGTCCAGGTCTGCACCAGTCATGTTATTGATGGACCTAACCTCAAAGAAACCAGCTCTTTCTGAAACTATTTATACTTATGCCCTTTAGCCATTGAATTTGTACTTTGAGGAGATGCAAAACAAGCTGAAAATTTGGCACCAAGCTGTTTCAGCACCTGAAGAGCCTGGACACATGTAAGAACTTCAAGGATTCTACAGATTGCTGAACAAAACAACTCTGCTTTCAAGCTTTTGTCTTGTTACTAAGAAGTGCTTGCCTGAGGAATAAACTATAATGCAACATCCCCAGGTGACCTGTACCCTTCTTCTCTACTGTGTTCCAGTGAGAATGGAAGCAAATATAACGGGGGTCTTTGGTGTTTTACATAAAGGATTTCAGGGGATATATGCAGTGTTATCTTTACTGACCTCAAACAAATCTAGCCTGTAAGATCACTCAGAAGTGCAAGTTACTCACTATCAACTTTGATTCAAATCTTGGTGCTCAGACTTTGAGGAAATGAACATTTACCTTGCATAGTTCAAAAGCAATTTTCAGTAGCATCACTAGACTTCTACTGAACTCTTTCCAAAACCTCACTCTGAATTAATTATTGTACAGATAAATGGTTACTTGCTGGAAATTGGCTTGCTTATTTGCATCAAAGAGAAGAAATCAATTAAATAATTAACTGCTGTGTATTTGACAAGACATTATTATAGATAATTAGTTCTTTCATGAATATATAATTGATGTTATTTTTTCATATTTTTTTGTGACAAATAAACTGAAACATAATTTAAGCTGTAAGCCTAGGTAGTGTACACTGGAACAACTTTCCCACAATTTACGAAAAAAATATGTATGCTATGTGCCTGACTTTAATGCGCATAGATACAGTTGAGGCCTGCAATGAGTTTAATATTGTTGTTATTAATTTCAAGAAGTCTACTTCAGTATGTTTTGTTTTTTTTTCCAGACAAATCTTTTCTTATGAGAAAATCTTATGAGATCAAGAAAATGCTGCTTGCTTCTCTACCTGTTCTTCCCACTTAGAGCTCTTTCAAACAAGATCCAGCTGAGATGTATCTATTATTTGTATTGCTATCTAGGATATCAAATTCTACAAATTACATTAATATCAAAAGCTATGCAAAGATGGATTTGTTTTACTCATGTGGTAGGAAAAGCTGCTCAGCTTCAGTACCAGAGATCTAGCAGCATGGCACCAGAGGCATTGTTAATTACGCTTCATAAGAAACTCCTTGTTGATAGTCACAACAGAAGCATTACCAGGACAAGATAACAATCTGAAGAGGAGTTCTCTGTTCACCTTCTGTTGGGACTGAGTTCCAGGAAAAGGCTGGCAGGTTTGCTGGGCAGAGTATTTCAGAAAGCACGAATGCCTGCTGGGCTGATGCAGACTACTAGACTCATTGTGTGCATGTTACCAAACAGCAGTGAGTTGATTATTTATGTGTGCATGACTTTGAGTAGAGTTTGATTTTAATTGACAACCTGTATACTATTAAGCAAACAGAAGAGCATAAAAAAACTTACCAGAATGCAATTTTTCACAGAATCACAGAAAAATCTAGTAGTTATTCTTCCACAATGTAAATGCATTCTGATTTCTAGAATGTGATTTCTACCTTATTTTGTGCATTCTGAAAAAAAGTAATTCAGTCGATTTCCCCAGGTAATATTTCATATATTAGAATTTGAGTCCCTCAGTGGTCTCAAACCATAAACAGTGAATGGCCAGATACTTCTGAACTACTACTTGTCCAGCTTCCTTTTCTCTGTCTCTTTTTAAACACATACTTGCAAATAGTCTTCCACAAGGGTTATGCTTTTAGGCCAAAGTATGTGTATGTGTGTATATGTACATATATATAATATATATATATGTGTGTATATGTACATATACATATATATATGTGTGTATATGTACATATATATAATATAAATAACATATATATATATGTTATTTAAGAACTGAACAGATCATTTTATTTTCATAAAATTTAAAACAAAACACAGTCCTGTTTTTCATGGGGATAAACCTGAGACCTTAATCAAATTGAAGCACAGTTCAGTTCAGCATGAAGGGAACCTCACTAGCTTAGCTAGGTACCTCAGATATGTTTAACCCCATTCCTCATCTTGAGCTAATTATAACTTTCTTGACAGCTGTCCATAATTGTTATGTTATGATCACTTCCAATTAGCTGGCTCGAACTACTTACAGAAAAAGATATAAGCAGATGCTTACAAAGGAAGAAACAGCTGCTGATAAATGAGTTCTATACGACCACAGATTTGCTAGTAATACTGTTTTAATATATGTATTTTGGTGCTACACTGTTTTGTCTCAAACCTGAATTCCACCAGATTGAAAGGCAGATTTCCTTGATTTACAGGATGTTTTTCATTAGTTTTGTAGGTCTTGGTATTTATGAAGATGAAAATGCTAGCAGGAACATTAGATTACAAAGGTAACTCTGAAAAGGTCAGCAGGTCTGACATGCAATTTGTCTCGTCCAATTAGGCTTTGTATTGATATCCTGTCTGTCTGATCTGTATAAATGATGTGTGGGAAATTGTATGTTTTTTGTTGTTGTTGTTTGTTTGTTTGTTTGTTTGTTTTTGTGACAAAAGGGTTAAAAAAACAATCAGAACACTGAACAGCTCTAATGACAAAGCTGATAAACATTTAAGCTACAGTATGTGATTCTGTGTTGGCTTTGAACATAAGCTCTAGTAGTCTACTTGATTTAAGAATTTAAAAGGTAAAAGTGTCCAGCTATGGCATCTGTAAATCAGTTAAGAAATATTTGGTTTTCATTACTTAACAGAATGAATAGATATCTAGAATTAATCGTAAATGCATAAGGCATACTCACTACATCTTTCTTAATCTAATGCCTGTTGCTAAGATTCCACATCATATCGCAGAATTCAAAATATATCGACCTATATAATCCACCAAAATGTTTGCTCCACATATTTACTGTCTGCTGTTCAGTAGAATATAAAGAACAGGTGTCTACATTGATTTGCTAGGAGAACTGAAGAGAGTATAAGTGCCTCAAGTTTAAATAAAATAGGTGTAAGCAGCAAATAATTCAGGGGAATTAGAATTTCAAATCCAATCCATTTCAATTATCTATTGTGGTTTGCCACTATCTGAAGATTTTCTGCATTTGCTGTAACTTTGTGTTCCAACAACTCTGAACTTAAATAGGAAATGATGAGAAAGAGTAGGAGGTAATCTTCCCCGTGCGGTCACAGCAACCTGCCTGATTATTTTGTGGGATGGACCTTCTTCATCTTAATGAAACAGAAATACTCATTTATTATTCCACATTGCAAAAGAACATTGCAGAAATTCAAGTCAATTGGAATAAAACTTATGACAGTTTACTTCCAGCTAGTCCTAAAGCTACTGGGGAGCATAAAAGATTAATATTTGAAACAAACAACTATGGTTCTTAAATCTTTCAGAAGGCATTTAAAACTAATGTTTGAAACTTCTTTTATGCAATATTTACTTATACAATGACACTGAAAGTTTGTTTTAATCACCCTTTATGACTCATTTTGAATTCCTTGCTCCTTTTTGGTGACTAAAATATTGAAAACATTTATCAGCTCATAGAAAATTACATGTTTATTTTAATTTATTTAATATTTCTCTAATATTGATTAAAGCGTTTAAGTATTTAAAAACTGCTTTAAGGGTTGTCCTTTTGTATCAAACCACTTTTAATCTCACATAATTTGCCTCACTCCAATTTGTCTCATGAACAATCAAAAAGCCTGGGGAGTGGAGGGTGGTTAAGGGGGGAGTGAGGGGGCGGGGCTGGGGGGTAATTAAACCAGAACTCTGAGTCTTAGATCAGACTAGAAAGATTCTGCTTCCCTCTGTACTGGTCTGGCTGGGATGTTAACCTTCCCTACAGCAGCCCATACAGGGCTGTGCTCTGCACTTGTAGCTAGAACAGCAGTGGTATCACACCAGTGTTGTGTCTGCTGCTGAGCAGTGCTGGCACAGCATCAGAACTCTCTCTAACCCTCCTAGGGGGTGGGCAAAAAAAGTGAGAAAAGAAGCATCACCAGGGCAGCTGACCTAAACCAACCAAAGGGATATTCCATACCATATAATGTCACACTCAGCAATAAAAGGTGGAAAAAGGAAGAAGAGGGTAGGGGTGGGCTTTCGTTGTAAAAATGTCAGTCCTCCTCCCATACACCGGCTACACGCGTTGAGGCCCTGCTTCAAGGATGTGGTCAAGCATCGCTCATTCATGGGAAGTAGAGAGTAATTTCTTTCCTCTGAACTTCCACATAGCCTTTATTTGTTTTGTTTGTTTTTTCTCCCTTGCCCCCTCCCTTTTCTCCTTTCCTTTTTTTCTCCCCTTTAGTTAAATTGTTTAGTTAATAGTAATCTTTCCTTCATAATTATTATTATTTTTTTTTTTACATTTAATTAAATTATACTTATCTCAATCTGTGAGTTGTTCTTTATTTTACTTCTTCCCCTCCTCATCTAAGGAAGGGGAGTGAGAGAGCGGTTGTGGTGTTTAGCTGCCTAGCAGGGTAAAACCACCACACCCTCACTGGAAACTGGCTGTAGGAATTCACATTTCTTGTACGTTGTATCAGGAACTGAGAAAGGTTGGTTGCTTATACTTCATAAGGGCCTTTAATGGCTACATGCTGTATCCCTTTGTAATTGAAAAGGATGCAATGTTGTTCAGGATGCTAGTTCTGTTCCTGTTGTTGCTAAGGTTTTGCAACATTGGATAAAACTTCTTAAATTCTTCTCACATTATGAATACCTCTGCTTTAATTGCTTAGGTAGTAGAAGGAACCCTTCTGAATATAAATGGTGGATGAAAAAGTTAAAGCTGCTTTGAAAGCTTGTATTAGCTTTTTCTGTGTTGTACGTATCTTTAGGAATCAAAGTGGTAAGAAGAAATTTCAAATATTTCCAAGATCCATTTATGAATTAGAAAGTAATAGTATTTCATTACTCTGTGGGTCTTGCTGCTTTGAAAGCATGTCAGAAACTTTAAGTAGATGAAAACTGAGTGTTTCAATGACTGGAAACAATGGCCTTACAAGGAACACTGGAGAGGTGTCTGTGATTTTAATCAATCTTGAGAGATGAACAGGGTATAACTGCCTTTATGGAAGGAATATATCCAGAGCTAAGGGGCTCTTATTGGTGAAGTAAGGGAACTTATAGTGAAACTTTAACAAGAACTTAAGTTTGAGAAGCTGATCCAAGGCAAGATTTGGACTAAATTAAAATAACACTCTTGTCCCTTTATCTCCCTCATAAAGACTACAATTATTCCAAAGACTAAAATACTAAAAGTAAAAAAAAAAAAGTAAAAAGCCCTTTTGGAAGACATAATGATAAACTTTTTTTTTTTTTTTTTTTTTTTTTTGGCTCTTATTGACTGGCATATTAGTGGAGAAAGACTGTACATATTGTATTAAGAAGAAAACTGAAAATGTAGTAGAATAAGGTTGGTATCTATTTTGAGTAAAATAGAGGTGTGAACACTTGCTTTTTTTTTTTGATTTAGCCTTATACAAATGCCAGCTCTGTAGAAAGTAGCAGAAATATGTGAAGAAAAATATATTTGACTTTCCATTATATCATATGCAGCTGATGAAATCTTACTATATATTAAAAAAAAAAAAAAAAAAAAAAAAAAAAAAAAAATTACCACACTTGAAAACAATTAAGAAACCAATTCAGAACAACATATTTGTTATGAACTTTTTTCATCTACCCAAATGTTTTGATGTATTTTAGTAGAAAGAAGAATCCACTGGTGGTCTTCAGACAGAAACAACTTAGGAGGTGTTTTGTCTTGTAAGATAGAAGGAGTATTAACTCTTCTCAAGATGCAATTCTTTTGAATCAACACTATTGCATTTGCAAAGCTTTAACAATCCACAGGGTTAATCCACAGGGTCACAGATATCCTGAGCACACTAGAAAGGCTTTATTGAAGCCCTGGTGTCTGACATTAGTTTGTCCATTTATGCTAAAAAGAGCACTTAATGGAAACATATCCTGTAAAATAATGTATATGGAACACATGATCTCCTGAAAAACTACTCAGTTTTGAATAAAATATGTTAAGCTTATGTCCTATATGCAAAAGCATCT
This sequence comes from Aythya fuligula, assembly GCF_009819795.1. NCBI lineage: Eukaryota > Metazoa > Chordata > Aves > Anseriformes > Anatidae > Aythya > Aythya fuligula. The sequence goes on from NC_045562.1 coordinate 66,667,976, forward strand.
GAGAAGTAGTTGTTAGTAGGCAGCAGAAGGACTATACTCCATGAAGAGCTCTGCTCACCTACAAAACAGAGCCTTTTTTTTTTTTTTTGTGTCTGTAATTTAAAAGCCAAATGTGTCAGCAAAACAGTTCACTTTGTGCAAGCCTGTCTATAAAAATTGACTGTCTCTGTACTCAGTCCCTGCCCACCAGACCATCTGCTGTTGGACTGCTCTTGGGAGCAGTAAATGAACTGAGCACATAGACCTGTGAAGGATGACAGATTGCTGTTTGGGTGGATTTGGGGACATGTTTTGGTGGGGATGCAGAAGCTTGGCTTCGTTCTGCATCCCAGAAAAGTTAAGGCATCCAGATTCTCTGCAGGGCAATCTGACATGGGTTTTCTCTGGCTTACTGAGAATCATACACTTAATACTTGGAGTATTTTTGATGAGTGATAAATATCCATATTTGGAAAGGACTGGAATGCTTCATTCTGGAAAAATGTCATAATATCACACTAATTGGAGTTTTCTGTGGAAAAAAAAAATCAAATTCTGGAAAAACTGATGAATTTTCAGGCTTTTTCAAGGGAAGACATATTCTGGCTTGCTAATGGCTCTAATCAAAATGATAGCAAAGCTTATTATTCACCCTTTGGTGGAGGTAGTTCCATAATTAGGTTTTTAACTTGTTTAGAAAGGATATGATAATATCTGAGCATTCTGTGGGTTTAGCTGTGCTAGGAAACTATGACCTAAGTTAGAGGTAGTATTAGATAAACAGTTCTTGAGGAAGTTTTGGCAAAGACTCACAGCGCATTATCTGTCTTACAGCACAGCTAGTCTGTGATATGCCACACTTGCCCTGCTTATACCAAGAGCTGTTATCTATCATTCATTGAAAGGGATACCCAGATAGAAGGTTCCTTGATTCTGGTAAATAACTTCTTGCTAAATTTCCATGGCAAAAAATAAATTGTTTCTTGTGAGGGGAGGTTTTTAGTATAGGTGCATATGCATAAGTCTGTATAACTGATACGGGTTAGTAATTGAATGTAATAGCCTTTCAGTTTTAAAATAATGAAGGGAAAGTGACAAGATCTTGGCCATATAGGCTCTGCAGTTGATGTTGGTAAAATATTTGTTCTATTGACACTAAGCACCTTCAGAGTTAATGGTTAAATTTTTTGCATTACCTGTAACCCAAGTTATGATAATTCAAAACCTTCTGATACTTCAGTTGTCTTCATTTGGTTGTGACTGCGAGGATACTGCTGGGGAATCTCTGCTGCAGCGCTGGACTTCAGTGGTATTTTTTCAATTTATTTATTTATTTTTGTCGACACAGTGATTGTGAATCATGTGAGAAATAATAATGTAAACAGGCTTCTCTACTGTTAGACACCTTAAGTCAGTGGGTCAAATGGAAGCACTTTTTGAATGACTGCTTGGATTCTAACTCTTCAAATCTGTATTCAGTTTTTATAATCACCATGATGTAACAGATAAATTTTTGGTCAGTGTGAAAGCTAAGAAAAGAAACTAATTAGTATTTGTATGGCCTTGTTCTTTCTGTTTACACCATCCACTCCTAAATATGTTGCTTTCTGTGCATGTGTTAGTGGTCTAATATATTTAGTAGCTTTAAACCTTTAAAATAGGAGATATCATATTTCCTCTTTTTTTCTAAGAAAATCTCTTTTTTTTTCTTTTTCTTTTTTTTTTTTTTTTTCTTCCCTCTCTCTGGAAATTACTTCTGGATGATGATATGCATTCTCAATCTAAATGATGCAACAGTTTAATTAAGTTAATAAATCCTATTTAATGTCCAGAATTACATGTGGATTTTCTAGGTTTCATCTAAAGTTGTTCTGCAGGAGGCAATTCACTGCTTCTGGAATAAAGGAGGTCTCTCTCTTTCCTTTTTTTTTTTTTTTTTTTTTTTTTTCTGAAAGATTTGGTTTGTATCTTAATTGATAGTTTACTGCTTGGCATGCTGTCTCGTTGATCAGTGAGTTAGTCATGGGCAATGACTGTACTACTAAATAACACAAGGCCATGGCACAGATGTAAGCTGTGTTACATTGCAATTATCAGTACTGTTCAGTTTGCTCACATGATCTCTGGTATCCTTTTGGGGCCTTTAGCAGTTAACACTGGCCCAGAATGCCATCAGAGCAACTTTCACATACAGATCTTTTTCATCAATAGGTTTCAAATATGAGCACACCAATATGCATCCAGCAACTATGGATGAGTGACAGTACAGTTGAGATACTACAGCCTTGGTCAGCAAGGAGAAAGTGTATTTTTCTCTATTAGTGCCTTTGTCCTTTGAATACAGCTGGTGTGCATCTCAGGACTGTGATGAACAATACACAGCTCAGATATACCTCTAGGCATAGGAAAACTGCCACCCAGCCTCATGGCAGAGCTCTAGGGAGACAAGTTATGGTTTCTGTGCTTGCTCTACCTGACTGTTAAGGATCTCCCGATATAGACTAGATGGAAGTAGCTCCTGACTCATTTTCTGGAGCAGTTTCCAGGGAGCCACTGTACTGTTCATACAGGCACAGACCACATCTTTGTCAGGACCAGGTCCTGCTCAGAGAACAAGCTATGCTGGGAGACAGGGCAGTCTGATTATGTAGGTGGTATCAGCTGGCACCATCAGTTCCTTGCCTGGATGTACAGTGCTAATATACTTGTCCAGATGGGACTGAAATCCCAGGCTGCTGAAATAGAAACTAGGAAGGATATAATAACTCCCTTTTGCTTACCTGTTCCTATGCATACGTGGATGATATCTAATTAAATAATAGCTATGTATATATATTTTTCCCTCCCCTGCCTTGAGTTGATGATATATATTTTTTTAAAGATTATTTGAAGAGAGTAGTTGTAAATAGCTAAGATCTGTGTCATTCCCTTTCAACTGGGGAGTTACAGAGACTACTGCTGGCAGGATCTTGTGTAGGGAAAACGTGAGTAGAGAGATTGTAGTGGGTTGAATGTCAAGAATAGAGAAAAGGGGATCAGAATGTAGACCCTCAAGTATAATAGTGGTCAGCATGACTCATGAAAAAGAAGAGTTGACAGTTAGGACTGTCAGAATGAATTTAATCTCTTCCTTGTGTATAGCATGCGGAAAGGCAAGGCACGGGTAGAAAATAAGCTGTGTTTGTTTAGAGAGAAAGGGGAGGAATGCTGCAAATTGCTTGTGAGGGTTTTAATGGAAATATGCCTCATTCAGACTACCACCTCTTGTCCTGGAATTAGAAGAGGCAGACAAGTGTGCAAGGCCATCTGTGCCAATGAAGACAGGCAGGATGTATGGGAAATGGAAAGTCCAGTCCTGCTGTGATCCCTTTGCCTTGCATGAGGCTGCTGATGAGCAATTAGTGTTGTAAAGAAGGCAATGACATTATTAACAATGTTGATCATATGACTTTCTAGGCTGTCTCTGTGTTCACCACCTTGTGGCCAACCAGCTGGACACAGGCTCCACTGAAACCCATTGTTGCAAACTGACACTAGGACCTATGGTCAGAAAGGGAAAGCAATGTTTTGCATGTTATTGTATACAGCCAATATTCTCAGCAACATCCTGTAATTCTAGGCAGGAAGAGAATATGCTCTGTGTAGGTCCCCAGAAAAATTTAGGGGCATTGCTATTGACCCAAATTAGAAAACCTATGGTAAATCTAGATATGGAAGAAATGAGTAAGCTATGAAACCCCTAACTGAGTGCATCTTGCCTGACTCCAGCCTGAAGAAGGGGACAGCACTACAGATAGACTATGGAAGACACCTAAGAATGTTTCTCAAACATAATGAGAAAATGCAGGAATAGCTGTAATACCCATGGCAGATGGTAGGATGTAGTCACACCCAGTGCCCAGCACAGATTTCAAGCCTACAAGCATAGAACAAGGTGTGATGAATGATTTCATGCTCTACCATCTGCTTTATCAATGGACCATGGTAAGTGTGACCACCCATGGAGCTGTGAAGATTAAAAAGGGCCAAAATATATCAGAGGTACACTGAGCCAGGGCTGGCTACCAATGATTTGCAACTTGGATGTAATGACTGTTTTGGGTGTGACTTTCAGCTGTGTGGGTATGTATCAGTCTGTGCCATTTGGCCCTGGAACCCAAGAGGTGGTTCTTGGCCCTATTTTTGTCAATATAGATAATTTTTTCTGGATTTACTAAGCTTTACCTTTTCTTCACCTGAATCTGTTTCCATTCTCAGAGCTCTAACTGCATGTCTTTGAGAAAGCACAGAGAACAGGTGGAGTATGAAAGAAGAAGTAAAGGGCAGATTATAGGGAAAATGAATTTGTAGAATTATTGACTTGTCATCTCAACTTCAGATAAGAGAAAAATTCTGGAATGGAAAAAATCAAACCATCTGTAAGCTCCTGGAAAATCATCAAAGAGATGAGTAGCCGCCAACATGGTTCATTTGTTCAACCCAGTTTCCTTCTGTGACAGAGTAACTGGCCAGTGGATAAAGGAGAAGCATTAGATGTTATATTTTGAGATTTGTAAGGTTTTTGCTACTCCCTTGCATCACACTTTCAAAAATATGCACGTAAATTAAACTACAGGGTGAAATGTCAAACCAATTGGAAATTATGCCCAGAAAATTAATCAAATATCTGACTCAACAAAAACATGAAATGAGGTTTCACAGGGTCTTCTGAACAGAATACTGAGTTAGCTTATTATGTATGATTTTAATAGCAAGCTAGAAGCAAGCAGAATGATGTTATTACTGAGCTAGTCCTTCAGTCTTGATAAACTTAAGATATAATAAAGAGATGGAAATTGAATTTAGAGGGGAAGTGTAAGGTATTCAGTTGGGGCAATCAATAGAGCAAATATGTGATGGGTAATGTTGTGTGGTTCAGAAAGTTTCCTGGAAAAGGAGATGGGGAAAAGGGGGATTTGGCATGTGATAGTAATCAGAAGTGTCATGTTGTTTTTTTTGGCATAGGATAGAAGCAAGTGTCACACCAATAAATAAACATTTATGTTGTCTGCAAAATACAGACTGTAATTCCATTATGCTCAACATTATCAAGGTCTTAGCTGTAGTGTTATGCCTACTTTTGGGCAGTACACTCCAAAGAAAATTCAGAATGGAGATTTTCCAGAGGAGAGAGATTGGAATTATCATTTGTTTTTAGAAGTGGTGTTCTTGGATGAGAGAAGGCTGAATGTGACAGGTCTTCTAATAGAAAAAAAGCTGTTATGAATCTGTTCATTGAGACTGTTACACACAGGATGATAAACTTTATTAGTGGTTAAGATCACAGGAAAGATGTTCAGTACGTATTTTCATATCCTATCTTTCCTGAGCTTACTGGTAAGGCCCCGTAACAATGTGATGGGTTTCTGGAAGTCTGTGGTCTCTCTGCTTTGGATATCTTATAGGTGGGACCAAAGAAGGAAGCTTAGCCCAGTGTTTTGACTGTTTTATGCAGAACTAGTTATCAACCAATATTCATTACAATTTTGCTAGTTTATGTAAAGGACAATTCTTAACATGTTGAACAAAAATTTTTATCTTGATATCAGGAGCCTTCCTGGATGAATTTTAGTCTGGTTAAGGAAAGTAAGAACTTGAGGCAAAAAGAAGAAAATGAAACAGGAGAGGAAAGGAGATAGCTGGCTAATTCTGAGGAAAGATGAGAATAGTATATGTTAACTGGGTTTGAGAAAATCTTCTGAATGTGTCCACAGTGCTCTTGTTTAATTCCTTTTGCTTCTTAAACATATCAAAATTTTCGTATGTACTGGACCTCTCAGGGAGCAAGGTCCAAAAAATATGCTGATCTCTTTATCCTGGGGCTTTATTCAGGACTATATGGACTTGGATCTGTGCAAACCACCTCCATAACCTGCCAGAAGGTGACCTGGGGGATTTGCATTTCTTGCTAGGTGTGTGACCCTGAGCAATACTGCTTCTAATGCAAGCAAATACATGTGACTCTAGAGCAGTGCCAAAAATAGACATGGTACAGATTTGCTGCTGTGAAGTTACATAGGACCAGCATAAGCTTCTGGACCAATAGCAAATCCCTGAGTTTGAGGCCAGGCCTGTACTTTCAGCAAGAGGAGAAAGTACTGGAAAATCCAGCATTCCAGCCAGTCTCCTGATATTTGCCATCTTGCACCTTATCGAAACTTAAGGTCTGGCTGACTATTTGCATATTGCTGCACAGCCTGTGTTAGGACTAGTTAAAAGACATCTGCAGCTCTTGAGCCTCAGATTGGCTTATACCTGTAGACAGAAGGGGTGTTTACTGGTGATATGGCTCTCTTGCAAACAAATGTTGGCTGATCAGACCTCCATCACAATCCATCTAATGTAAGTCTTAGATCTCCACTGGCTGGTGATGATTTAGCTGGAAAGGCTATGGAGGGAGAGGCAAACCTCTCCTCTACTGGTCTGGCTTCTCACTAGGGGGTGGGTTTTCTTTTGAGAATGCTTCAGGGGCACTTCCATGTATACTTGCTGAAAGTATTGGACACTACTTTCAAGTCTGTTGGGTGTGACCATGAATTTTAGAGAAAACATGTTATTCATGGTACATTCAAGTGCTAGAGTGTCACGCACGTTATATACAACATTATCTAGGCTATGCACCAGGTTAGGATATTTTTTTTCCACACTATGTAACAGTGCGGCTATAGACAGCTCACCCTGCAAGAAAGGGCCAGCCTATCCTTAACGGAGTCTGCAGTATTTGGCTGACAGGATGGAGTGCTCCCCCTTGCTGATATGTTCCACAATAAATACATGCATTGATCCTGCTTTGTTGGACTGATACAGACCTTCCATGATTTGGTGCAGGAATTTAACCTTTGGGAGCATTGCAGAGATGTACCTCTTTTTATCTTCTGAAAGTGTGCTGAAACATAGCGAAGCTACCAGGCTTCATGCTGCTACTGCCCTGCTTGGGGGAAGGCAGAATGGTTCTTGCTGATCACTAGAAAACAGCAGCATTTTTATACATTGATTTCACCTCAGCATCTCTTTGTTGATGCAGCTACCATGGACTGGCCTGACTATGTAGCTAAGTCTGTAAGATACAAACAGGTATATAAAAAGTCATCTCTGTTAATGCCATCGCTTGGCACCAGAAGAGAGGACTGGGTGTAGAGGTTTCATTGGCTCTTATCTAGAGCGGAGCTCAAGCTTTTTAAAGCTTGACTTACTTAAAGTAAACAGCTAATGACCTTCAGAGGTCTGAGTTTATTAGGAAGTGTTGTCAACAAAAGTGTTCAGGGATAGATTGCTACTGTTCAAACAGCCTGTCATCTGTACATGAACCATTTTTCCCCTCCTGTCTACTCTTTTCTGGATAGAAGGAAGAGAAAGAACCACTCCAGTCTGAAGTGTGCAAGGAAGAGGACAAGGAGTTTAAAAAGGGGCCCCAAGGAGAGAAAGGGGTTTTAGGAGAAGGGAAGAGCTAAACAAGAGCACACTCAAGTGAAAACCTGGAAATTTAACCAGAATTTTTGTGTCTCTGTAAAGCAGTAAGTATCTGAAAAGTGCAGGGGCTTCCAAACCTTGATATCCTGGCAGGTTATCTATTAGCCTTAAATGTCAGAAGCACAAAATTGCATATTGGCTGGTGGTGTGGTAACACTCCTGCTGCTGTGGTTCACCTTTGTAGAAGATAACCCTGTTACTGCCAATTTGTTAGGTCTGTGGTCTGGTCCTCAAGGTCACTGCATGACTCAATTCTTGTTGAAAGAAGAGATTAGTATTCTATGTCACACCCTACACTTTGCATGATATACTCCTTAGTTTATCTGCTTTTACATTTTTTTTTTCCTACATATGTGAGCAGATTAATGTGCAGATGTGCAGAGCTGAGCTTGCAGTAAATGTCCCATGAAAAATCTAATTTTTGCATCCTCAAGGCATGCTTTTTTTTATTTATTTGAACAAATAATCTCTGAAGTCTGTAGAAGACATACATAAGTATGTGTTGTGGTGTAACCTGCAAGGCTGTTTACTGAAATATAACTCTTCATTTATTGCTTTGACAAAGTTAGGTGATGTTTGTCATGAAAAACTACATTGACCTTTCACTGAGTGCTATCTCATGGGTTTGCATTATTTCCTGTGATGAAAGTAGAAAAAGACATTGACCCATGATGTTTTCTAAAGCTTTGAAGTTGGTCTTAGCATATTAATAGTTGAAGCTGAAGTTCAAAGTATAGGTGGGATGCTGTTTGAGATTCTTATGTGCTATAGTTTTGTCTTTAAGTTTTAGTGTCTTCTCTAGGCATCTGTCATATTTTTAAAGAGCATGGCTTGTACTTGTGTGGTTTATCTAACACTGTACATGTCAGGAATTGTGTGGCTAGACTCATGCTTTTTGACATGGGAGTTCATATGGATGAAAGACTGGAAAAACTTCAAAGCTGTCTTAAAGTTCTCTGTACATTCTCTATTTAATATTACACTTAATCTAAACACCAATATCCAGATCTGAGACTTTGTGAGTTTTTGTTGTTATTTGTTTTGTTTTGTCTTGTTTAACCCTTTGAAGTGGGAGCCTCTTTATACCACTATTTCAGAAACTTTATTTTATGGATGCTTGTAGCTCATCTATAAAAATAAAACTCTTTTTATTAGACAGGAAAGTTCTTCTGCCAATTTCCAACTTCTGCCAGAGTCTCTTCTTTTTGTAGCGGTGATAGTAGGATAGTAGAGAAGAGAATATTTTAACTCTTGCTGTAGAGAAACATATTATCGTCTCTGGGAGACAGGGATCTGCTCTTCTAATAAAAAACAATAATAAATAAATAAATGTATATATATATAAATGCTTACATCATGGCACTCCAGGTTTCTCTCACGTAGTATAAATCTGTACCATTGAAAAATTTTGCACAGTTAACATGAACATCTGTCTGTTCTCCTGCTGTCCTCAATAAAAGTGATCTGTTCTGTCTTGAAGCTTACTTTTCAGCCAAATGTCAACAACTGTATTTGACAAATGTTTTTATATTATATTTGTCTTAGGTTTATATCCCCACAACTCACGAAGAAGGAAAGGAAAGACAATCACTGTAATCTTTTCCTACAGATATTTTGGAGAGTACTTCAAAATCAAATAAAGTCCTAATGACTAGACCTCCACTCATATTGCTACTTTTTTTTTTTTTTTTTTTTTTCCTTTTGGAAGTGTTTTAAGATTGGTTCAGCATCACAGGGATGGGTTATAAGATTGTAGTTGATAGAGGGGATCTAAGAACATCAATGTTTCTAGCACGTGTTTAGACCAACTCACTTATTCTGCCTATTCCAGACAAGCAGGCCTATAGTGGTAACCATATTTGGCAGGTTTTTTTAAACTAATCCCGATGAATGAATGGGCCAAGTACTAACCATCACAAAAACAGTATCTGACTCTTTGTCTTGAAGGAACCTCAAAACTTCTCTCAGATTTCCCTGCTTGTAGTAGGTAACATTGAAACAAGTAGCTGTGCTTAACTTGGTACTTTTCCTGACCTAACTTTGATTCTCACTTGCAGGTTGATAAGATTTTTCCACTGACCTTAGACAGTGAGTGTCACAGTCATGTTACTGAAAAATCTCACGGGATCTCTTGATCATTTCTAATCAAGGTAAAAGTGCAAGTCTAACTTCTTACCAGCAGTAAGAGGAAAGGAAAGGAAAGGAAAGGAAAGGAAAGGAAAGGAAAGGAAAGGAAAGGAAAGGAAAGGAAAGGAAAGGAAAGGAAAGGAAAGGAAAGGAAAGGAAAGGAAAGGAAAGGAAAGGAAAGGAAAGGAAAGGAAAGGAAAGGAAAGGAAAGGAAAGGAAAGGAAAGGAAAGGAAAGGAAAGGAAAGGAAAGGAAAGGAAAGGAAAGGAAAGTCTCTGCTGTCCTGCTAGTCAAGCAGCAGTGAACTTTGTCTCTTTATGAGGAGGTTTTTTAATCTAGAGAGTTACTCTAAAACTTGGGTATTACTGCATTGCTCAGATGGGTCCGAGGTCATCTGCTTCACTTTATTTGAGGCTTCATCAGACCTTTGTTCATGCTCTGTTCCCAAAGCAATGCTGGCTTGTGTCAGTCCCCTGAAACAGCTCACCCAGTCTTTGAATTTTTGAGACAGTAGCAGTTGAATGACAATTCTGCAATGACTTCTTGCTACCCATTTTATCCAGGAAAAAGGGTAACTGTTTATGTTCTCAGAAATTAAATGAGTTAACAAGACTTGTTTGAGTAGAGAAATGGAAATCACAAAGTGGATGGAAATTAGAAAGAGTAAGGAAAGAACTCTGCTAAGCCATTAATCAGAGGAAAAGAACCAATAATTGTTACTGATCTAGGGATTTTTCCCCCCTTTTCAAAACAAGTAACCCATGTTTAGGGTTAAAAAAAAAACCTTCTATTTTTAGAAGTGAGAGAACAGTTTCGTAATGGGGAATAATACTAAACAGAAGCCAGAGGAGATAAGAGGAAAGCAAGTTTTATTCACCTTGCAACTGTGAGATTTGGTCACAGCCTGTGGACTTTATTCCATGCCTTGATGAAGGATGTGTGAATCTGTGCATCTCCCAGAATTACACTGTTGAGACCAAACGGTCATCTCCTAAGTGAATGCCCCTGTTAATAGAGTTGTTCTTCCCCTCCTACTCACAGCACAATGAGTAATCAAATATCCTACCACTGAGTTAAACAACGTCAAACAGAAGATTGTTTCTGCACATTATTGTAGCCTGTTATATCTGGGATGCCTGTCAAAAATGAGGTTGGTGTGTTTGAAGACAGAAATGAATGTGTGTGTGATATACTAAGCACTACTGAGCTACTTGACTGTGTTCATCCTATTAGGATGGAAACAAAGAACATCAAGGGGTGTTTTGAGCAAACTTAGCAAAAAGGCTGGGTGTTCTTTCATCATGATGACTGTGGGTTTATTTTCTGATTTATTACTTTTTTTTCTTTCTCCCCAAACATTACAATTGACTGATTAAAATGACTTTCCTGGAGCATTTTTTCTTTTCCTCATGGAATAAGGAGAGTAACTGATGGTAAAATTTATATGGTGAAGAATCTCAGAACTAAAATATTCACCAAGTGTCCAGATACTGGATAAAGGATTTTTGTTTGTTTGTTTGTTTGTTTGGGATTGCCTAGTTTTGCCTTAAGTTAATGCCTTTCTGCAATGGGCAAGATTATTTGAGTATGTGTTTCTGAATTCATTTTCATGTTTCTGAATTTTAAATGTTTGTTTTTCTTCTTGTTGATTTTTTTCCCCTCAAATACTTAGCTTCTTTGAAAAATTTTCTTTCTATGAACATAAATTTATGTGCATAAAAATGATGAAAATGGCTGCAGAGATTGTTAAAGAAACTGAACTTGTTATTTTATGGATAAACATACATTTGTACAGCTCATACAGACATTGTCTTTCCTTGTTTCACCTTGCAGCTTTGAGATCGGTTTCATTGTTTGTTGCCTTCCTGCTGAGTCTAGAAGATCCTAACATGGAAAAACAGTCTAGAAAGCTAATGAATGTTTTTATTTGAAAGCATTGTGTGAAAACAGGCTTTTTGTGAGCTACAACATTCAAACAGGAATTCTGGACCTGTCAGCTGTCCCAAGATCTCTCTTTCTTAGACCTTATTTTGTTGATTTTCTTGGACGTGTAATAATAAGCCAAATATAGTTTTTGAATAGTGTTCAATATCATGATTTGATGTAAAGACATTGTATTTTCAGTTTTCCCTTCTTAATGAAGACTATTTTTGACAGTTTAAACAAGCACCTCTTAGTGATAATGCATAAGTCTTTTCACTGAAATGTAAAATGTTGTTCAGAAATTAACGGTATGTGGGTTGTTTTTCTCACTTAACATTTTGTTCTCCTGTTTTAATTTTTCATTGCCCCAGTTTATTTTGGCCTTCTTTATAGCCTTACTATGACCTGTGTCATCAGCATGGTATTTTTTTTTTTCTCTGCCTCATATCTCTCCTCTGTTTACTTCACAGAACTGAAGTAGACCAATGTTGATCTGAATATCTATTCACAACTGTTTTTTGGCAGTATTTTCCCCTAACAAAATTGTTATTTTCTTTTCTCTGGCTTTTAACCAGTTCCTAATCTATAACAGGGCTTGATTTCCTAGCCTTGTTACCCTACTTTCCCCTTCCCAATTTTCTTTAATAGTTCTGTCCAAAATTATCATTATATGCCTACAAACTGCTTTTAGATATTTGTCTAGTAATGTCTTTCATGATCTTAGACTTGTAGGGAGGATCTCTGGATCCATAGCACCCAGAAGGAAAGAGATACCCATCCTAGGATATTTAAGGCAAGTAGTGGTATCCATGCCATGCCATATCACTGTCAGTCTTCCAGAGTTGAGGATGAGGAAGAAACTTCTCCAGAAGACCACTTTTTCCGAAGTGATAAAAATCCTGTAGTGAGTTAGAAAGCATGAACACCTTCCTCTGTCAAGAGTGCCTGTTTCTGAAAATTTAATTCAGCCAAGTTACTTCTAGCTGAAGTATTACCTTTTCTCTGAGGTATGGTTTTCTCCATGCAGTGGGTTAGCGTCATTTTTAGGAGGACAAGACAAGGAAGTTCTGAAAGTACTAATGCAGTTGTTCTCCCTCTTTACTGATAGACCTGTAGTGTAACAGGAAACTTCAAAAGATTCTTCAGCCTGGGGGCCACATTGTTCATGGATCTCTTGCAGTCCATATAATTCGACCTTGAAGGTCGAATTATAGAATTATAGAAGAATTATGGTTCAGAAGAATTTCTATTCAGTTGTCTACTATTATGTTTTCTTATACAAAGGCATAGGCTGGTGCCTTCCAGCATATAGCAGTGAATATAAGATTGTTTTTTGTCTACATGAATACTAGTATTTATTCCTCTTATAAGAGGCAAGTCTGCTACCAAATTAATGGATACTAACAGAAGACACCAAAATGTCAGCCCCGAGTTAATTTAACACGATAATTAATATAATAATTTTGAGATCTTGCACACAAAGCCCATATCTTGTTCTCCTAGTGGAGAGGAGAGAAGAACATCAATAAGTAGAGACGCAATCTGCCCTATCCTGAGGAATTGTATCACTTCAAGAAGGTTCCTCCCAGAACTGATACGGATTTGTGCAGTTTTCATCCAGCACTTATATCAGTGCTGTGTTTTCCAATTCCTAATTGTGGCATTGCCATTTTTATTTAAATATCCATACATGACAGATGAAGCATTTACATTCCCATTTCTGTTTAGATATCCCTATCCCCTCCTCCTTCAAATGGCCACAGTAACTATACAAATTGTTTTCCTTCCCTAGCCTCTGAACACTGCTCTTACTGATAGCTTATGATGGAAACAAATTATTTTTTAACCTAAAATAACTTAAATTAGCATGAAATTTGAATTCATCTAATACTCCTTTGTACTGCTAAATCGAAGAGGTTGCAACCTGTATTTCAGAGTTGTCTGTACATATATCTCTTAAACTCATGCCCATTTTCTGTCTGAAGAAAATAAATTGTAGTTGAGCAAAGTTGTTTATAATCTGTTGTGGTTAAGTAGTTTTGGAGCTATGCTTTGTTGATTTGAAAAGACTTTTTGAACAGCAGCCTGCTTGCAATAATATTTACTGTGGAGAATCTTTTGTCATTTGACTTTCTCAACAAAAATGTGTGGTGCATTTTTGAGCACTTATTCCTTTGGCTGCTCAAACCTCCAAACCTCTGTAAAAACTGCATTTTGGTTTACCACAGTGTGTGACTGGGACAGCAGTACCTTCAAGAATGACGTGCCATGACAATGGCAGAAGGTGCTTCTGCACGTGAAGGTCTCACCTGAGCTGAATCCCAGTTAGCTGTACTGAGCTGTGTAATAAGAACTATAGTTAAGGACAGTCGTAACCTTCATCTGCCACCTTTCCCCTTTGGGTTTAGAGCTGTTTGTTCAGTCTCTAAATATATTTATGATAGAGACTGTGTTTCTCTACTTATCTGTACAGAATCCAGCAGAGTTTTGAAAAGTTACTGTGATTAAAATAGCAATTCCATACTATTAGCTGGCTTACAATGCAGACAGCTCTCAACCTAGTTCAAGGTGAAGGCTCCTAACTACTTCAGGAGGAAGGTAGTTCTGATCTTGTATCTCCAGACTGTTTATTGTTTACAGACCAGTTATCCATAGCTAAATCTGTGACACAACAATATTATTTCTAGGACTGGTTTTGATTGTGTTGTTAGTTCTCAGAGAAGAAAAGTATACTCTCATATCTTGGAATGAGCCACTGAGATGTCTTCAAATCTGAAATTTCTCAGTCTAAACACAGATTTTGGAAGACAAGTAAGTATTTGTTCTTTTAATGTTTCAAATAAACATACATATATGCACTATAATAAACATAATATATATTTGTAATATATATATATATTACATATTATTCATATTATATATATAATATATATTTATACATATTATTTATATTATTTATATAAATATATAATATATAATATATTATTTATACATATTATATACATATAATATAATATATAATATATTATTTATACATATTAATACATATTTATATATATATTATATATATTATATATATATACATATTATATATATACATATATATATATATATATATATATATATATATATATATATATATATATAATATGTAATAAACATACAAATATATGTACTATTTTGGAGTCCCTTAGCCTGCCAAAGAACATCCATTATATATTTGAATTTTAAACATTAGAAGATACTGAAATCTATAATAGACCACCTGCAAGTCAGAAATGATTAACAGTTTGAAGAAATATCTGCTGTTTGAAATGGGTAACATTCTTGGTTAGCAAAGCCAATAGGAGAAAAGACAAAATTAGACATGAAAAATGCAGTGTTTGCTCTCCCAGATAGGAAAAGTAATTCCAGTATATGGGGAGTGGGGAGTATGTGGGGTGGAATATTCTTTACTTTTTGCAAAATTGTCTCACTTGTTCAGTGTCATACCTTTCTTTAGACTTGTTCCTCCCTCCTCCCCCACCTTTGGATTATTAACTTCTTCCCTGATGTAGAAAAACATTGAAGACATACTCATTGCCACACACTAAGAAAGTTCTGCATCATTTCTCAGTCAGCTTTCTGGAAATTAGTTCTGTGGGAACACAAAATTTCAGCTTCTTTACAAATCTTAAGTGGAGTGAAACTTTGAAATGCAGCAACAGATACAAAGTGTCACAAAAGCATTGTTTCAGCTAACCTCTGCCTTTTGGTAGAATTTAAGTCTTTTTCAGATGTCAACTGGAGAGAATATAATGATGGAAACTTAATCTCATTTAGACGGAACCGGTCTAAACAGCATTTAGGCTCATTACTACACTGCTAACAATAGCAGCAACTGCCTCCTATTTATGTTTTGAAATGAAAGCAGCAGTGATTTTACTTTCTGAAGGTTCTGATTATCTTTCTGTAGGTGTACTTTGTCTGACAAATGAAAATTTTATCATGCCCTTTGTCCTACTCTGTTCATTTCTGGAGTAGAAACTTATGAGTCCTGAGCAATGTCCAGAACAAAAGTGTAATCACCAAGACAAAGATAAAATCAAAACAGGGAGAAGGTTAGACATTTATAAATATATAAATGTATAAATTTAGGTGTCCTAAATTTGGTCGGAAATTTTTGGTCTGAGGAAGTAATATTCATACAAATCAATAATTTTTGCTTAATTAAAATGGACCAAAATAAATATACTAAAACGAAATAGATTAACTGTAAAATAATGTTTATTCTCTTTTGGGAGAAAGATTTCTGTGTTTGGGGACTACAAAAATCTCTTACAAGATCTTAGAAAAAAGTCCTAAATTTCTGACATGCATGGGATATGTCATAATTTCACATTTGCAATGGTGGTAGTATTTTGCAATGAATCTTGGGCAAAGAAAAGGTTGGTGGTCATTTGGCTGACAGCAACTCAGAACTCCCTAAAACAGGGTAAAATCTGGGGTGTTTTAAGGATCCTGAGCTCGATGTGGGTAATTGTTTTATTTTCTTTACAAATTGAAAAATTTACAAATTGAAAAGTTGAACAGATTGAATTGTTGCTGATGTAGAGCACTTGAGGAAGCTATTGTTTTTCATAGTTTATTCAACCTAAATGCAAAATGAGCATTTGTTTGGGAATGTAATGACTTAAGGTCAAACATTTTTTTCTTTACTGTGAACAAATCACTTGAGCCTCATACTTGCATTTGGTAGCTGTTAAAGTGCTTATGTTTTCTATTCTTCATGCCAAGACTGACATGTGAAAAGAGAACTTTCCAGTAATGTTTTGCCACAAAGAGAAGCTTGAACTTTCCATGTTAGTTAGCACTTTATTTTTCAAATGCTCTGGGATGTCTTGTCATTTCCTTGTGCTCTCTAATATGCTCTCTAGTAAAAATATTTAAAGCCATATATATATATATATATATATATATATATATATATATATATATATATATTTGAGTAGTATTTCTCCTTAGACCCAAGACAGAATTCTGCAACAAATACAAGATGTTGCTTAGCGGCCTTAATAGTCTTGCAATCAAGTTGCCAAAAAAAATAAATAAATAATAATAGTGTATGTGAGATTTCTGAAATATGGGGATTACAAAAAAGGTATAGAATTGATTGTTTTCAGTAAGGTAATAAGCTTTCAGGATATGTAAGTGAGTGTACTACTTTTCCTTTTAAACCCTCCAAGTATTTTTCTCACTTCTAAAATTTAGCTTGGCAAGTGATATCTGAATTTGGCTTGTTCTAAACCAAAGTATTTTTGACTCTCATGAGATCACAGAAATTGATTCAGTTAAGTAGAATAGTTGTCATATTCTTTTCTTTGTCTAAAACCCTCACTCTAATTTCTTCCATGGGTGTTCATTTTATTTTAGGAAAAATTTATCATCTAAGATGATGAAAGCTACAATTTTCTCAGCAAGCTGTCAAACAACTGTTCTATTATCCTGTCATTTACACATGAATATAATGTCTGTTAGATCTAATAATAAATTGGCTTGCATTTTAATGAGACTACTGATGTATTGCTCAAGGAAGACTGCAGAATACTATAGGAAACCCAAACTGAAAAGGCAGTGAATGTCATTTTATCCCATCTTCTGATATGTGGGAAACCCATCACCATCTGCAAATGCTTGTTTGTGCATGTAAAGTAGGAGCAATGAAGATCTACCTAAATTAGTGTTTAACTACTATGATTCAGGCATGATAATAGGTGAGTTGGAATATCCTAACTCATGTGGATTGCTGGGCAAATCATCAATTAATGTGACAGGAGATTCTCTGTAAGTTTATCACAGTTATTGGCCTTTTGATTTTTTGCTTTTTTTTTTTTTTATGGTGTGCTGTGAACATTTCTTAAAGGCATAATTATTATTATTTTTTTTTATGTTATCTTAAATATTTGAGTTAGCCATGTGAGCATGCTTGGTGTAAAAACATAAAATTCTACATTCTATTTCAGATTTGGGGGGTTTGGGAATGAGGTTAGTGAAAGGAAGGAGGGGAGGGAGAAGGGAGAAGGGAGAGCATGCAGTCATCTGGAGAAAAGATTAAACATTCTTTGATCATAAGCAGTGGGACTGATTTTCCCATACTGTGTCCTGCAGCTCTGACTTTAAAGTGCCAGGGCTGAGAAACACAGAGATTCCTCTTTTTCTCCAGAAGCAGATTATGCCACCTGAAACACAAGGATCTGGATTTACAGGAAGGTTTAAAGCAGGACTGCCTTGCCACAGGTGCAGGTTTCTAAAAGCAGGTCCACAGCCACATGGCCTTCACTGTGGTGCAGATGTATTCAGTCTTCATGGGGCCACAGCTGAAATCAAGTCTTTAAAACCATGATCTTACGCTGTCCCACCTCTTTATAGGCTTTATGTTTTGAGGAAAGAGTGTTTTGCACAAAACATGATTGTCTGATTGCTGACTTCTGGCACAGTATGTCTCCAGGATCATGCGAGCCCTTGACATTGGGGCAATGCCAGCCAGATGTGTTTATTCCCTGTATAGTACATGGGCAAAGTATGGGCATGTATGCCCCCATGTGCCATCAATATCAGAATAAAGAGGAGGCAAGTGTGTCACCTACTGAGATACTTTTCTACATCATTACTGCATTTTGCGCAAGGTAAAGAATGTGAAGCTACTTTTGAACTGCAATGGCAAGCAAAAGTTACACCAGAAAATCAGAACAAGAGCAGTCTTAGCCTTCCAAAAGGCATTTCTTGTCGTTCATCATGTTCAGGTTATGGGGCACAGTCAAAGTTAAGTTTAATGTAAAGGAATTAAGACATAACTGTACTCTAACCTTTCTTATGAAATAGTATGGTTTCTAATCCATTTTTAATCTACCTTGCAATGTACATATACACTATGAAAAAAGTATTTATAGTCTCATAAATATGTGGATTGATGCAGCAAATGTAATAGAGATAAGCAGCTCAATTACTGCCACATGGTTCATATTTTTCGTAAATTTCATCTCTTACTCAGTTTTTTTTTTGTTGTAAGCATGAAAAGGAATATTATAAAAGGACTAATCTTTAGAACCAGACATAATATTTGATCCCAAACAAAGTGCAGAGAATTTCTGTGAGAAGTTGAGCTGGTCTCCCACCCCAGTTGGTTCCCATCCCTTTTTAGACCACTTTTTAATACACAGCTATGAGGGATTAGAAATATGATTCTTGTGTTGTTTACAGAACTGTGGAGTTAAATCAGAGTTCAACTTTTAATAATAACAAAAGTGGTTTACAAATATTTTTGATCTGTATAACCCATTTAAGGCATAGAAATAGTACAGTTATTCTCTTAAGAAGAGAATAGAAATTGTGAGAAAAATGAATTTGTTCCTGTGTTAATAGCTACGGAACTTAAATGAGTTTTAAGTAAGAAACTCAGGTTTGTCTTTAAATTATAATGAAGCTGAGTGCCAAGGCTGTGCCTGTATGAATAACCAGTACACTTCTGTCATAAACTCCTTGGCTGGCTGAAGAGCTCCAGGGTTTCCCACAAGCACAGTTGAGATAACTGACAGGTTTGAGAAGATGGATCAACTTTACTATCTGTTCAGTCAATCACCTTACTTCATCTTCACAACAAATTATTTGATTAATTGGTACAATCTCTAGCTGGGAATGTCATAACAACCTGAAGACTCCTTCCAGAAAGATTCTACTGTATCTAGGTCAATTTCTGTACTTGAGTTTTTTGATTAAGCTCCTAGAAGGACAATCTGGTTCTTCCACCCATGGACTCGACTCCACTAGAGGCTTCTGCTGCAAAATTGATCAAATAATAAATAGATAAGATGCTTTCAAATGCGTAGAAGCTCCTCCTGCAGGTGAAAAAATGATCATTTAGAACATAGTCTTCTGCATTTAGTTACAGTGATCTGTAGTAGTGAATCCAGCATATGCTGGGATGGTTACGCAGGACCATGGGCCAGTTGGATTACAAAGGTTTGGGAAAGCAGTGGTTCAAAGAGTCTCACATAATCCAAAGATCCTTACAAGAGAGACTCCTGTTGCCATCTGGACAAAAACAAGACATCCTGTTCAAAATTTTAATTCAACTCATTAACATTATCCTATGCAACATCTTAAGATGAACTCCTAGTACTTTTAGTTGTGCTTTTCAGGCAGTCCTGACTCTAGATTATTCTTCGTGTCTTGTTGGGTGTTTCACAGTACTAGCTTTAGCTGGAAGTTAGAGTCTGAGCTCAAAAGTGAGTCATGTTGCCTGGAAGAAATAGACTTTGGTTCTGTGGAACCCATTTCTGACTTCAGCTTTTATAAGTGGTAGTAAAACACACACATCAGAAAAAAATAAAATAAATTAAAAAAAAATAAACTTTTCTAATCACTATAGAATTGGAAATAGATTTTAGAGTTCATCTAGAATCACTTTCAAGTGTTGACAGAAATGACATGTTCTCACAAAACTGTCTTTTTTTTTTTTTTTTTTTCATAGTCAGTAGACATATGTCAAGCAGCAAGCATTTGGAACTGAGGATCTGATGGAAAACTTGGAGTGAGGAGTTCATGAACAACTTACAGGCAACAGCTGAAGTTCCAAATAAGAGATATTTGAGCTTCTTGGTTATGGACTGTTTAGATGTGTTGCTATTCTGTTTTGCTTTATTTATATTTCACATTTGCACAACAGCATGTTTGGAGTAGAGGTTGTAAATCAGAATGTCTCCCACCTAACAGAATTTCCTAAATCACCAGAATGAGAAGCTGTGCAGTCTTTTATGATAGCTGGCTGGGTTGATGGACATCAATTCCATGACCCTTTCCCTCCAATAGTTTTGGCTGAGAACTAGGAAAGAAGCTATATAAAAATAAAAATAAAAAATTGAAGTATGCTTGTCTTATTGATGTTAACTACAACTAAAAGAATTCTTAGTTTTCTTTCCTCTGCTAGAGAATGGAAATGTCTGGTAACTAAGACGGTAAGTTTTTTGTTTGTTTGTTTGTTTGTTTAATGGGTTGGCTCCTTTATTCTCCCAGGTCTTTGCTTTCTACACCTCCTTTTTGATCCATTGTCTAAGCTGTAACATTATCAGTAGCACTTGATTTGAAGAGATGTTTGTAGAGTAGTGTTTTGGCCTCTAGACTTGTTATAGTCTTGTAAATTTTGTTGTAATTTTCCTGCAGAATAGCATGATATTCAGTGTGCACTTCTCAATTTTTGTGGAAGATATTTTACATGTAGGAAGTCTGGTCTTTAGGAGTGTGTCTGCTTGATTTGTATAAACAGTACTGTTTTTTCCCCAGTTCTGTTTCTTGTGGGGAAATGCAGATTCAAACTGTCTGATTTAATTTTATTAATAATCAGTTCAACTACTTATTCATAGTACAACCAAATGGAATATGTAGCACATCTTATTATATAGATACAAATTCTTTTTCAATAAATGTTTACTCTGTTCTGTGTCTATTTATTCCTTCTGTTTCATTCATTGTGTAAATAAAGTTAACAGCTAATGCATGCAAAGGACATAATTTCCCTCTTCCTTTTGTTGTTGGTTGTTTTTCTAATATGATCACAGGCTATAAATCCCCTTGAGATCTTGGCAGAAACTTAAAGCTTAAGAAACTCCAATTCATGCTTATAGTGATACCAGATGGGAAGAATAAAGCCGTAGGATGCTTTACATTCCCAAGCTTCTCTCTCCTCTTAAACAGTTTCTGGTACTATCATTGTATATGCATGTGGCAGTAAGAATAAATCTCATCTATTAAATACCTGGTGGAAAAAATCTCCTGCCTCTGAGAATACTGGATTACATTTTTATCGCCCATATATACATTTTCTCTTGGTTGGTCTTTTTGGATTTGAAAACATAGAACTCATCACTGCTCTACTTTAAAAAGACAAGAAATAAAACTGTTACTTCAGAGTGCGAAGATGAATAGATTTTCTATCCAAAACTTCAGAAATCAGAGAGCATTTCTTGTTTCCACTTAGTCAGCACTTCTATCATTATAACTGCCAGGGATCAATTCTATTCAGGCCCAAATAAAAGCTGCTGTGCAGCTAAGTGTGCCTGTCTGAGGGAGGACTTGTCTCAAACCATTTGCTCAGCCACAGACTTTGTGTGAGACTTTGAGTAAATGTGCTTGGATTTAAAAATAAAATAAAATAATAATAACAATAATAATAATAAAATTTAAAGCATTTCATCAGTCTACCTGACTCATTATTATTAGTTTTTAATCCAAAATGCAGAAATTTTTAAGAGATAAAAAATATGATATTTCTGTAAGTACTCTATACAGCTCAGACGACAAGAAATAGCAGTTGGTGATTATCCACTAGTGTCAGCGTTGGGATTTGTCCTCCATGCTTTTGTGTTTTCCTAGCATTGATGATGAACTGAAATTGGGTACTGTAAGAAGCTGCTTTCAAATTCCATCTGCATGTTGACTCAAGCACTGCTGTTCCTATGTTTGTGCCCCTGGAGAGATAGGATTTTCAGAGACCATGTGGTTGTGGTGCATGTGTGCAGTGGTGCTAGAACATGATGACTGGAAATCTTGAAGAGGGCATTATCACTATATGTTTTAGCCGTTTCCTCCCATATGAATGTGTAAAACTGTTATGAGACCATATTCTTAGAATGAAAGGCTGGTGAGATCTTTGGGAAAAGTTTGTTTTTATTTACCTTCATTATCTGTCAGTACAATCTGATATGTTTTGTCATAGTTCAATAAGAAAAAAGGTGAACAAAGTGATTTTTTTTTTTTTTTAATATTTAAATTTACTTGCTTTTTTGCATACCAGCAGCTATGCTTTTGTACAGTCCTAAAATTGGGGTTATGCTCCTATTGTTTGCTTCTGAGTAATAACTCTGAAAATTTGCTTTGATACACAAAGCTCTAGGCCTCTCGGTGTTTGCTTTGAGGGGCATTCGTGGCTTACAGTAAAATAAAATAAAGCTACATTATCACCTGGAGAGAAGCTCCCAAAGTCAAGTTAACTAATACATTGTGAGAAAGCACAACGTGGCCACTGTTTCATTACTATCTGATCTGATCTGACTGTCAGCACTTGCTCAGTCCTTCTCTGCTCCAACCTGTGTGATTCTGCCACCGTCTTTCCAGTGACCCCAGAACTTGTCACACCTTCTCGTGTGCCAGTTTAGTTCATTAACCCAGTAGAAACATTATCTTTTTTGTTTGTTTGTTCTGCTCAGCTGCTGAGCTGAATCTGTCCTTAGAAGCATCCAGCAGCTGCCAGATCTGGTGCAGGTTAAGTTGTGACTGAGCATAGCTTGCAATGTGGTAAAAGAGAAAAGATAGATAAGAAGAGCAAGGTCAGAGATACCACCCAACAGATATTTTTGTGGGTGATTGACTGGCTTACTTTGTGCTAGGAGACAACTCATGGTAAGAGGAGTCAAAAAAGCTAAACATTAGATTAAAGCTTCTCATCTGCCATGGTTCGCAAGAGTCACTGGAGGGGGACTGTGCTCTAGGTGTTAAGTGTCAAAATGTCAATCCACCTCTTGCCACAAATCAGCATCTTTTCTCAAGCAGGGCCACAAAGAGCAGATTGCCCAGGACCATGTCCAGGTGGCTTTTGAATATGTCCAAGGAGGCTCACTCCACCACCTCTCTGGCAGCCTGTCCCAATGCCCTGTCACTGGCACAGTAAGGAAGTGTTTCCTTTTTCTCTCATCTTTTCTACAGCTGAAATTCTGTTTTCCAATTTACGCTTTTAAACTTTGATTTAATTTGCATCTTCTGAATAATATAATGTCTTAGGAAGTCTCAAATATTACACTAAAAATAGAGACAGAAAGTCGTTACAAAGCTATGGTATACTTTGTCTTCTCAAATAACTTTCTTTTCATCTGTAGTTGAGAAGACATTTCATTCTTTTTGTTATTATTTCAAGGAATTGAACATTGATCCATGGAAAAAAATAAGAAACCTATTTTATAAAATTCAGACATGTGGAATAATAGTTACAATTTTAAGACAAATAGAGAGCTAAAGTCTTGAAGGTAGCTTGTCTGCTTTGGTGTGTGTAGGTCAGGTATTCTCATGGTGACTAGGCAAGGGCTTAGACTGAGGGAAACATTAAACATCAAATAAACATTGTCTCAAAGGTAAGCAGAGCCAGTTGTTTGAGGTATTGTAATATCTAAGAGTAGGGACCATAACAGAAAGTGGATGGATTTCAAAATGAAATGGACTTAAATATTTTAATGTTGTCTTCATTTACAATTAGGGAAGAGGGGAAAGAAATAAGATTCTGCCTTGCTTATATTGTTATGACTACTGCAAACAGAAAGCCTCAGAGTTCTGAACATAGTAGTCCATCTTCATGGGGTGTTTTGAAGTGCTGCTGGATGAATAACTGAGATACAGGGAAACCAAGGGACCCAGACAGCCCAAGGCAATCCACACAGTAGGCTCAACAGGCATGAGTCAGATAGATTTCTCTGAAATGCTAGAAGAGAGCTAGCCTTCTTGGAAAGAAACTGGGAAAGTTTAGAATCATGAGCAGAGAGCTAGTTATTACAGCTCTACAATCAGCACTGCCAGATCTGTGTTGCACTGAACTTTCTGCTATGAATACAGATGAGAGAAGAATGAGAAGGTTTGGAATAGATGGAATGGATTCACCAAGGTTAAATCATGCCTGATTGCCCTGACTGCCTTTGTGATGAAGTGACTAGTTTTATGGATTAGGCAATGACAGTGAATGTAACTTACCTTGATGTTAGCAATGCTAACAAATATATTCTTTTGTCAGAGCTGGGACATCAGAATCTGGGTGAGTAGGCAACTGGGTAGGTAGGCAACTGGTTGGATAATCAGGCTTGGATGGTCAGGTTTAGAGGGTAGTGGTTAAGGAGTCATATACAGCGTGGAGCCAATGGTAGGTAGAATACTGTAGCACCCTGTCCTGGCACTTCTCATGTGTAAAATCTTCTGTCTCTGAAACTGAGAGGACTGGGTTTGTTCAGCCTGGAAATAAGAAGGCTTTATGGGGACTCAGTAGCAGTCTTTCTGTAAGAAGATTATTGAGAAGATGTAGAATCATAGAATCATAGAATATCCTGAGTTGGAAGGGACCCTTAAGGATCATCAAGTCCAACTCTTGACACCGCACAGGTCTACCCAAAAGTTCAGACCATGTGACTAAGTGCACAGTCCAATCTCTTCTTAAATTCAGACAGGCTCGGTGCAGTGACCACTTCCCTGGGGAGCCTGTTCCAGTGTGCAACCACCCTCTCTGTGAAGAACCCCCTCCTGATGTCAAGCCTAAATTTCCCCTGCCTCAGCTTAACCCCGTTCCCGCGGGTCCTGTCACTGGTGTTAATGGAGAAAAGGTCTCCTGCCTCTCGACACCCCCTTACGAGGAAGTTGTAGACTGTGATGAGGTCTCCCCTCAGCCTCCTCTTCTCCAGGCTAAACAGGCCCAGTGACCTCAGCCATTCTTCGTACGTCTTCCCCTCCAGGCCTTTCACCATCTTCGTAGCCCTCCTCTGGACACTTTCCAACAGTTTCATGTCCTTTTTATACTGTGGTGCCCAGAAATGGACACAGTACTCGAGGTGAGGCTGCACCAGCGCAGAGTAGAGCGGGACAATCACCTCCCTTGACCTACTAGCGATGCCGTGCTTGATGCACCCCAGGACACGGTTGGCCCTCCTGGCTGCCAGGGCACACTGCTGGCTCATGTTCAACTTGCTGTCTACCACGACCCCCAGATCCCTCTCTTCTAGGCTGCTCTCCAGCGTCTCATCGCCCAGTCTGTACGTGCAGCCAGGGTTTCCCCGTCCCAGATGCAGGACCTGGCACTTGCTCTTATTGAACTTCATGCGGTTGGTGATCGCCCAGCTCTCCAACCTATCCAGATCCCTCTGCAAGGCCTTTACACCCTCATTCGAGTCCACAACTCCTCCAAGTTTGGTGTCATCAGCAAACTTGCTCAAAATACCTTCTATTCCTACATCCAGACCATTTATAAAAATATTGAAAGGTACCGGCCCTAAAATGGAGCCTTGAGGGACCCCACTGGTGACCGCCTGCCAGCCTGACGCAGCCCCATTTACCATAACCCTTTGGGCCCTGTCCGTTAGCCAATTGCTCACCCATTGTATGATGTTTTTATTTAGCTGTATGGTGGACATTTTGTCCAGTAGGATCCTATGGGAAACCGTGTCAAAAGCCTTGCTGAAGTCCAAAAAAATCACATCAGCTGGTTTCCCTTGGTCCACCATACGGGTGATCTTATCATAAAAGGAAATCAGGTTAGTTAGGCAGGACCTACCCTTCACAAACCCATGCTGGCTGGGACCAATGACTGCTTTGTCCCCCAGGTGCGCCTCAATAAGTTCGAGAACCATCTTCTCCATGATTTTACCAGGCACTGACGTGAGACTGACAGGCCTGTAATTGCTAGAGTCTTCTTTCTGACCCTTCTTGAAAATTGGCACAACATTTGCCAGCTTCCAGTCTACCGGGACCTCTCCAAATTCCCAGGATCGTTGAAAAATAATTGAGAGAGGTTCCGCGATGACATCCGCCAGCTCTTTCAGCACCCGGGTATGAATCCCATCCGGACCCATGGACTTGTAGGGATCCAGGTGGAGTAGCAAATCCCGCACACGTTCAGGGTCGGTTGGGAGTTTGTCATCCCCACCGTCCTGATCCTCCAGCTCAGGGTACCCTGGGTCCCGAAGCCCATCATCGGCATTGAAGACAGAGGCAAAGAAGGCGTTAAGCGTCTCTGCTTTGCCTATGTCATTGTCTGTGAGGAGACCTTCCCTTTCAAGGAGCGGCCCTATGTATTCTTTAGTTCTCCTTTTTCCATTCACATATCTAAAAAAAACCTTTTTTTTTTCTCTCACAGACACAGCCAGCTTCAACTCTAGGTGTGCTTTGGCCACACGAGTTTTCTCCCTACAAACACGAACAGCACCCCTGTATTCTTTCCATGACACCTGGCCCTCCTTCCAGTAGCGAAACACTCTCTGTTTCCGCCTAATCTCCATTAGAATGTTCCTTGTCAGCCAATCCGGCCTCCTGCCCCGCCTGTCTGACTTGCGATATTTAGGAATTGCCTTATCTTGTGCTTCTAGGAGGCATCGCTTAAAGAATGACCAGCACTGGTGGACATCAAGGCCTTCAAGAGCAGTTTCCCAGGGGACCTTGCTGACTAGTTCCCTGAGCAGCCTGAAGTCCGCTTTCCCCATATCTAGGGATGAGGTTTTGGTGGCACTTTTCCTTCTGTCACCGTAAATTTTGAACTCAACCACTTCATGGTCACTATGACCAAGGCAGCCACCAATCACCACATCTCCCACCAGACCCTCTCTGTTTTCTAGCAACAGGTCTAGGAGGGCACCTTTCCTAGTTGGCTCCGTTAGCACCTGCACCAAGAAGTTATCATCTAGGTGCTTCATGAACCTCCTGGACTTGCTCGTGTCAGCCGTGTGGCACTCCCAGTTAACGTCTGGCAAGTTGAAGGCCTCCATAAGGACAAGGGGAGTTAATCTCGAGGCCTTAGTTCTGTAAAGAATAATTTATCGGCGCTATCGTCCTGGCCAGGCGGTCTGTAATAGACTCCCACAACGACATCCCCTTTATTCCCTATGTAGCCAGGTTCTTCACAGTGGCAAGCTCTCTCACATGGCAAGAGAATGAGACAGTTAACATAAACATAAGGACTTTTTTTTTTTTTTTTTTTTTTTTTTACTGTGAGGACAGTCAAGCCTGGAGAACCTTTTGCTACAGTCATTAAGGTGCCTTCAGAGAGAGATGTGGCCTTGAATGTTTGATAAAGATTGAATTTATTCACCAAACTACATATGGGTTTATAACTTTTGGGGGAAGACAGACATCTTCCAAGCCTAGCTCTTTTATGGAGTCATTCTTAGTTCATGTTAAGATTATCTGAATTTAGTTCCAAGGCAGAAAACTAGCGGTCTGTAAATTCCCATATTTGCTTGTGTAGTTATATCCTCCAAATGCAATAAGCCATGGATCTTAATGGAAATATACTTTTCTCCTACCAAAATGCAGTAGCTATTGTCTCTTGTGGCTGAGAATAAAACTCAGTGTGACTATATAAATTGTTTTTTTTTCTTTCTTCTTAAATTTACATTCTGGTGTTGCACCACGTCTTGTCAAATTTTCTGGTCCTAATCCCTTACCAGTGTTGCACATGACTTTGAATGAGTAAG
Organism: Aythya fuligula; assembly: GCF_009819795.1. Taxonomy (NCBI): domain Eukaryota; kingdom Metazoa; phylum Chordata; class Aves; order Anseriformes; family Anatidae; genus Aythya; species Aythya fuligula. The sequence continues at coordinate 66,695,760 of NC_045562.1, forward strand.
AATTTAAATACATAAAAAAATATTGTCTTCTAACCACAAAATGAGGCATAAAAACATCTTTACCTTTACTTTTTTATAGGAAAAAAAAAGAAAAAAGAAAAAGTGAGTATAAAAGGCTGTCTTCTTTATATCTTGAATCAGGCCCAGAAATGTGTCTGTTTTTCCTACATCTAAGCTACCAATCCTGAGGTTTGCTATAATGGTGCTATCAATCTCTCCTCTCCTATGACAATGTAGAGGAGGAAAAACTGCTTTTTGTCTTTTTTAGCTTTTATACATTAGGTGTGTCTTTTTTTTTTTTTTTTCCCCATGAATTAGTCTTGAATTTGTTTATGTGGTAACCAAAAAATTAGCTCTTTGTTCTTGGATTCTCTGTCATGTTTCACATCCTCAAAGTATACAGCATTTATTAGCTCATCTGGTTTGACCTGTTCATTTCTTCAAATCATTCAGTTTCCTTAACACAATAGAATTTCATTTTAACCAAAACCCTTCATTCTCTCAGAAATTCCATTATATTCCATTATATGCATTATACTATGTGCTATAAACAGAAACTTCAAGCAGCAGTTTTCTTGTCTTTAGCCAGACAGCTTCTGCTTCACACCTAAAGAAAAGCTTGTGTCATTTTTGTTGTTTGTTTGTACTTTTAACTTCTGTTTATACTTGTTAGTCTAGCAACATTCCCACCCACCCTCCACACACACTCCCCTCCCTGCCCCATGAGTTTTACCTCTATTATAGGTTTTAGAATCATAGGGCTAAATCAATGGTTATTGGCCTTTGCTGCTGTTAAATAGTAGTATTATTTTCAACAGACTTATCAACAGTGGGACGAAATGCATGGAAGTCCAGATAGGTATTATTTTGTGCTTCAGAGCAATGTGGAAAAACAGCATCCTTCTTATCTGGTGCAAGAGAAATATTTGCAGGACTTCTGAGATATTTTAATGAAACTAAAGAATATCAATTCTCACTGTAAGGGAATAATGCTTATTCAATGCAGCCCATGGTGTTTTACTATCATTTTTTTTTTCAGACTGCAAAACTCAAACTTCAAATGAAATATAAAAATGTTCCATTACACACTTTCCTCTTTCTTTAGAGCATGCTGGAAAATAAGCATGACATCTGAGGCCCTTTTTGTAAGGTTACTAAGAAATAAAAACTGACCCAATCCCTAGTGTACTATGCTGTCTACAAACAGAACAAAAATACCCTTGCTTTCCTCCATAAAATGGCTATGTAAACATAGGAGGTAGAAGTTGCATTCAGACAAACAGAAAAATGTACCCAAGCTGCAAGACTGCACTCAGCAGCGGACACTTGATAGTCTCTCCCTAGCAATGGCCAGTCTTAGGAGTTTGCATGCGGTATAAACCCCCAAAGACACATGTGCACCCACTACAGTAAATGCTGTAGATGAAGAAGCTGCCTCAGCTACTGATGTTACCATACCGGTGCAAGAGCTGCCTGCCCTTTTCCGGACCTCCCATATCACTCTTTTGGTGTGCATTTTATGGGCACTCTCAAAGCCAATTCACAAATGCCTCTCTTAGTCTTGGGAAGACACAGGAAAAGTGCTTAAAATAACTAAAAAGCTGAGAGTGAGTACCGAAGTCTCAAATCCCACCATGAGTTTGATTCTTGAAATGAGAGTGTTTTTTATTGTCACTGCAATACACACAGCAGGGTGTGGTGGAGGAAGATGTTTTTGCATTTCTAGTTTTGACTGTCCTGATGTGTTTAGTATGCATATTTATTCCATCACATGTTCACTGTGAGTTGCTGCTCTGAACTTCTCAGTTCTGAAAGACAAGAGTGAATCAGTGAATGCAAGTGGAGAATGTGGTTGTGTAGTCTGCAATCTGTGCGCATCCTCCAGGGCTGCCAGTTAAAACTGGGGTCTCTGCAAAAAGGAGATCTGCCTACTGTGGAATAGCTCAAACATTGTGGTTGAAATACTATAGTTGTGCAATCAGTAACCATGAATGGAATCTGGTATTCTGCCTCAAAAAAAGATTAAAACTACATAAGGTCAAGCAGCAACCCATAACCTTCTGGCTCTGCCCCCAGTAGTTGGCCCTGGCTTTTTGATACCTCATTCAGAGCCAGAGAATGTGAGACCACTTGGCTCTTGCAAAACTTCATCATCTCACAGGACTATGAGTGCAAAAGAGCTGAGGAAAATGAAAGAACACATGGACTGAAACTTTTAGGCTTTATTAGAGGTGTATTTGTTGTATCACATAGTGTTGTATGCTTACAGCATGAGAAGGATGCTACCACTGCAGTTTGTTACACCACTGCTGCCTCAGCCTCCTATCCTTGTGCTTCTTCATTCTGGCTTTCAGTTATTGCAAATTTAACTTAAAAGCACATAGGGATGGAGCCTTTCTGTATGTATATATATGTACATACCTAATGCAGGAAGGCTCTTTGGTGTCAGGGTCTCTACCACTGTATGAGGCCATTATCAAAGAGCTGCTGCTTCTCCTTCAGTGACCAGAGAGCAGAGGTCAGTGTGGGGCAGCAATGGGTTGAAGAGCAATGACACCATACCATTCTTTGTTTTCTCCACCTCAGTTACTTGGATGTCATGGGCAGAGGCTTCTAAGGCAGTTGGAAAGTTGTCTTTTAAGTGTCCAGTTTATTTCCCTTTTAACATTAATATTTTTATATTTTTGCTGTCTTCATCACAAAATAAGTGTTTTTTTTTTTTTTTTTTCTTTTTCTTTTTTTCTTGTCAAGCTTCGGGAAGAGCTGCTGATGGGTAGCTCTCCCATCTTATCTTCTTCTTATCTTCTTCACTTGATTTTTTCATGCTCAGCACTAGTCTCTATTAAAAGATGGTGTCCCCCCACCCTGTAGTGCACTCTGATTTCTCAGTGCACTTCCATACATTGTCTCAAGTGTTGACTCCCTCTTTGTCAGTCTCATTTCACAGTTCTGATATCAGGTCTCTTCAGCTGATATGTATCAGCTTCCCTTTTGAAACAGGAAGAAAATATTCCCAGATGTTTTTTGCTATTTTTAAACTTTCAGAGAGTGTAGAAAATTTGGGGTGAAATTTTATACCTTGTAGGAAGCAGAAGGTCAGGGCACTTTCAAACCATGCAGATTCTTTGCAATGCTCTGATGATGCTTAACAGGCTTTGTAGGATATCAAGAGACAGCAAAGTCAAAAGTGTACCTGACTGGTCTTGGCTTGTAGTGATCTCAATGACCTCTCCATTGCTTTGAAAATTACCTTCAAAGACATAATGCCTTTGTTCTGTGCCATGACTTTTATGTTTTTAATGGAACCATTGCACACTCTCATCATTCTCTATAGTGCTTCTCTTCGGCCTTTCACAGTACTTTGAAGAAGGTATTTACTTGATCTGAGAATTAAATGCACAATCCCCATGAAGGCATTTACAGGTCTCCTAAATATTCAAAGCTGAGATGAGACTGAACAGGACATAATTCCTTTTGATGTCGAGTGGTGCTGAGTATTTCTAAACTGACAAGAATAAGCTTCAGAATGCTCAAGAGTTTGTATCTTCACCAATTAGCTTCATGGTGCACAACAGCAGGCTGAAATCATTGATTCCACCTCCCTGTTATATGGATTGCCCTCCAAGGGCAATACATTTATAACACCAAGGATATATTTCCTAGATAAGAGACAGTCTTTAAATTAGGAATAGAAGAAAAGCACTGCCAAAGCTGAACTACCACTAGAACATACTTTATGGAATAACAGCTGTAGTCCTACCACTTACATGGTGCTTTCCATCTTCAAAGTGCTTAAAAATATTAACTGCTAAGTGACTACATCAGAAGATTGATTCCCATCTACAATAGGGCTTTCTGACTCTGCTCTAGTGAATAGAAGCCTTCAAGTGGAAGTTATTGATGTCACAAGTACTTTTCAAAGTATTTGGCCATCGTAAATTGTTGAAATATAGAAGAAGCTTAGCATGAGGGAGCATGAGATTTGTTTGGTGTCTGCTGGCCTCAAATCAGCTTTCAAATGATCAGTACAATCACAAAGATAACAAAGAGAAAAAAATCAGAATAATGTGTCTAATTTGGTCTAATTCAAATAATTGTTTATTGGGTAATAGGTGTAATAGAGAAATTATGTGCATTTACCAGCAAAAATGAGCAAAACTGTTGGAGCACTGGCTCACTTATTAAGGTTTTGGCTGGGAGAAATAACACAATTTGGAAATGCTTTCATTATTTTTTCCAAGAAATCACTACTATAATTTCGAGGTAGTTAGTGATGCCAAAGCCACAGTGAAGCACTAGAAGGTGATGCGTTTTAAAAACAACAAATCAAATAGCACATGATTGCAATGAGCTCATTATACAGTCTTTTTCACAGGTAATATTTATGCATTTTTTTTCACTCTCACCGTATCTATCATTGTTAAACATCTGAGAGCATAGTCTGCCTTACTATTACATATACTTTTGTGTTGTACTGTACGAGTGTCTCAGAACTTTTACTGATACTCCCCTAGGTGAGCTTTCCTTATTCCTTCTCATGTGTGTTTCTCTTCTCCCACTGCACAGACTTCATTCATTAGCACTGGACAACATCAACATAATGTATTAAAGGTATACTCAGAGACAAAAGTCACGGAAGTTTTTAAGGAGAGTGTGCTTTCTTTCCAGGAGGATAAAACTGAAGCCTTTTCTCAGTTGTCTCAATTCTGTTTCTTATTATGCTCTTTCTACAGCATAATTTGCAACTACCAGAGAAGCACAGCATGGGCGTGAGTCAACAGCAGGCGAGGACATGGCTTGCTTAGCACTGGCTTGTCACACAAGTATTTAGGGTTCACATTTCTGTGTATTTCATGAAGCTAAAATAACTCAGTGCTTGTAACTCACAAATATATAATTCTATTCAGTGAAGAGTTCAAGTCTTGTGAATTAGAGGATGAGAGGGTGGAACATGTTTTAGAGGAATCTTTCAAATGTCATTTTAGTCAACAGCAGGTATTGATTTTTTTTTCCTCTTGCACTTTTGGATATAATAAGAAAAAAATGTTATAAAAGGAGATAAAGAAATATATCTAATGGCAGTGCACAGTTTAGGAATTGAGATGCTACCTGCGAGGAGCTTTTGAAGATGTTAACTGCTAAAAGCAAGAAGGGTTAGAGAAAGGAGCACTCTACTAATTCTCTGTGGCTTACACATCATCTTAAGCAGTGGTCAGTGCTGAAAACAAGGTTCTGGCCTGGATGGACCTGCTGCATGACCTGACATGGTTGTCTTCTGTGTGTGTTACAACTTCACTTATGAATTGGTAGGAAAGGTGGGATTTAAACTGGGAAGTACATTGTAGTAAGAACGCACAGTGAAACATGAGTGTGAAATATACACTGGGATACAAACCATTAAAAAACTAATGGACAGGTGCTACTACATCTCTCCTGGTCTTACCAGGAGACTGTGTATATCCTCATGGATAGTGTCATCCTTGTTTTTCTTGGTCTCTGAGGAATAAAGTATGAAACAGCAAGAAAAGAGCTGCCCAACCTGCCCTGAGTTCTTATTTCTATTCTTCAGTAATTAGAGGCTGTCCCAGCTCTTGCAGAATTGAGTCTTTGCTAACAGACGAATCTTAACACTGCAAAGAGAAATGTCATTGTAAATTAAAAAATGAAGGCAAAGAAACACTACCCTTTTCACCCCTCAAAAGAGGAGTCAACTACTTATATATTTGTTCCTAGACAGTTTTCTTCAAGCGAAGGAGGGAAACATGCCTTGACTGGGAAGAAATCCTATGAATTAGAGTTAGTCATAGGAATGGTGATGAGTTAAATTTAAATAAGAAAGAGGTTTGCTTAACAGCTAGTGAGCTCTCCGTAGAAGTGATGCCATTGAAGAAGAAACATAATTACAGTTTAAGCATTCTGAAATAACATTCATAACATTTTTTTTCTTCGTTCAGCAAATGTAATGTGAGGACTGTGAAGAGGAGTTAAATTAAGCAACTTCTGAAAACCCTGAGTGAGCTGTTTCCTTCCAAGATATACTTTAATAACACCATAGCTGCCATCTAGAGGAATGATATTCAAAGATGTTACTAATACAGGCATAAATCCTGTATATTTGTGTTAAAATCATATTCACCTAGGCAGAGATCTGATGTGTTTTGTAATATACTATCTGAACCTATCATTTTTGAAATGATATATCAGACTGAGCAGAAAGTAAAAGAAAAGCTATTCATGCAACTATCTCGTGCAGAGAGAATCTCTCCCAAGTTTTCCTTCTGTGAAGGAACTGGACTACATAGCCTTACTTAACTGGTATTGGTGGTGTCAGGGTGGCTCATTTCCTTCTGCTCAGGGACAGAAATAAAGTGGCTTCTGACACTGTGAACTAATCCAACAAGAGAAAGATCCTCTTCAGTCTCTGCAGGTAGTTGAACTGCTGTCACCAAAGATTATGTAAAATGAATTTGTTTTTAATTCTTAAATCTCTGTCCCTGCCCTTTGAAATGAGGGCTTGCAACTAGACACCCGTTGTTTATATTTCTCTGTGGCAAGTCAGGGTGTAAGGGCTAGGAGTCAACACCAAGTCTGGCATACAGCCACACGAGCATTCAAAATGGGCTGGAACAAGCTTTCAGGGTTTGGATGTTTATTTGAAGCTTTTTCATATTGTCTCAAAAGTTTTTTTTTTTTTTTTTTTTTTTTTTTTATATGTCTTAAACCTGCACTTGCAGTTCTTCATAGCTAGCTGCTGTATGGTGTGGTGGTGGAGATACCTCCTTTTCTTCTACTTCAAGCACCCATGTCCCAGGCAGAACTGTGTATGTCTGCAGTGCACAAGTGTGAAGTGAAAATGATGCCAACCAGAGCCAAATGCTTCACAGTCTCCATAGCTAAATTTAAGCTGAGCTTGTTTGTACAGATGAACACTGGCTCCAGAAGGGATGTCAAGCAAGAGAAATTGGGGTGTTACTGGTTTGGTTGCTAGTAACAGCTTTCCAGTCACCCTGAAATGCCCTGGGAGGGTGGTGGGAGTAAACTTGCACTATGTATGGGTTTTTATACATCTGTTTGGGGAGAAAAATAAGTCATTTCACTTACTGTCACCCTGGCACTATCTCTAAGCATTTGATTCATTGAAAACTGGCTTTCCCTAAACAAATCATTTTATTATTGCTGTGACTTTTTGTATCTGGATCCAGGATGTGGCATGTGGCAGATGTAATTGATTGGCATTAGAGATAGCTGGAAGTTCCCATTTTCATTCTCTGTCCCTAAAATAATACTAGTAACAAATAAATAAATAAAATGAAATCCTGTTTCTTCTCAAATGGTCTACTGTGATATCTCCACCCATAGATGCACGTTCATGTATTTGACATAAAATTCAACATCCCTAAATTCCCAGTAACAAAAGGTATTGCTAGTCATGGTTAGTCACTTGCTGGTTGTCTTTTCCATATCCAAACTGACTTGCTACATGTGTTTTGCCATATGGGTGAAGCTGTGCAATATGTTGTCTTTGTGCCATGGGATATTGAAGTCCCACAGATGAAGGTTGATATTACTTGATCAAATCTTTTAAGTGAACAAGTTGAATTCAGCCTCCTAGACAATTCTATTCATGCATTCATTTTCAAGAGTTTGGCCAATATAGGTAATATTTTGAAAATCACTTGCATTGCTTTTTGTCTGTTATTTAATAACTTGTAATAACTTGTAATAATAATTTACAGTCAGAGATGAATGGATTGCTACATCTCAGTCTGGCATCTTAATATTATTCTTAACTGTCGTCTCTTTGAGAATGCTTGAATGTTTCAGTGTTAGAAAATATATGCATACGTATATAGATTTTTTTTTTCCATATGTATTCATTATTCATAAGTAATTCATAGAATAGTTCAAGTGAACAAATTGCAGTCTATGGGTACTTTCTGAATTATTGATTGTAAACTACTGAGCATTTGTGGCCTTTTATTGAAATAAACTCTTATGTGGCTGGAACTTCAGAATTTCAGAAAACAAAATCAGAAAAATAGTAAATAATTAACATAAAATTTATGGTGTTAAATTTTATTTAAATAAATTTATGTCATGCTTTGTGGACCTTGTATGTTTTGCCAAAGAGCTAGTTTGATCCTGCAAAACCATTGTATCTGTCACACTTATTTGCAGAAACTACTTGAAAATTTCCATAATTATTTTCTAATCTAAGGACATAAAAAGTAAAGCGATGATATAACATACTGACTGCTATGATTCAGATCTGTTTTTAGACCTGCAAAATATATTCAGTTCAAGCTGCTGGTTTTACTATAGGCTTCACAATAAGGATATGTTAGAGAGTATTGATAGTTTTGGTTAATGTTTTCTTTGTTGTTGTTTTCCACATGAATTTATTGTAGACAGAGTTTCAGTCTGTGATATTCAGCAGAGAGCAACATACTGAATTATTTTATTTCAATGTGTTGGCATTTCCCACTGGCACTTTCACAGTGGAAAAATACTAGATAAAATTGTTACAGCTTTCAGCAAGCTCAGAAATGAGGTTTGGTCAACAACCTCAGAGGGTTTACCTTTAATGGGCTATCCTTGGATTGCTCTTTTGATGACAACAGAGTTGTATAAAATTGAATATAAATAAATTTGAATGTATTTATATTGTGACTTTAAGGTAGTAAATTGGCTTCAGTTTCCAGGAGAACCTAATAAAATACCTCTGGTTTTCCTTGGACTGATTGGACTGATGCCTGAGGATATTGGGGAGACAGTACCTCTTGTTTGCAATGCTGTGCCCTTCCTGGGTACACAGATTACTGGTGGAGCTCCCATAGACATCTTCTTCATACAGGGATTGGTGTTACACATTTCTAGAACAAAACTAGAAAGAAGGGAGAAAACTAGGGAGAAGAGTTTCTGTGTGCGCTGAACATATCTATTTTGGATTAATGTCTCCTTTATATATGTATAATTTTCTCCCCACAAGAGAAACATAGGAAAGATTCTCCTAGCAGGCATTAGTGACCTGGGAGTCTTAGTAATCAGTTATCTACAGGTTACAAGTAAACTACCTACCCTACCCAGAAAAAAGGATGGTGAAAACGCAGATACTCAGCCACAGACTCTAATGCAAATGTTTGCTTTTCCTAGGGAAATGTATTCTGTGCAATTACTATTTCTACTTGCTGCTGCAATTATGTTTGATACCAGCAAAACCTCATGTTTCAGTCACTGTCATTTTCACAGAGGTTATGAAGTATCAACTTCAGCTGACCTGTTTCCAAATGTGAGAGAGGGCAGAATCAGCCTTCAGGGAGAAGAGCATAACTTCTTTTCCCAGGTTGAGAAATTATTTATCTTTGCTTCATATGTTGTAGAAACAATAAAACCAAGCTCTTATTCTTCTTTTTCACATGCATTATTAAATAGAGCATCTATTCATGTTATACTCTTTAATTTATTAATTTCACTTTTGCAAAATCCTATTCACACACATCCTTTGGGTGTTATTTTTCTTAGTGAGGTGAGTAAAATATAATTGTTTTCTCATCATCGTTATGCATTATGGTAAAAGGCAGGCAAGTACATTCTGCTTCTGTGCTCATAAACTTTAAAGAAACATTTGTTTGATTGATTTTATTATTTCCTCAGACTTATTTCAACTCCATTCTAAGTATGGATAAGTAATAAGATAATTGTATCAGAGTCCAAGTAATCAAATGTGTAAGAACAGTCTGAAATGCATATACTCAATCTCAATAATGTTGAACATTAGAAATAACATTCTCCTTAACTCTGATGTTTCCCTTCCTCTGCCCTCAGCCCAGATCTTATTATCTGTCTACCTCTCAGAGCTCAGATCTTTTTTCTGTGTGTGTCTATCTCTTAATACCTACTTTAAATCCATTTCAGGGAGGGGAATTTGTAGATTGCCTAGGAGATTAACAATTAAAAGTTGTGGGAACAGCATTCTCCCTATGCATCTCATGAGGATATAGACCCACATGAAGCTTCTGTTTTCAGGCTGGCCACAGGAACAGAGTTATACTAGACCTAGGAGTTGTTTAGCTTGAGATCTCTCTACAGGAAACAGGAACGGTGGAAGTGCATGGGCAGTGAAAGTAGGGACATGTGGCCCAGAAAGAGTACAGGGATGTTGTCCAGATGTGCAGGGACGGGATCAGAAAAAACAAGGCACAGATGTGCCTGAGCTTTGAAAGGGATGCAAAGAATTTTCCATTGGCTGGAAAAGAAAGGCCAAGGAGAGTGTTCCCCCTCTGATAATGAGAAGGGAGAACTGGTAACAACAGATGCAGAAAAGGCTGTTATTCAATAACTTCTTTGCCTCAGTCTTCACTGCTAGTCAGACTTCCCATGGCTCTCCTTTCCCTGAACCCATAGATACGGACTGGGGGAACAAAGTCCCTCCCACTGTAAGCAAAGAGCAGGTTTAAGACCACCTGATGAAAGTGGAAAGGTACCAGTTTAGGGGGCCTGATGCCATGCACCAGGGTCCTGAGGAAACTGTTTGATGGAGTTGCTAAGCCACTTCAGTCTGGAGATGTTTGGCCTGAAGAAGAGAAGGCTCCAGGGTGACCTTATGGCCTTTCAATATTTGAATGGGTTTACAAAAAAAAGGTGGAGAGTAATTTTTTACTTGGACAGAGAATGACAGGACAAAGGGCAATGGTTTTAAATGAAGAGAGGGGAGATATTGATTAGATACAAGGAATAAATTATTTTCTCAGAGGTGGTGAGGCACAATTTTTCACAGAGTTGGCACAGGCTGCCCAGAGAAGCTGTGGATGTCCCATCCCCGGAGGTGTTCAAGACCAGGTTGGATGGGGCCCTGGACAGCCTGACCTAGTGTGTGGCATCCTGTTCATGGCAGGGGGTTAGAATTAGACGATCTTTACAGTCCCTTCCAATTTAAGGCCTTCTATGATTCTATGAAATGTGTTGTTGTTATTGTTGAATCTCTGAACTTTTGTGCTTCAAAATTTCTTGAAGATTGAGCAGTATTTCAAGCCAGCAGAGGTTGATTGTGACCTCTTGGGTCAAGTTCCCTGGAAGAAACTATGTTTAGTGCCACTTTCAGATGGTTTCTTTGCAAAGAGCAAATCCCCCAGGCTCCCTGCATTCTCACACATGTTCTCCTAAATGTTTCGCGCTAGAGACAATGCTGTTATATGGTTTAACATTCAAGAAATGGATGAAAGAAACCTTTTGATAACCCATTTCAGACCACCTCTAAAGAAAAACAAATAGCCCAAACACAGAAAAGTCTTTTTTTTTTTTCTTTTTTTTTTTTTTTTTCCCTTGATTCCTCACTGCTTTAGGAATTCTTTGGGTTGAAGGACAGTGTTTTTACCAAAAATTCAAGACTTGTCAGCAGCCCTCTTCCTCTGCAGATACATCATTTCCTTCAAAAGGACATGTTGAAGCTAGAGGTCCTCAGCACTTAATAGAGTCATTTAAGAGAGGTCCTCAGCACTTACATAGTTTCTGCTTCCTCTTTCTGCCAATCTTCCCCATTCAGCATGCCATTGCTGCCACATGGCACTTCTGTAACAGCAGCTACAGCAGCATGGTAAACTTCTTGGGCAAATTGTCTCAAGTAAGAAGACAGTTTCCTGAAACCCCAGCTCTTTATTTGAGATGGTTATAACTGATCAGATTATCTGTGCAGAAGTTTGCCTCCAACACATGATGACTGGGAAAAAAACAAACAAACAAACAAACAAAACAAACAAACAAACAAACAAACAAACAAATACACAGGGCAGTTCAGCAGTACAGGCAGTCTTTGGAGCATGAAAAATCAAAGGGATTTGACAGACAGCTTCTGCCAAATATTGATGGGGCAGTTGAGATATCCTGTTTCAGGATAGCTCAGTAGAATTCAAAGTGGAGCAAGAGAAAGATAAAAAGATGATTTTTTTTATTTCTCCTTTTTTTGGCTAGGTCCCAGAAAGCTGTCCCTTTACTGTATAGTCATTATGATAGCTTGTACATCTGTGGAAACATGTAAGCCCTTTCAGGTTATCAGTAGCCAGCAAATTCTCAGTAAGGCAGAATAAAGTGATGGCCATGTTAACGGAACCAGAATTTTAGCTTGTTGATGAAATTGCTTCCAACTGTTAGAGTGGACCCTATGTAAATAAGCAGACTGAGACTTCTGTTGAAAGTAGGAAAGGAAATGTCTTTTTTCTTCCCTACTCAAATCAAAAGTGAAATGAAGACTTTCACCTTATGGAACAGCATGTAGTCTAAGACATTGAAGATGAGAAAAAAATGAAAGAGGGAACAAAATTTAGAGCTGCTTGTTGTGGCACTTAGTTCTCAGTTTCTATTTATCCATGGTATGGGAAGGATGTGCACATATACAGACATGAGCATGTGATTAGATTAAACTTCTGTAAATAGAGTCTTCCTTTTCAGTCCGAAAACTGTATGCATTTGTGTGTGTTTATATATATATAATCTATATAGCTGTGCTTTTATCTTTGTTAAAGATCACTTATTATTGGCAGTGGAGTGATACAGCTCAGACAGCTCTTGGCACATGGTGTTAGCTATAGGGGGGGGGAAACAATGACATAGACTTGGGAGGAGTTTGCAAAGATAACCTTGTAGTCTTAATCAGGGACGTTATGGCTTGTGTTGTGCAAAGACTGGCTGTCAAAGCAAACCTGTAACCCTGGCTGAAGAAAGGTGTTTCTGCAGAAATAGTGCAAATCTGTGAGACCCAAGATAAGCAGAGTAGGAAATACAAAATATGTGACTATCAGGTAGCCGAGCAGTGATGATCAGGTGGAGAAGAGGGCCTAAATAAGTAGGAGTTTTACCAATGACAGCCTGAGAGTCGATTGAATGAGGTCTTGTCAAGGGAAAGGAAAAGAGAAAAAAACTAGAAAGGTGAAGGAAAGAAAAGGGAAAAGGACAGGAAGAATTCATGTAGCAAAATTAACACATGAAGTATTAAAGATAAACAGAAGGGAGTGGGAGGAAGAGAAAGAGAAGGCAAAATTCAAAATATACAAGGAGCAATGTTATCTTTTTTTTTTTTTTTTTTTTTTAAATCTACTTTGTGAACAGCTAGCTTATTGTGAATCTGGTTAAATATCTAGTAGAGCAGAACTTGTGCAACTGAATGCACCGAAGTAAAACTGACTAGAAAGAAAGATGGAAAGAAAAATGTCTTTTATCTTTACCTGTAAGGCTTGAATAGAAGAAGAGACCCTCTTCTCAAAGAATAATTTAGATGGAGCAATTGGAGGCAAAGAGAAGCCACATGACCTCTTCAAGGTCATCTCACAGGCACCAGACAAAGAGAAAAAGCTAGGAGTGCATAGTGAATTAAATTGCAAAGCTGATAGAAAGCTGGCATGCTTTAATCCAGCTTTGCTTTTTCTTTCTCCTCAAATAGATTTCAAACATCAGGACTTTGTTTTTCTTGCCTTTAGAAAAACTCTTTTATTTTAAAAATGAAATGGATGTTCCAATGCTGTCCAAAGTCTCATGATGCTGCCTAGGATGGTCCTTCTCAATGTATGCTTCCTATCCAAAGCACAATCTTCACAATTAAGGACAAATTTTGATCTGAATCATGGCTAAGGTATACTAAGTTAGCTAACATAACTTCTGTGCCCCAGTGATTCCCAGTAAAGAATGGAAAGCTATACAACAAATTCCTGCCTATGGAGTTTCCTCTTCAAAGTCTTCTTTCTATAGTTATATTGCTTAATATTTCTAAAGACAAAAAGTAATGTAAGCATCAGACACTGGAATGAAAATTTCAGTTTAATGCCAAAACACTAATCATAACTTGAAGAAGAATTCACCTTAAAATGTATTAATGTGAGAGAGGACATTTTGCAAAAGAATCATATAAATAGATATACCTAAACATTTTGAACTATAGCAAACTGTATCTGGTTTAAACAGTATCTATGCCTTCAGGTTAAAGCATTAGCAAATTATATTAAATTAAATATTTTTTTTCTAAAAACCCCTTGATAGAGTATGCTTCTAAATACAATTTTGTTAAACCTTTTACTGAAGTCACAAGATTTTTCTTTATTAAGTCTTAGATCTCCTAGGATAGTCCTCAAAGTGCAGTTCTAGTGTGTCTTCTAAGAAGACATTTAAATCTCTTATATCCCTAGAATACTTTCCTGATTCAGGACACCATTCTGGTGGAAAACACAGTTAACTTATGAAACCAAATCAATGATTTATAAAACATGGAACATTTCTACATTGAAGACACATGGCACTAACCAAAAAGAAAAAAAAAAAAAAAAGGAAAAAAAAAATGTCATTATCAAGAATATACAAGTTAAAGTAGACTGATTACTCACTCCCTACCACTTACATTATTAAAATAAAGAATTACATATTTAGTTTATGTATTTACAAATGTATTTTCCTAAACTGTTGCTGTTGCAAAAAATTCTTGGATATAATTTACAAACGAGTTTGCTCCTTTTATTGCAAGATGGAGCATAGTACTAAAAAAAATTAATAATAACAAAGCAAGCAATTAAAGATGTTATCATGTAATACACAACATTGTAGTGGGAAGACTATATCATCAGTGATTTGTGTACAAGTCTCTCAAACTGAAATATTCTCAGTGATGAATATGTAGTCATGCCAATAATGAAACTATGAGTACATTGTGCTTATTTAAGGATCATGTACTTAGGTGACATATATACAGTTCTAATGAGGATAACAATGTTCACATTCAAGTAAAAAGTAGTATAAAATATCAAATGTACAGTAGAAATAGAATACTATCTCTGATAATGTTATATTCCAGGGATTAATAGTAGAAGTGTTGAAGTATCTTGATAAAGATTGAGCTCAATTGGGGGGATGTTTGGGAAATGTGGAAGTAGATAGCCACAGCATGTCTAGAGTATCTAGAAATTTTGCAGGGTTCTGAGGAGCCAATGCAAAACCCTGTGGAGGCATGAAATGTAAAAGCCATTTTAGGCAAACATTGTTAGTCAATAAGATGGTTTTTTTGGTTGTTCTCCACTGGCCATGAATCAGAACCAATGGTTCTTTTTTTATTAGCTCAGACTAGAACTTGTAGCTCCTGAAAACAAATCTCTTGGCAAAGTATTTCTGTCTCCTTTCCAAACAAGATGAAATTTATCCCAAATATAACCATTTTAAGATTAAAATATACAAGACACTTGACTTGACCTTTAAGACTAATAATGAAATGGAGTCATGAGAAAGAGATCCAGTGTCTCTTTCTCCTCCCAGTCTAAGGCCTATTAGATGGTCAAGCATAAACTAAATTTTGAAAAATATTATTTATATAATCACATGGCTTTAGAAGGAAATGGATTTTCCCTTATCCAGATGACAAATTCTGGTTTTGTGTCTACAACCCCTAGCTTTGAGATTGTTTTATTTTGGGGGCAGAAGACCTTTTGAGTCAATGGGCCTAATTTGGGAATTACATTAATGTAAATAAATAAAGTCAGACTTCTACAAGACTACATCTGTTGTAAGGACAGTTAGATGCAAGTGAAAACATAGTCTTGCCCATTTCATACAATTACATGTGAAGCCTCTTTACCAATTTCCTAACCAAGGCAAACAAACTATATATAATATATATACATGTATGTGTATATGTATATTGCCATAGGCGCCTGAAAACTGTGATCTTATGCTTCTGACGTAGGCAGGAATCCTCTCAGTGTATGAGACACCCTGCCAGATGTCACATTGAGTTTCATGACCCTGAGCAGCTCCTATATTTCTCTTCAAATTAGTTTCAAGTGCCCTTTTTCATGCTGGACTGTGATCTACCCTACCATTATTTCCCTCCCAACCCGTGAACTCATCTCTCTCAGTATGTCACTATCACAGGCTCTGATGAAGGTAGCTGAGCTACCTTTAAAACATGTGATCTGGGCTACATATGGATTCATAGCTCTTTTATTAGAACTCAATCTTAGCAGTTTTGCCTTAATGCAGAGCATTGGTGGTAACTTTTTGACACAGGTGGTGGATCCATGAGGAGATATGTGCTGATGGACCTTGTATTGACAAACAAGGAAGGACTGGCTGGAGGTGTGAAGGCTGGGGGCAGACCTGGCTGCTGTGACCAGAAGATCACAGAGTTTAGGATCCTGCATGGAGGAAGTAGGGCAACAAGTAGGATTGCAAGGCTGGACTTCAGGAGTTCTTCCTCATAGGTAAGCTCAGGAAGTATGAACAATGATTAAGAACTGGCTGAATGGCAGGTCTCAGAAGGTTGTGATCAGTAGTGCAGAGTCTGGAGGTCTGTAGCTAGTGGTGTCCCCCAGGGGTCAGTACTGGGTCCAGTCCCTTTAAATTTATTCATCAGTGACCTGGATTAAGGGACAGAGTGCATCCTCAGCAAGTTTGCTGATGAAACAAGACTGGGAGGAGTGGCCAGAGGGTTTTGCTGCCATTCAGAGATAAATGAACAGGCTGAAGAGATGGAGAGGAACCTCATGAAGTTCAACAAAAACAACTGCAATGTCCCTACATGTAGGGAGGACTAACCCCGTGCACCAGTACAGGATGGGGGTTGACTTGCTGGAAAGCAGCTCTGTAGAGAAGAGACTTGTCTGGTGGACAACAAGTTGCCCATGAGACAACATTGTTCCTTTGTGGCCAAGAAGGCCAATAGTGTCTTGGGGTGTAATAGGAAAGCACCGCCAGCAAGTTGAGGGAGGTTATCCTTCTGCTCTACTCAGTTCTGGTAAGGCTGCATCTGGAGTGCTCTGTCTAGTTCTGGGCTCTCCCATACAAGAGAGACCACTGGAGACAGTCCAGCAGGGGGCTACAAAGGTGATCAAGGGACTGGAGCATCTCTCCTACGAGGAGAGGCTGAGAGTGCTGGGCCTGTTTAGCCTGGAAAAGAGAATAATTCACTTCTTTTATACAAGAAGGGGGAATTTGTATTAAAATATCTTAAGGCAGTTGTTAAGAGGGTGGGAACAGACTCTTTTCAGTACTGCCCAGCAACAGGATAAAAGGAAATGGACATAAGCTGAAACACAGAAAGTTCCATCTGTATATGAGAAAAAAATTATTTTCTGTGGGAATGACAGGGCACTGGAACAGTTTGCCTGGAGATTCTGTGGAGTCTCCTTGCCTGGAATGGAGTCTCCTTCCTTGGAAATATTCATAACCCACCTGGTTGTGATCCTGTGCAAAGTGCTCTATGTGACTTTGCTTTTCCAGGGGGGTTGAACTAGATGATCTCCAGAGTACCCTTCCAACCTCAACCACTCAGAGACTGTGTCTCTATGACTATAAGTATTTATTCATGATGGCATGTTATTATATTGAGACTTCAGCTATGATAGATCCTAAGACTTGTTTGAAGTATGGCTATTATAGATTCAGTTATGCTTTTGGCCACATGGGACTTCACTGGAATTATTTTGAATTTATGTAACTGTAACTGAAACTAGAATTTGTCCCCATGGCAATTAAACATTTCAAAGTCTGGCTTGCTGATGATTAGTAAACTAATGCATTTGAAAAATAGCTCACACAAATGTATATTAATTGTATTTTCACGTTCAATTACAGGATCAGTTTTAGCCTGTAGGGAAATATCTACAGTATAATACCATTTTCACAATTAATGCTTTCTAAATTAAAGTGATTTTTAGTTTATTTTTCAAATCAGGAGAATGACAAGTCATTATTTGAAAATGAAAGATGAGACAATTTGACAGGCTTGAGCTACCAAAAAGAACTAATATCTAAGGTGTTAACATACACATAAAACCCACTAGTGTGGGCAGAAGATATATTCCCTAATCTAGCAAAATTTAAATTAGAACAGTCAAATTCTAAGCAAGTTCTTAATGGAAATGTCAGTATAGCTGTAATCATGGCAGCAGTAGCAGGAACCATTTCAAGAAATAACCATTCAAAGACCTGGACTAAAAGAACATGCTGAAACTAAAGTACATTTAGAAAGTCATTAAGCTTTCCCAGTGTTCTATGTCTTTGCAGTAACAGGAATTTGTTAAATCCAGATCTGCAGAGGAAAGCTCCTGTGGTCACAACTACTCTGATTTTGAGGAATAAAAGTTCCTCCTGACTACAAATCTAGCAGTGGGTATTTCATTCATCAAAATAATGGGACATTTTTGTTGTTTTGTTTTGGTTTGGCTTTTTCAGTGTTAATGAAATGCTGATGGCAGTGAGTAAAATGGTGCATCTTATTAATGCAAGATCAGTTGGAGTTATTTATTACAACAAAGGTAGCATACATTTTTCTTAATTAATCAGCCACATCATCAACACATCTTGGATGTAGCTGACTACAGATTACAAATTGACTCTGAGGTAGCTGGTCTCTCCTTTGAAAAAGGAATGTTTTAAATCATCTCATTTTCTTGTGTGGTACAAACTTGTGCATATGTGCACACAAGTAGATTTTATTTCCTTTGCAATTTAGCCAAGATCTGGATCCTCTCCAACAGCTATTAAATCATTCTGTCTTCTGTAGACTTCAGCAGAAAGGGGCAATTTTATCCTCTTATGAGAGGAAATGCTTCTGTGTAATTGTTTCAGCAACAGGAGAATCAAACTCAAGTTACACATGGCTGTGATTTATTCCAGTTTATGTGTTGTGTCTGTAACAATGGCATTGGTCTTGCTGGAAATGAAACTCCACTAATTTCTTTCTCCCTCCTTTCCTCCTCTCCTCTCTTTTTCTGTTCCTTAGCAACAGGTGGAAGAAAATAGTTTGTTTAGATTATAGTCCATTTACCTTTTGTGTGCAGATTGATCATACTTTTTTCTCTTCCTTAGCAGAAGGTGCCAGAAAACGTTTATATCCTTCTCAGTAAACTTTTGGGTCTTAGAGCGGGTGAGGGTCAAACTTAACTCGTATTCACGTTCTTTGGTTTCCTTCTGTGGTCGTAGATGGATCCAACAGTACTTATAAACAACTTTCCAGAAGGCTGTGTGCAGGCCTGGATCAATCCATGTAGGGAATAAAGAGCTTAAATTTATAAGTGTGAAAAGAAGAGTCCACAAAGCCAAATGAATCTGAAAAACTGGAGAAAAGAGGTAACTGACACAATGTTGTCAGACAACTTTTAAACTTGTGTCTCCCACCTGATAGGAGAATACACAGGAGAAACAGGAAAATATGTGGCTGCGGATAGGGGTGTGAGGTGTTCACTTTTGTGCCAGGATATATGCTAAATATCCCTCAGTTAAGGATTTTCCTAATTGAAGGAAACTTTTCTGTGTCCAAAGTTGAAGTCAGCATGATTTTGGCAAGTGCCTCAAAAATAATGTCAAAAGGAAGGCAAGAAAAGTCATGTTATAATACCCAATATATACTGAGATACTTAAACTGAGTTATATTTTCAATAAGAACTAAATGTCATCATGAATGTATATAAGATCTTTTCTTCACATTTAACCTATTTATTTCTTTAATTATTCAAGTTGGAAATGAACTACAGCAGAAGAATTGCTACAGATCTTCAACTACATATTCAAAATTTGGGCAGTGTGGGGTGCAGGTGTCACATAGTATAATGCCAAACCAGCAGATTAAGTCAGGAGTGAATCTCATTCCAGTAAAAATATATATATATATATATATATATATACATATATTTTTTTTCTTCATTCTTCCATTTCATTGCAGTTTGAAGAAAAAGCTTTTGTGTGTTCGCATTTCATGACTATTCATAGCAGATATAGTGATCACAGCTTAACTTCCATTGCCTGAAAATATCATCGCTTAGGTGGTTTAACTTAAACTCTGCTCACTACCATGGGAAAAAATCTACGAGTAGTGATCTGCCTTCTGGTAGTTTTTCCTTCTCTGTTGTACCCTGTTGCTATCAGTTCAATTATATGCTCTCAAGTTACTTTTCATAGCACTCTTGACCAATTTAAGAAGTCTGCTGTCAATGTGCAGACTTCCGAGTCTGTAATATCATAAAGATAAGCACTGCTGTTGCTAAGAGAAGCGTCCCTGTCTCTCGCTTAGGCTTTTTTGTAAAGTAGAAAAATTGAGATAATAAAATTATGTGAAATATGATTAATATGGTAATCCTATTTGTCATCTCAAAAGCATTCTATTAGCTCTTCTTCTGGTTCAGACAAGGGAGCTCTCTTCTTATTTTCTTCCATGCTTTATCTTTTTAAAAGGGAAAAAGTAAATAAATTTTGCTGAAGAAGGGTGTCCTTATTTAGTTTATATCTCTGTGAAAGGAATATTCTACTATCTAAACCTCAAAGGACAGAGAATGTCATGCAGGGTGTGCCAACATGTTTTGTATCGAGTGTGTTTGTATGATCAGTGTGAGACTGGCCAAAAAAATGCTTCCATGATTAAGCTTGATTAGAGATGCATTCACAGGAAATACCATATTTCTTGTTCCTCAGACTCTGGTCAGTCAACCATATATTTATGGGGCTCTTCTCCACACTGATTTCAAGGGTCTGTTTATGGCCTTGATCCAGAAAAACACTTAGGCACGTACTTAGGATTTAATGTGCATCTAAAGTTGCGCTAGATTTAAAAAGAACTGGAGGTATATAATGCCATCATTTTTGGACAGCAGCCTATATTAATGTTGATAGAAATTTCTGCATCAAAGTCTGTGGTAAGTACTTACCAGTGCCACCATATAGGCTAACAGACTGCTACAATTCATGTTTGAAAAGATACAGTTGCAGAATATAATTTCCATGAGCTGCAGCATATAATGGGTTTAAGATATCCCTATTGTGTCTTACATTAAGAAAGAAACTTCTTGTTTGTGTACATTTTTTGCTTTTGCTTTTGCTTTATATGCAGATCTAATCTCCTAGTAATTCACTTAGTTATTTAGGGAAGGGCTGGTTCTGTGTCCCTTTGTATGTACTCATATACCTGTTACAGCTCAGGGAAGCTTTTTTCAGAGAAATCCTCTGACAAAATCAGGTCTTCAAACACTAAAATCTGAGGCATAGAAGTAAGAATTTGCAGTATATCTGTACTTACTGTACTGCTGCGGGGAACAGAAAAAGCGGGTAAGATGCACTAGTGAGAGCTGAAAGCTGACTGCTGTTGAAAGCATCTAAGGTAGATCAAACCAAGGCCAACCAGGTGCTCTTCAAACAGCTTCTCAGAACCAGTGTTGTACAAGGGCATAGACATTCTGGTACTTCACAGCCATGAACTTCAGAAAAGCCTTTTATAAAACAAAGGCCTACAAGGTATCTGCCTACAAATTAGACTTAACTTTTGAAGAAATCTTTTAAGCAACTCTGTGCTGGCATCCACTTGCAGCAAAGGTTTAGGCTCTTCTGCTGATAACAGACAGTCCTCTGACCTTCCCAATAAAAGGTCAAATGCTGAAATTGTGCTGAGCACCTGTAATTTTCATTACAATCAACCTCTGAATGTTATGTACATTTGAGGACTTGGCTGAAAGACTTCCTACAGAAGAATGTGTTGGAGGAACTGGCTTTTGACATCCCAATCAGGACGGGTGGGTTTTTCAAGAGAAAACCAAGTGATTAGAAAAAATACTTTAGATGATTTCAAAATCTACCATTATCACCTACTAGAGACCAGTATGTCTTTGATTTGCCCTGTGATGGGAAAGAAATGACTTGTGTACCATAAGGAACCTGACCGGCAAATGAATGAGTGGGAACAAACTCTGAAAAGAGTTGTCCTCACTGCCTCTTGGCTGGGAAGATCTGGTTTGTGTCAGTAGCCTTGGCACTGTCAAGTTAGGCAGATTGAGGAAAAAATATGCAAAACACAGGCAATGCCAACACAATATTAGACTGGAGCAAGACTGGGTCCCATTAACCTGTATGGATATGATATTCTGACTCCTCAACACTGAGGCAAAAGTGCTGTATATGTCATCAAAGAAGGAAAAATATTTAAAAGACAAGTAAAAATACAATAGAGGCTTAACATAGTAGCACAACAATTTCACCCTTCCAGGTGCATAAGAAAATACATATTGAAGTTGTATGCATTTTGACTCCTGATGGTTTTGAGGGAAAGGAAAGGAAAGGAAAGGAAAGGAAAGGAAAGGAAAGGAAAGGAAAGGAAAGGAAAGGAAAGGAAAGGAAAGGAAAGGAAAGGAAAGGAAAGGAAAGGAAAGGAAAGGAAAGGAAAGGAAAGGAAAGGGAAGGGAAGGGAAGGGAAGGGAAGGGAAGGGAAGGGAAGGGAAGGGAAGGGAAGGGAAGGGAAGGGAAGGGAAGGGAAGGGAAGGGAAGGGAAGGGAAGGGAAGGGAAGGGAAGGGAAGGGAAGGGAAGGGAAGGGAAGGGAAGGGAAGGGAAGGGAAGGGAAGGGAAGGGAAGGGAAGGGAAGGGAAGGGAAGGGAAGGGAAGGGAAGGGAAGGGAAGGGAAGGGAAGGGAAGGGAAGGGAAGGGAAGGGAAGGGAAGGGAAGGGAAGGGAAGGGAAGGGAAGGGAAGGGAAGGGAAGGGAAGGAGCATAGGGAGAAAGCCCATTTAGGTTTAATTTTGGCAAAACCATTCTGTAAAGGCTTTAAAAACAGTTTAAGTAAAGTTGGCTTGGAAAAAAAAAAAAAAAAAAAAAAAAAAAGATTAAATATAAATTGTCTTTCAAAGTTCCAAGTAAGGATAGCAAGGATATAATAGATAAAGGGAAAGCCAGAGGAATAAGAGTTCAAAGACAAGACTTAGAAGGAATTTTCATTCTTTTATGTCCTACTTTATAAAAGGATATAAAAATTGCTATTTGATCAATTGGTTGCACTGTACTGCTGAATTGTGATTCAACATGTAGTCTTCAATTAGAAACAAGCTAGAAAAGTGCAAAAAATTAAGTTTCTGGGAAAACAAAACAAAACAAAACAAAAAAACATAAACCAGCATTCATATATAATTCTCTTTATTGAATCATACTTTTTCTGTGGGTTTACTGAGAAGTTACACAATATGGTTTCAGCAGAGAATTAAATCCATTTTTGAAACGGCACATAATTCTTGAATTGAAATCTATGGATTGGCTAAGAAAACTGAGCTCATATTAATTTCCTTATTAGAGAAAATCCATTAAAGGGAAATGCAAATGTATTAATGGTAATGTTAGGAAGAAAAAGCAAGGAAAACTTTTGGTAGCAGCCAAAGCTTTTATTAAATAAGATCAAATTTGCTGCTCAAATACAAGAGTTTCATCAGAAAGATAGTTGGAGATGTTCTGAATTTTTTAATAGGTGCTAAATTTTACTTACTCGCACCAACCTCACAGAAGTTTGGATACAGGTCCATATTGTCCCTCTAATGCAAACATGCCTCCTTGACATCAGTCACCTCTCAAACACCAACTTTACTTGGGAAGACAGGGTTAACGAATTTCTCCTGTTCTAAAGAGTGATGCAAAATAAGTTGCAGTATGTTAGAAATTAGAAATTATAAAAGCAGTTTTAGGGCAGTGCTTTAGTTGTCTTGCTGCCTTGACTCCCTGAGAGGAGCCGTCTACAGACTGAAAGACAGAGTGTGTGAACAGAAGTTATTTGAGATTACCTATAGTGATCTTTGGTTACTGCGTCCATGCTTTCCAAAGATATTATAGAACACAAAATGCAAAGATGAGTCCTTTTAAATCTGTTTCTTAGGGTCTTTGAAGAAAGGAACATCAGTGAGTGCAACGCTTTCCCTAGAAGGTACAAATTGTTTATTATCAATTTTCCTTAGGTAAATCTGGTAGGAGAAGTGAAAAAGTCACTTGATTTTTCTTATCACAGTGTTCCCTACCCTTACCCTGTAACAGGGAGCCTCTCCAAGGGCTCTGAAAAATAAACATCTGTGCCAGTGAGGTGGCAGAATATGCAGCATCTGTTCCAGAGGCTACTTACTTCTGAAGAAAAGCTTTATGCAGTATGAGACCTTTTAAAATAACTACATGCTTAAAATCAGTTGATGTTTATGAAATCCTGCTAGGTCAATTTGGTCATTTTGCAACTGGAAAATATGAAACTGCTTGTGTGCTCTTTTTATCCTGCTGGAGAACATGGCCTGCAATATGACATGTTGGATAATGGAAAAACATTAGAAATCTTTAGACTATCCATTGCTATGGTGGCCCGGTCACTTGTGTTTATTTTGCACATTTTCTTCCCAACAAAGACAGGTGTTTCAGCTACATTATCACCAAAAAATGCCAAAAGGACTCTGACTGAATCTTTGGACATCTTCAGGCTTTTGAAAGAGCAGTGGGTTTTATATATATACATATATATATTTTTTTTTTTTTTTTGATGCATTTTCTGTGTCTTAAAATATCTAAACCGCAGCCAAAACTCCAGTGTCCTCTAACTAGACCTGAGATCATACTTTAAAATATCAGACACTGATAAAATGGCTCTACACATTGTATCTTAAAGCAGTAGGAATTCATTGGTTGTCATCACATAATGAAGCACTGTGGTTACAGTTTTAACAAAGCACCTAAGTCAGGATTCTCATTTTCCTAAAAGTAGGTGATGAGGCTATCAAAGGGCTGATAAGAATCTAATCTCTCTGATGAGAATCTTTCAAAGTTGCTCTTTGAAGGCAAGTGATGCACACTTCTGTATAAATAAGTTTAAAAAGCTGAGTGCTGGTGGTTGTGCTAGATACCTCAACTGGAGTGGATGAGTTGACGTTCTTTTCTTGTCTTTACAGAAAAGAAAAGCTTGGCTTTACAGAACTCTTGAAAGCAGAGTGGTTTATTTTTGTGTATTTGTTTTTGATGTTGTTGTTTTCCTTTTTTGTTTGTTTGTTTGTTTGTTTGTTTCTTCTACATGGCTGAGCTAGGCCCAGGCTGAGCTGGCCAAGGCTATAGGCTCTGGCATTAAGAAGTGGGAAATCATATAGAAAGATACATGTTTTTCTCCAGGTCCTTTTTTTTTTTTTTTTTTTTACCTTCTCTCCAGAACAGCTGCTGTGGCTGTCTTTTCTGCCTAAGTTCCTTTCCTTGACACATATATTTTTTGAGGTCACTGTCTCAGCCACTGCCATGTATACTGTTTTTTTATCACTACCTGACCTTTCCTTCCATGTAACTCTTTGACCTTGTATTTATCCTACTACGGTGGATTTATCCTACTTACTTAACTTATTGTGCTTCCTTCCTTCCTTCCTTCCTTGACCTTTGGAGGACTTCGTTTCCTTTTCATAGCAAGTCAAAGCTTTTTAAGCTTTGACCATGTTTATTCTTTTCTTAAAACTTATCTTCAGGAATGAAAAAGGCAGTTTTTCACCCTGGCCTGTTTTGTCCTTGCTTGCTGGAAGGATCCTGAAATTAGGATTCAGCTTCTGGGCTTGTTGCAGGTCCTTTTGATACCCCCTGCCATCAAATCTTCTTTATTGCTATGAAAGGCAGGCAGTTAACTTCCTCTCCTTTTTTTTTTTTTTTTGTTTGTTTGTTTGTTTCTGTTTTTTGTTTTTGTTTTTTCCAAAATGACTTGTTGCTCTGGGCAAGGAGGTTTTCCTCCATTTTGTTTGTGTAGGACCTCACACAGAATTAAATGCTGGTATATCAATACAAGTACCCTGATGAGCACAGCTGAGAATATGCTCCTAAAGCTTCTTTTGCTGTTCTATTGGTACATTTTTGCATCCTTTCCCTGCCTTGCCTTGCCTTGCCTTGTCTTGCCTTGCCTTGCCTTCCTCTTTTTTTTTTTTTCTTTTTAACTTGTGAATTTTGTTACTGCATTCTGTTTTTCACTAAAGGCAACATTTTGACAAAGAAAATGGTTGTAGAAAATTTTACATGGCTAATTTTCTAAAGAGACAGGTCTATATTACAAGATGAATTTCCACATGCATTTGAGACAGTGCCAAGAACTGCATCAGACAGACTGCATAGACCTTTTGAAGCACAATATTTTTTGTATCAGAGATGGTGTTTTCAGTAACCCACTAGGAGCCAATTACTTTTTTTTGTTTGTTTGTTTGTTTGTTTGTTGTTTTTTATATGTTTCTGGCCTGTTTTAGCAATGACAGCTCCTGAGTTCAGCTCAAGTCAAGTTTGCCTCAACCATACTTAGCTTCTTCTGCACGAGATTCATGCGAGTATTCACAGGCCATCACCTACCTTTTCTACCTTTGGTAGAAATCCCCTCATAGTTTACAGACCTTTTCAAAAATGAGAGAAGTGAAGGTTGTCTGGACATCTTGACTTCTGCTATGTTCATATTGTTCCTTTTGCAAGACTTTGTCTAGCCCTTTACTTGACCAAATCCTTTATGACTTTTGCCAGGCACCACCTTTCCTGCTCCAATTAATATCTATGCTAGTGGAGATCTGGTTCTGGTAAAAGGCTTGAGAAGAGAGCCACGAACCAGAAAACAAAAGAGGGAGGAATGACCTAAATCTCATCAAAGAAAAAAAAATGAATCCATTATCCCTTGCTACCTGTTTTTTAGTACCACATCTCAAAAGGTAGAAACATCTTTACAGATCCCCTAACACAGGCCTGACTCCTCCTGTGTTTTATGTCTCCTGTCTGGCTGCTGATTTTTAAGGAGGTTGTAAGTGACTTTGAGATTTTTGTCTCCCTCCTATTAGAATTCAGTTGATGTAAGCAGTTCTATGTATAAACTTGGTGAAGAAGTAGTGTGCCATAATACATCTCTCATTTCAATTAGTGCATGTAGATTTGTGTCAGGAGGAGCATAGTTAACCTTTTTATTTGACCAAAGGCTACCATAGAAAGGAACAGAGCTGTCCCTAAAACAGAAGAAGCACTACATGGAGGTGACACAATTTTTCCTTCATATTTCACTCCTGTGAGGACCAGAATTGAGAATGGGGGAACCTCCATCACTATGAACAAGCCAGAATTCCTTCATGCTCAGAAGGAGTCCAGAAATAGGCAAAAACACTGTTTCTGATGTAAACAGGGTCATCAGAAAGGCATCCTCTGTTTATAATTTGGAAAACTCTATGACATTCTTCTGAAAAGAGGAGCCAATAGGGTGAAAACATTTATTTCCCAAGAAAAGTTTTCTGGTGGGCACTGAATTCAGAAAGCAGCAGCTACTATGAATATAAGCAAAAAGTCTGACTTCCGTACTGTTTGGATGTCCTTGGTAGCTGAAGATTTTTATTTTTTTTTTCCCCTAAGTAATTACATTTTCCCATGATGTATAATACCAAAATGATGCTAGTTTGGCTGAGTCTTAGCCTAAAGAGACTGTGCTGTTTTTAAGTCCTTATACCCAGTAGTCCTTTGAGGGTTTGATACTGAAAAGTGCAGGGTACACACAGTTCACATGACAAGCAATGAGAAGAGCAGGTGTTCAGTCCTAATCAGGACAAAATGGACAACAGGGAGACATTTGGTGCAAGGCCAAGCATATATGGATATTTAGGATTCCTCAAGAAAGAAAGCATACTATTGAGGCATTGTTGTATCAAAGTTGACCTAAGTTTTAGTTATAATTTGAGGACTATTAGTGCAAAAACGAAATGAAAACTCTCATTTCAATTAACTCTAAATTACTTGTTATCATGGGATGTAATGACTGGTATTTCAATTTCATAAAGAAAATACATTTATTGAGTCAGATGTTAAAATCATTTTTTTTAAACAAACAAACGAACTTCCTCCCAGTCATATGCAAAACATTTATATAATAAAGTAATGATATTGTTATTGAGAGGAATGGTAGTACACTATAATTACTACTAATAAAAAGGGGCATTATCTATAAAATGATTTAACAAAATAATTGCTTGGCAAAATTAATTATCTCTTTCAGATTTTTCAAAAGAGATATATTTTAACTTTCCAATTATGGAATATGAAAGATTGAGTTGAGTTTAGCAGTATTTACTTTGCCAGCTTTGCCTTTAATTCAAAATATTTTCAAAGAAAGAACTTCAGACACTGGAACTGAAGCTGTGATATGAAATGTGTGGATTATTTCAGAAATAGTCCAGTAAGATATCTCTTAATATGGTAGGCTATTTTCAAAGCTACTCTATATATGAGCTTACACAGCCAGGGATCTTGGTTAGTCATTTTGCAGCAACTGCTGCCTCACCAGTTGTTTTTCTGCTTACTCGTGACTGTGCAGTTCAGCATGTCAGGATGCAGCCTGGCAGCTTTAAAGGACTTTAAAGGTTTAGGACTAGCCCGAGAGGACTAAGCCATTTTCTGTGTCAAGTGCATCTCAGGAAAAAGACTGTCAGTGGGAAGCTGTGATTTGTGGTTTACATGCACGGTGAGCCGGCCAGCATATTTTATGGAGAATAGTCTTAGCGATCCCATAAGTCCTAGTGCTACCTGGAACCTCTATTCCTCTATTTACAGTTATGAATCTTTTTTCTTTTTTTTTTCTTTTTTCCTCTCTTTCTCTCTTTTTTCTCTCTCTCTCTCTCTTATTTTTTTTTTCCCCTAAGTGCCCAAAGAGTTTTTCATTATTTTGTTTGTATACAAGGGTATTTTTGTGTAGGCACATGAAATGTCAGTGAACAGTGAATTGGTAGAGATTGATTCAAGTCCTCAGCAACTTTCACTGTGATATTTTAATATTCAGAGTTTCAGAGCAACTTCACTCCAAATATTGTAAATCTGTTCATTCACGAGATGCTTGCATGGGAACTGAATAGGAGATCATTCTATTTCTTCAGTCTCAGTACTGCTTGTAATTACTCCTAATTCAGTTTCTTCTGCAGATGTTACAAATTTGCAATTTATTCCTTTTTGACGTGATTATATAAAATCAGGTACCACAACAATTTCAGAATTGTCCACTAAATATTTTGGACAGCTGAGGAACAGTGCAAATGTTGAGCAAGGAACAGGCTGAAGAAGAAAATGACAGTGATAAGGAAGAATGGATGAAGTCTCAAGGATATTATTTGATATTTTCACTGAAAGTCTAGTATGTGTGTGCTAACAAAATATTCTGGTAACAGAAATTGAAGTTTTATCAATAGACAGAGAATCAAAATACAGTACAGAAAGAACTACTCAGCTGTGAGTAGCATGCTGAAAAACAAATTGCAGGTCATGCTATGAGGAATTAATCCCACAAAGAAATCAGGTACTTGTAGTTTGCAATAATAGGCATAGAAAAGACCTACATGTATTTTCAGATGTTATTTCAAGAAAAAATAGGTACAAAGCTGCCATAAATAAAAAGAGAAGTTTCTTTCAATCTTTGTAATGTAGTAGCAAAGTCAAAATCCCTCATTCTTTAAAACAGATTTTACATAAGGGGTTGGATGACATGTTTTCAGCTCTAGCAGGGCATGTTGCAGACATTGACCCAAGAGTGCTATTAAAATAGCTTCTTATATACCTTCACCTCATCTTTCACCATTCCTAGCTAAGGTTAATGGTGTTTATACAATTATCCTGTATTATATTGATGTGTTTTAATCTGCAGTGCCCGTGTGGTTAAAAACTTCTAATGTTATGTAAAATTGAATACTCTGATCAAAAATACAGTTTTGCTGGTTCTGGATTTTGTAGCACTGACATAGTCATGCACTGTCTAGGCTGACAAGGTTGAACTATAACAATGGGACTGTGGATTTAAAACAAAATTATAATGGATGTAGCAAACTTAGTACATGAACTAAAGGTCACTATTTTAGGGAGCCACTGTATAAATTCACATCATTACTGACTCATATGCATTCTTTAGTATGGATTACTCATGTTTCTGTTAATGTAATTGGGGGTGGTTTGCAATTGAGACTGTTTGGCTGCTGTCAGCTAGGATAGAGGTGCTTATTAATGTTCCTTTAAGGGTGAGTGGGTGTGTG
Organism: Aythya fuligula; assembly: GCF_009819795.1. NCBI lineage: Eukaryota > Metazoa > Chordata > Aves > Anseriformes > Anatidae > Aythya > Aythya fuligula. The sequence goes on from NC_045562.1 coordinate 66,725,549, forward strand.
CACATGTTTCAGAAACATTTCAGTCTTGGAATTGAATTCAGTGCTACACATTTAAAGAATCTTGTATTATTTGTTTCAGCTGGACTCTTTCCAGTAATTTTCTCATGCTTCTGTGAACATCCATCAAAATTATCTCAGACAGTTCTAAACAATATATTGTAATAAGCACTTGAATATTCAAGATCAACCCTCAAAATTGTTGTAGCATAGCATGTCTTTCATTCTTTTCCAAAGTGTTCACACTAACTGGTGGACATATAATCAAATCCTTAGCACATGGAAAAATAATCTATAGTGTTGTTAGTGAATAATTTTAAGATGCTTTCAAGATAATTGATCTCTTCTTTTGTTATTGCTAAAGAAGAGAGTTCAAACAAACAAACAAAAAAATCACAGAATGTAACACAGATTGTCATATGAAATTTATCCACATCTATAACAATTGCAGTAGTAAGGATTCCAAACTGAATATTTATCAACTATTACTTCCATTATTGGCTCATTAGCAAGTTGCTATGGTGTGGTGAAAATGATTCTGTGGTGGTGGTGGGATATTCATTAATTCAGTGTCTGGCCTAAGACTTTTTTATTTTGGTTTGTTATACTTTTATTTTGCGTGTGTGTGTGTGTGTGTCTGCTGAAGTCACTGCATGTGACAGATTCATTCTGCATGTGTGGAGAATGCAGGGTGAGTTGCAGGACTTGTAAGAGCCCCTTGTAGTACATATTTCGACTTGCATGAAAACATAAATTGGTCAGTGATCAACAGATGTGTGAGAATTTTGTGAGTCCTGGCAGATGGTGAGCACACATAAGGGATTAAAGCTTATGATAAGGAATGTGTTGTATCCCACAGCAATCTGTATCATAATGATTCTGTTAAATCATCTAACAGCCACATATTTTGTTTGACCTAAATTTGCATTTACAGTCATCAAAATCTCAGAGGAAATGGTTTTAAACTAAGATGAAGTATCCACATTCATGTTTTAACACTAAAGTTAAATTCAAAACTTTGGCATGTAGATGACTGTACTGACTTTTTCTTTTTTTCTTCATACAATAAAGCTAAAATAGTCTGTTTATACAAAGAAATATTTTTGGGTTTGGTGTTCAGCCTAAATACAACAGTTATCCTGAAGTTGTGTTTTTGAGAAAGATAAAAACTTTATAAATAATCAGGCAAGAAAGAGAAAGCCTGAAGTTAATAGATAATGTTTAGCTACTTACTGTCGGAGAGAATTATTAGGACAATAATCTGGTGTCCTCAGAGGGCAGGTTGAACAACCTTTCCTTGTACTTGCAATACATTCAGACCTATTAAATAAGCAAACAAACAAACAAAAAACAAGCATAAAACTAGTGTACAACAGCATCTGACTAGTGAAGAGCATACAAGCAATTACTGAACAGCAAGCTGGAATGAGATTTAGTCTGAAAATATTTGTTTTGAATATTAGTATTTCAGCAATATTTCATAAGTATTTCATTATTAATATTTATTTTGTTTTTTGACAAAATATGTCATCAGAAAAGACTGCAAAACTATACTCACTGTGTTGTTTTTTTTTCTTTTTCCTTAAAATAAATACAGAAAAATGGTAGAAAACTATATTGTCCTTCTTGTACATTAAGGTGGCTCTAACACCATGGCCAAATCCTTTTCTGAGCATTTAAATTCAGCAGAAAATAAGAATTTGGAAAATCTGCTGCCATTTCCATCTTTAGAACTGAGACCAAGACCTGATCAATTTCTCTATTTAGTTTTGTATTAACTTTACACCTTCTGCAAACTCAATCCATTCAGCATTGTCTGAGTGACAAAGCCTTTTCAAAATCCTGTGTCAAGCTGCTTTCCAATACAATATAATTTTAATTTGTTATGTATATTTTGGGCTCTGTGGAGCTGTTAGAATTTGTCTTTGTCTACCCAGTGAAGACAACCCATAATTTCTTTACTCCAAAATAGATCTTGACTTCTCATGGCATTTTGCACATGGGAACATTTCCCTACTATTACTGTCTGATATTTAAATAGTACGCGTTTTCTCACAGGAAGGGCTTGCTGGGAACGTTGAAACTTTCCAAACATGCACGACTTTCTCTCCTCAACGTTCAAGTCCACCCACTCATTGAGTGGGAGCCTTGTAACACAGGTAATTGGAGCGTCAAGCACTGAAGAACTGGGAGGAGGAAGGTTTGGGTAAAGATACTGGTGCAGACCAATGCCTTTGAATCTGACATGCTCATGAAGAGCAGGAGGTCTTACACCTTGGTCACAGTGCTCCTGAATGGTCAAATTTCTCTCATATCATTTGTATAGATTTGGACTGTATCTGAACAGGACGTTCAAATGTTTCTATTATCTTTTCTTGCTGGGGGAATGAAAGAAGTGGTTAACTGAATAGTAACATGAAAAAAAAACACACCTACTTCCATATAATAAATCTATATAAATTATATTTCAAGTAGACAACATTTATTTGCTATAAACTGACTCATTTTCTATGGAAGTGTGCTCATTTTTGTTTGTTTTAATTTAGTGAGAGAACAATCCTCAATCTCTGTTTCTCATCTCTCGCAATGTTTATTAACATTCATAAACAATAAACTGGAATATTTAATTTATTACTCCTAGCAGCAAAGAAGCTGTAGGACTTCACCATGATGCCAACTTCACTTAGATGCTTCTTTATCATTCAAAATATATTTGATAATCTAATATGAATAGATGAAATACTAGACAGAGAAGTAGATCTTTGGGAGCTTGTTGTGTTTATATCAACTCCAGATCTTGCTATGAGAGCCATGCATAAATATGTCTAAATATATTGCAAAATAATGCAATCCTTAAAGCATTCTTTTGGAAGGAAAAAAAAAAAAAAAAAAAAAAAAAAAAGAGAGAGAGAGAGAACAAGAGGACACAAGAGTTTTAGTTTTTGCAGTATCAGTTAAATGTATTGGATTTGATCTGGAGTAAATCTTGGCTGTATTTGGTGTTAGTTTTTGATTTTACCACAGAGGCAGTGATTACTGAACATACAGAAGATTCAAAATGTCTTTGTATTATATGTGGTGATTCAGTTTGTAGTTTTAAAGATGACAATATCCAGAATGTGCAAAGGGTCATCCTGAGGACTGTTATCTAATAATCTGAGAGGGATACCACCATAGCCGCATATACTTTTATTAAAGATGGTCTCAATCTATAATGAGTTAGTGAGAACTTTTGTATATAGTATTCTTTCAGCTTTCTCTTTGCAAGATACTTATACCTCATATGTTAATAATAGGTGTACTATTTTCTAGAATAAGCTCAGACTATGGAAGTTCAACTTTCAATACAGTATTGAATGTTATATATACTTCAGTGGTTTACAACCCTTTGAGATCCCTTTGTGGACAAGGAATATCCCTATGAGACTCCAGGGCCAAAAACCTATTGCACTTTCTTACCTATCAAGGCCCCTGCAAGTTTTTGCCTCCCAAAATTTTAAGCATACCTGAAAAAGGGCAGTGTGTGAAGTCTCTCTTTACCCTGTGGCCAGTTCTGTCCTCCTTTTGAGAGCCTCCTGGTTAATGCAGTCAGTTCTCCAGCTGCAATGGCAGCTGTTTGTGCTAACATGATTCTGAGTCATAAAACAGTGCCTGAAAAAGCAACTTTCTTATTCCTTTTCCCTTAAGAGAAAGCTTAGGAAATACAGTAAAATGACAAACATGAAAGTTGCTTATGTCACTTGAATTTATCCTGAACTGTGGATACAGTGTGATATTGGATAGAGTCGCATGATTGTGCATTTTCTCCATGTGGTGCTGATCCCATCAGATACACAAGGTAGACTAACAGAACAAGGATCACCGCAGGTTTACAAATATTTAGTCTGCAACCTGAGTGAGTCTACATTGACAGAGAGGTCAATGAGAGAGATTAGTATGTGCTTTCTACTGTTTTTGAAAGCCTGTTATCTGCCTTCATTTAAGTGAGGCAGAGACCTTACTGAGCCCAGTTAAAAATCAGAAAGAATGCTAGTAGTCTACTAGTCTATGTGACCAAGTCCGACTAGTTTCAATAAAGAGACTATCAACCAGGTGCTCTCTGTAGATATATAGTCAAGCAGGACATGAGGAATGAGCCCTGATTACGTCTGAAAGTGATTTTTTTACAGCTGCCTGTGCAGAGATGCTGAAAGATAGAAGAATGGTCTTCAAAAGTGTGCCACATTGTCTGAATAAAAGAGTGAAAGATATGGTAGTAATTTTATCTTAACTCCTGTTTTGCTGATTTCTGGCATTTTTACTGTTATTCTCACAGGGTTTTTGTTTGTTTGTTTGTTGGTTTGTTTTGTTTGTTTTTAACTGATATTCTCTGCCTTAATTAACCTTCTGAAAGTGAAATTTAAAACATATGTAGTTTTGAGGGGTCTATACATTCTGATGGTCCCAGTTGTAGCTACTGCTATTTACCTAAGCAACCTGAGCAGTTTTATGGTCAGAGTAGTTCCAGCCAAACATCTCCGTTGTTGTGGGTGGAGATATTTTGCATGTGCTGCTGCACAACAGCATGCTCATTACAACCTGAATCATCCAAAGGAAGCATTTACAATGACATTCTCATGCAAGTCATTTTTCATTACTGTAAGCTATATATACTACCCCATATATCAACAAGAATTAATTACACAGGCTTAGCATGGTATTATTAGGAGCCAGATGAGGGAATATTTTATATTAACTTTGACAAGTTTTCTGAGAGCAGTGCTATGAAAAACAAAATGTGAACATGAATGTGGTACTACATCTATCAAGTAAATATTTTTCAATAGAAAATCATCTTTTTAACATCTTATTTACATTAATACTTCAGATGTGACTCAAGAAAATTCCTGGCATTATTGCTTGCCTCAGCAATGAAACACTGCTATGTAAACTGCTTATTATATAATTGGAGGTTTAATTACTTACAGTAATCTATGAATTTACAACTAAAAGTTTGTTTACTATGCTAATTTTAAGACTGACAAATTTATCTGACTGATTTTAATTACATATTTCTTTTATGTTTATGTTTCTTAAAAATTAAGAAATAGCATAATATCCTTAGTTGCTAAGTACATGGGTAAAATTAACTAATTTATTATTTACCCAGAGACAGCCTCTCAATGTTTAATGAGAATATATCACTAGTTAGAAGTTATTTTTTATAGGCTTCTATGCTACAGCCAGCCATCACACTGTTTGAGTGATATGTTATCGCCAGAGGCAACATCAGCATGGAAAGAAAGGTGTTCTGCCTGCATGACACTCATCTGGAGTGGCATTACTCAATACCTTGCAAAAGGTGTGGGATGCCAGAGAGTTTGAAAAGATGTTCTCACAGCACCTCACGGTAATGGAGCAGGAAGGAGTGAAGTGATTTTGTTGAATCCTATTTGCAAATGTGGGTGGAATTCTCTGAATAATTTTGGCTGAAATGAAGCCTTTGCTCAATTTCCTCCCTTGCCTAGGGGAAGTGAACCTATACCCCAAGTGGCACTTCTTTATTCAGAAGGCTACCACTTCTTCTGGGGTAGGGTTCACTTGTCCCCTCTTTTGCAGGATATAATGACACATTGATTTGTCTGAAGAGAATTAGGATGGGAGAGACTTGACAGCAAAGAGATTATGGCATTCATCTGGCAAAAAATTAGCTGACTTTTCTCTAAAACAGCCAGAAAATGGAGTTGAACCTAGGGCTGCTGTTTATTCACCCATCCTCAGAACCAAAGCAAGTCAGGTGACATCCACTCTCATAGCTGGAGGTCACCATGAAAGGACAACAGCATAACAGCAGAAAATAGGTTCTTCATTTCATCTAAAATCATTTAATCAATTCATCAGAGAAGGATCTGACTCTGCAGTTCAATAGGAGATAGCATTGTCTGAAAAAAATCTTTAGTATCCCAGAGTTTGCTTCAAATACTTCATTATCAATAATTTGTGCACAGATCTCCAAAAAAATCATTATTTTGAACCCTGTCTCGGAGAGAACAAGTGCAACAGTGAATGTTGCAGGATTCACACAACCAATCTGAGCCATCAATTTGTAGTGAATAATATGTGAAAGAAAAAAAAAAAAATCATTAAAAGTATGTGGACCAACATATTACGGCCCTTATGCATCCTGAAAATTTCTTGCTTTATCACACAGAACATCATAAAATTAAATTGGCTGTCCAGATGCTCAGATCATGCCTATTTGAAAAGAAATAATATTATCTAGATTTCCATACTACGTAGATTGAAACCAAATGAATTTTATGGGTTATGATACAATGTTAGATAAACATTCTGGGATGAATGTAATTAGATTGTTATTTCCCCAAAATGTAATTGAATGACCTTAATGCTTCTTGCAAAATCTTACTTCAAAAAGTATTTTTATGTACTCATTCAACTGTACAATTTACCACCTAAATGCTGTAGCTATCTCTTGAGTTTCATACAGTGGCTTTCATGCTGTTGCAGACTCTGCAAGCTCAAAGATAATGAGTCATATCATACTCTTCCTTACAAAGAATAATAATTGTGCCACAGGCTTAAAAATCATGGCATGTAATTATGCATTTGCATGGGTGGAAATTACCTCCTGTTTTTTGAAGCTTTCTAGGGAAGTTACTGGACTCTAAGTAATGTATGCAAGAGAAGTAAAGGATCAAATTCCAAATGCAAACATACATCCATAAAATACCCTCCTTTTTTTCTTATGAGAGAATTTAATCTGTGCATGGCACAGAATATAGGAGACCAGCCAACTTCTGTCTGTCACTTCTGTCAATGCTGTCTGTGCTCATGTTTTCTCATATTGTTCTTCAGGTATATGTTCTTTTAAATTCTTCATCTAAAGGCAGTACCAAGAACTGATGTTAGTGATGTGAAAAGTGAGAACATTTCCAAGTATTAGTTCTCCCAGGCTGCAGTCCTGGGATCTGCAATTTACATTTTTAGCATCTCTTCTCAAGCCATCTTGCTACTGCATGTGGAACAATATATCATTTGTTAACATTTGTGAGGTATTTTTGGATGGTGTGTCTGAAATGTCCTGGAACCTCTCACAGAAATCAGAGATATTTGTTTTCCTGGCTCTGCTAGTGTTAAATTACAAGCACTTAAAAACTGAACACAATTATTGCAAGACTGATGGCCTGAATATACTAGCTGTTACTGCACTGAAGCAATCAATTGGCTCTCTAGGATTCTACTCTGACTTTAGATTATAATAAGAACCTGAGCCAGTAGAAGTTCCCTCATACTGTGGTTATTTTTTCTAGGGCTAAATGGGTAAAGAATAATCTTTTGTTATATTAAAGGTTTGTAAATAGATGCAAGTCCATTGAATTAAATGGTATTTTGTCCACTCACTGGCCCAGAGCTTGTCTTGAGATGTAATCTAGTTTGTCATAGCAGTGAGAGGCCTGGTGGAATACACATGATTATCACTGTCTGGAAGAAACAGGTAAATCTGTCAATTTCACCAGCAGATCTTTGCTCAGCCATGCCAGTTTCCAGCCTTCCCTGCTTGCTTTCTTATGCACAGGGATGGAGAGCCCTTGAATTCTAAGAAAAGAGTCCTTAAAGAGTTTCCAGCTCTGATCAGTTCCTCTGTCCCTGAGGACTATGTCTCAGGGGAACTCATTTGCTAGGTCCTTATATGGATGGAAATTGACTCTTTTAAAGTTCAGGATCCTGACTTTGCTCTTTGCCAGGCCCATATTCCTTGAGATCACAGTACAGTGATCAACTGTAGAGCACAACTCTACAGTAGCATGGTTGCTGCAGCCCAGACTGCCTCCAGTCTTACACTCTCTAATGAGTTCATCCACATTGGTGAGAACCAGGTCCGGTAATGCTTCACTTGGGCTGAGGCTAACTGTATGAAGTTCAACAAGGCCAAGTGTTGGGTCCTGCACCTGGGGCGCACAACAACGCCAAGCAGAGCTACAGGCTGGGAGATGAGTGGTTGGAAAGCTGCCTGGCAGAGAAGGACCTGGGAGTATTGGTTGATAGTTGGCTGAATGCGAGCTAGCAGTGTGCTCAGGTGGCCAAGGCCAACAGCATCCTGGTTTGTATAAGAAGCAGTGTGGCCAGCAGGAAGTGATTGTCCCCCTGTACTTGGCTTTGAAGAGGCTGCACCTCGAGTACTGTGTTCAGTTTTGGGCCCGTCACTACAAGAAGGACATGGAGGTTCTCGAGAGTCCAGAGAAAGGCAATGAAGCTGGTGAGTGGTCTGGAGAACAAGTCTTATGAGGAGCAGCTGAGGAAGCTGGGATTGTTCAGACTGGAGAAGGAGGCTTGTTCAGAGGAGGCTCAGGGGCAACCTTATTGCTCTCTATAGGTACCTTAAAGGAGGCTGTAACGAGGTGGGGATTGGTTATTCTCCAACGTGCCTGGCAACAGGATGAGGGGGAATGGGCTAAAGTTGTGCTAGGGGAGTTTTAGGCTGGATATTAGAAAAATCTTTTTTACCAAAAGGGTTGTTAGGCATTGGAATGGGCTGTCCAGGGAAGTGGTTGAGTCACCATCCCTGAAGGTCTTTAAAAGACATTTAGATGTAGAACTTAGTGACATGGTTTAGTGGAGGACTGGTTAGTATCAGGTCAGAGGTTGGACTAGCTGATCTTGAAGGTCTCTTCCAACCTAGATGATTCTGTGATTCTGTGACTTTCACTGATATTGCAGTCAGATTTTCTGACTTATTTATATATGTATGTATGAAAGTATGTATGTATGTATGTAAGTATCTATCTATTTATTTATTTATTTTGCTTGGGAAGTGTATCTGAAGCTGCGTGAACCTAGGGTTTTGTTACATGCTGCTGGGTGCAGCAATATTTTGGCATTTTTGTCCCTCAAGTTTATTGTAAATCTGTGTGCATGTTGGCTTAGATGTCTCCTTGGCTTCTACTTACCAACTTGATGTCTTCATCTCACTGTGAAGAAGATAAAAAGCTTACCCTCTTCTCTATAACACTCCATCCTGCAGGGCTTCACTGAAGGCTTCCTAAACCTCTTTTATGAAATATAAAGGATATTTGGCACTTACCACTTCCTTAATTGCCATCTTCCCAAACCAGGCTGAAAAGTCTGAGTTTTAGTTACAGACATTTTGTTTTTTCATCAGGTATAGAGATTTGAAGCTTTTGATAGAGAACATGTGCTGCTGGTGGCAAAGTGATGGACTGGGATAAGATCCTGCACTAAGGATTCCTCCCTGCCATTCTCAGAAATAATTTGAAGTAATCAACACAACCTCTGCTTACTAAGCAACAGGAAGACTTCATTTTTTTACTTCTGTCATCTCCTTCATATGTTTGTTTGTTTGTTTATTTTAATAATAAAATAATGCATACAAAATTTACAATCTTGGTACTGTCAAATGCAATGCTGAAACTGATTGATTTTACTCAACTGAAGGTTTTCAGCCCAACCTTTGAACATGTAGCACTAAGTCTGTTCACATCACTGATGTGTAGTCTTCCTGGGGTACCAAAATATCCAGCAAAATTTGTAATAGCAGTGCAGATACGTGAATGGTTAATTTAAATCTGCAGAAAACAAATTTGCTTTTCTCAGTTGTAATTTGAAAATGTTACAGACCATATATTGAAAACTAGTTGTCAATGCCTATTGGGTTTTAGTCTGCAACGGTAAAATTATGCAATTTGAAAAAGACAGGCAAAACATAACTGGAAGTTTCTCTCCTTTTCCAAGAAAAATAAATAAATAAATAAATAAATAAAAATATCCATAAAACATTTCATACTCTTTCCTCTGATCAAATTAGAAATGAAAGTTTATTTCCTGTTTCTTCAACTGTAATGAGATGCTAAGTATTCTCAATGAATGAAAAATAGAAAATATTAATATGAAATATTCCACTCCAACAACAGAGAAGAAAATTATATAAAGGTGATAAAAGAAATGCAAATCAAGTGCCTTCTGTTTGCTAATCGTGAAAATGAAAATCTTCATTTTCTCTAATCACAGTGATGCAGTATTATATTAATAAGTTAGTAATAAAACAGAGCCGAAATCCAGGCATTTGTATCATAAATCTTAATTATAGTCATAAGAAAATTAATTTTTCGGTAATAGTGTTTTGCTTCATGACCTTCATTAACAAAGTAGGAGGCTTGTAGTTTTCAGCCATATGTCAGGGTGCAAAGTCAATGCTAAATTCCTAAACAAGAATTTAATACAGCACATTTTTCTGCAGGTATTATAGTGTTGGTTTTACTGACAAGAGACTACTGAATGGAAGTATAATTGTGGGATTAAAACCTCATGTTTAACAAAGTGACCAAGGTGATAAAGATGTCCATAGATTTGTTTGTAAAGTTGGTGTAGGTAACTCAATGTTGACGAAGTGAGAAATAAAAAGAAGCATTCAAAAATTTGGACCAAAAAGAGAGGTAAGTAATAATAGAAAGATTTAAATGTAGAAGGTCTGGAAAGGTGAAAAATCAACCTCCAAATTTACTAATGTACAGGGAAAACTACATATCTAAAGCAACTGAAACAGCTAGTTAGTACTGCTCTAGACCCATTGTAGAAATGCATGATTATATTAGAGCTTCTTTGCTCCTTCCTCTGCACATTTCTTTTATCTTGTGTGAAATTACTGAGATGTAGGCTGGCTTTGGTGTGTGCATTGTCCAGATGACTTTGCACTGGAACAAAATTCCTACTTATGCCATTGTCGTGGTTTAACCCGGCTGGCAGCTAAACACCACACAGCCGTTCGCTCACCCTCCCCCCTCCCTCTCTGGGACGGGGGAGAGAAATGGAAAGTGAAGCCCGTGAGTTGAGATAAAGACAGTTTAATAAGACAGGAAAATAATAATAATAATAATAATAATAATACAATGATGATAATAGTACTACTACTAATAATATGTACAAACAAGTGATGCAAAATGTAATTGCTCACCACCCGCTGACCGATGCCCAGCTTAACTCCGAGCAGTCCGGCCCCCTCCCCCCGGCTAGCCACCCCTATATATTGTTTAGCATGACGTCAGATGGTATGGAATACCCCTTTGGCTAGTTCGGGTCACCTGTCCTGGGTCTGTCCCCTCCCAGCTCTTACTGCACCCCCAGCCTGCCTGTTGGCAGGACAGAGCGAAAGGCTGAGATGTCCTTGGCTTGGTATAAGCACTGCTCTGCAACAATTAAAACATCGGGGTGTTATCAGCACTCTTCTCATCCTAAGCCAAAACACAGCATTCCACCAGCTACTAGGAAGAAAATTAATTCTGTTCTAACTGAAACCAGGACAGCCATTTGATGCTTTTATAGTATAATTAATAATTTCAGAAGACCAAAAGGAAAAATGTTTTGTGTGCAAAATACCCTCAAGCAAAACAAACAAACAAACAAACAAACAAACAAAACACTTTGCATATTCTGATTAGTTAAGCCTCACACCCCCATAAGAAGCAGGCAAATATCACAGACACTGTTTTCCAACTGAATAAACAAAGGAACAGAGCAATTATTACAGGCTTCTGCCTTTACAGCTGCTAATAGCTCTATTTATCCTGCCACACTTTGGTATTACAGCAAATCCTCTGCTCCTCTCAGTGTGTACAGAACTTGGTACATCAGAGATCATACAGGAAATTTGTGAATGCAGGAGTCCCAGCTCACCAAAATGCATTCAAGTGTTGAGCCTGCTTAGCCCTAGTGTTACACTGAGTTGCTTTCAGTTTTAGACACTTTTAGTGTTTGCATTAGTAGGAAAACAAATAAATTTCATGTTGTAAATGCAGACCCTGCTGCATAATCTTCAATTTACTTTATCATAAACTTGAAGCTAGAAGAGCTATGAAAAACAAATATTTTGAATATTTATATCAGTTGCTCAATCAAGTTTATTATAAAGAGAAGGATGTGTTGGCTTTAGTAGATGGGTTGACATGTTGCACCAAGGTAACAGGACAGGATCTGTGTTTGTATTCCCCTCTGAAGTGTGTTGGAAAAGTTCCATGCATCAGGAATGCATAGAAATGAAAGCACCCCTCTATTTAAGCACATGAGTTGAGCCTTGCTTCAGTGAAGATAATGGTAGCTTTCACATTGACTGCAGAAAGAAGATGCTCAGGCTTCATAGACTGGATCCTCGTACAGAGGCAGGAGTTTGTCTTGATTTGTGTTATGTTGCAAAGGCCACTGGAATGGATCAATTTGCAAGTGTGTGCCCTTGTCAGTAGGTAAAAGATGAATTTTCACATTCAATGCACTCTTCTATCTGGAGCTAATTCTAAGCTAATACTATCTGCTAGAAGTAGGTAGTACTAAGATATAAACATTAATTAGACATTCAAGATCTGGGCAGAGAAATCCTATCTGAAAGAATACATAGTAGAAATCTGATATCAACAAGATTTCACCCGGAGAGGAATAGGTTCAAAAGTAGTCAGTACTGTTTCTGTCTAGCCCTGGGGTTGATCAGTTTGCTTTTGCTGGTGGTATATCAATGAATGCAGACAGTAGTGAGACAGCTGGTCAAAAATGAGACAATTTTGATGAACATTTTCTTAAATTGCTTTTTTGATTGTTGAAACTTTTTTGGGGGGTTAGTGGAGGGTGTTTTTTGTCCCACATTGTTTTGTTCCATCAAAGACTAAATGAGTATCATTTTCTGGATTTGTGGATCCCCTGATGTCTTATGGCTTCAGATGTTCTGTTTTCCTCTAAAAGAGAGATGGTACTTGATTGCCTGATTTCCTTGGGACTATTTAGAATATTACTGACTATGTGTACAATATAATGATATGCAAGTGTAAAGCAAAATGTCTCATAAAGTACATGTGTTTTACATACATATACATAAGAAAGGCTTCTATTTGGTGGTATCAAAAATGCTCAACTGTAAAAGAAAAAAGGTGGCTGGAAGACCAAATTTTATGCAATGTGGTAGTTTGTAGCTTCACAGCAAAAAGGCTTTTGGAACACAGATCAACCTGGAAGAGTACCTCGCTCCCAGCATTGGAGTTAACAGCAAATCTGTTTATAACACCTGCCATCCAGTTCAGTGCGTCACAGAAATTTCTATCTCTTTTACTGTCTTCAGCAGATTTAATTCAAATTTTCACCACTCTTAAAGGGAAAGATCACCACACAAGCATCTGTGTTTTAGTAGTTCAGTGCACTTAGCCAGTGGGATTGTTCCCTTTGATAGTCTCTCTGCTTGTCTGTCTACTTCTCTCCCCTTCTCTCACCCCTTCCAATATACAAAGACTGTAAGGAATATAGCAAACTTTTTAGCTTCTTAACTCTTAGCTTCTTTAACTCTTAGCTTCCATGCAGAATACTAGGGATTGGAAAGCATAATACAAAAGGAATAGCAGGAATCACAAAAACATGTCCCCGAACCAGAAACCCTAAATTAAATTTGTCAACTTACCTAAGGAATAAAAGCTATCTTTGAATGCTGCCCTGCAACTTAAAAATTGAATTAACCACTTCCATCATGGTGTTTTTGTAGTACTAAATCCATTCCAACTTCACAAAAAGAAAGTCACAAGCAATACAAAAGTGCAATTCTTAGAGTTTGGATAAGTATGTTACCAAGTTGGTGGAAATAATCACAAATTACAGTCTCTAAATTCTTTGAAAGCGAGGCCAGCATCCTTCAGTGAGGTCTGAAAGCTTCACTTGATTTCATTAGGACAAAAACATAAGCAGTATTATCCTTCCTAAGGGTGCTTTCAGGGCCTTTTAATGTTTGAGCATAAAGAGAAGTGCTGTTTAAGCTAAGGTGCCCTTAATATCTTCTATCTCTTGAAGTCAAATAATACAACTGTATCATCTCACCCACCACTTAGGTTTTAAGGGTGACATTAAAAATGACTAGAACCACAGGAGACAAAATGCATGATATCTTCCAGACTTCCCCCAAAAGACCAAATATTTTGAATTACTTGAAGATTTCAGGTAGGATCTGAGCCAAACCATCTCACTGTTACTCATTACTAGAGCTATGGGATGATAGGAATGAGACAGTAAAGGAAATCCATTAGCTGATAGAAAGGAAAGTCTAGCTTGGCTTTCCTAAGAGTTTGGTCTTTCAGAAATGTTAAAAGCATCACACAGTACACATACCTAGTATGTTTAAACACTGAGAGGAGCTCATTAATCATCCTGGGTGGTTTAAACACTTAATTTCTTGCTGACCCAGTCCCATCTCTTTTCCCTTATCATTCACAAAAACCTATCATTTGATATCTGATTTCAGGCTTTTTTTTTTTTTTCTTTTTTTTTTTTTTTTTCTGAAAGTGACTGTTACATTTTCAGCCTTGTGGTGTAAAGCCTGTCAGTTTCAATCCCAAATGTGCTTAAGACCATGTGAATAATTTTCAAAGCCTTGGTATCAGAATGAATTTCTTTGAGTAAGAATAGTATAGATAAGATTCTGCTTTAATGGTCTAATGCCTATCATTAGAGACCTAAACCTTAGCTATACACAGCAGTGAGAGAAGCTTGACCATGCAGAAAGAAATAATCAGGCTAAGACCTAAAATAGAAATCATATAGTAGTAGATGAGAGAATTATAGAGGGGGTGAAAGAATGATAAGAAAACATATGAAAGAATATTCACTAGGTACCTTGTGATCAAACCACTGCTTCCTTTCATCTCTGCTGCTCATTTCCAGCAGCGCTCACTTGTAAGGGTTGAAGTAATCTCATTTTGTTTCTTTGTGGCAGTTTCTGAGACAAAGATGCTCTTTACACATTATTTCTTCCTTCCTTTCTTTCCACTACATCCGTGCTACACAAGTTTGTATTTCTTCTTCTTGCACATGCTTGCATTCTTACGTCCTTAACGGAAAGCATTTAGTGCCATCTTGTCATACAGAAGCCACTGCTTGTTTGTCTGACTCTCTTCAAACTATCATCTTGGTTAACAACTGTGAAGGCTTAAGTGATACTAGCTCTTAGCAGTGCCCTGCAATTGTATGTTTGACATAAAAGCTCACAAGAATGACAAGTAAAAGCACTTATATTTTTGTTTCCAAAATACATTGATTTGATTTCTAACCTTTTTTTCTAAGCAATGGGCATAAATCAGCTTTTACATACATAGTTCAAAACAGTCATATCCTCATTGTCAGAAAGACTAGCCATATCTCTTCTTTGGAAAGCTTTAAAAATACTGGACAAACTTAACCCAAAACTAGATGTATTTCTGAAGCTGCCTTCCCAGAGGGTTCTCTACTCAGCTTCAACACTGATCCCAGGTATCCTCCCCTTGGCCATGAAGGTTTCCACTTCAGTAGTTAGCTTCAAATTGAGAGCTAGTAGGTTTCAGAGACTGGAGAAAAATAATAAATATATAGGTTTATTCTCATAAAAGCTTGAAAGTTATTAAACTGAGCCCTTTTGCATTGGGGCACCCTCATTCATCTGCACCTCAAAATCTAAGTTATGTTTTTTTCCCCGTTTCAGAGTATTTATATCTATGAGATGTTCAATAGAAGGTAAACAGATAATTTTCCTATCTAACGGAGAGGACAGAATAATTAGAATCTGAATTTTAGAAATTACATCATCAAGTTGCTGTGGGGTCAACCATTACACATCTCCACAGAAGATCAAAAAAAAAAAAAATCCTCACAATATTTCCTTACCTTCACCTTCATTATGTGTATGTGCCTTCACCTTGGCTTCACTGTTATTTAATGTAAATTTCTTGTATTTAGTATTGGAATCATTATTTGGTTTGTCTGTTAGTAACAACCCAGAAGAAATAGTCTGCTGCAAAGACCATCTATGTCAGGAAAAACAAACAAACAATTTCTTACAATTTTTGAATGTTTTAACAGCCTTAGTGGTAGAATCTCCCTTAATAAGAGCATTTAGATAGGGTTTTTAATCACAAATGGTTCATGGTGATTCTTTTTTGGGGGCTGAGAAATGGACAAGGTGTGTTCTTTAAGATCCCTTTCTTACCTTAGATGACTCAAAAGATTGCTCCTCATACTGAAACCTCCCTGAGGGCAGCCTGTTTAATTTTTGTGCACTCAGCACTTAAAACAACTAGTTTAAAGTTTCAATTTTTATATTTTTAACTTTTCTCATGAAATGTCCCAAGACTTCTATGAAGAGGAGTTTCTTGACTGCTTTTATTTTTATATTTATTTATTCCATGAAGAACACCATTCTCAATGCTCACATACAATGTAAGGGAGAATGCAGAGGCAAGATTCTGATTGAAAGGGTCTAGAGGAGATGTTATGCCACTAACATCTGCCCTTATCCAGGATTAAATGATATATGCATATGTTTCTACAGACAGTAAAGGCTGTTATGACAGTCTAGTCTGACTCCACTGCATAATACAGACGAAAGACCTTCACCAATCATTTCTGCATCAAGACTGTAACATTATGCTATAATCACTCTATTAAAAAAGCACTCTAAGTTGATTGGAAGATCTGTCTCATTACTTAATAGGTTGCTCCAACTATTAGCTATCCTCACTTAAAAGTTTTCTGTGCAGATTCTATTTGAATGTAGATTCTATTTGAACATATAGAATGTTCATCCTCTAAATTTTGAAACACTCTGTTCTGCATTAAACAGTCATAATCCTTCCACAATTAGATTGATCACTTGATTTTGATCTTCATCTATTAACCTTTTGAATTGACTAAATAGACTGTTTTCCATTATGTCTTTATGATAAAGACAATTTTTCAGAACTCATATCATTCTCGTAACACTTCTAGAGCACTTTTCAGATTGTCTTCTCTTCGAACTCCTGACCCTAGAAAAGATAATGGTCTCATTTGATGTCACCATTCCAAGAAAATGTCAATCACTACATTCACCACAGAGAACCAGCTGGTAAAAGCACCAGTATACTTAAATAATGAAACATAATGGCATGGACAAACATTGCACTAAATATTTAAGCCAAGAAGGCAATTACCAGAACTTAGAGAAGCCTCTCTTCATTACTGTACCCTTATGGTAATGTCTGACAGCCTATAAATAGCCATACACTAAGCAAATTGGGTATGGTTAAATGTTAGAAACAGATGATGTGATTAAACCCATACATCCATTCTATTGACTTTATCCTTCATTCGTCTAGTACTCCCCATACCCAGAAAAATGAATAAATAATGAGTGTGGTGCTCTGTAGTTGTGCATTGGCCATACTAGAACACATATCATATAAATGCATGATTATTTGACATTTAAGGTAGAGTTCATAAAACAGAGCCTGTATTCTTACATAAACTGGCAAAATATGTAATTTAGCTTATCCATGAAGGTCCTATGTTTCAAGCTGTGATGACATATTCTCCTGTGCTTACAGAAGGATGTGTAATGCTAACAATGACTAAGATTTCTTTAGATGTTCCATCTGTGTTCCACATCCTCATGTAGGTTATGAAGTCTGAAACTAACCAGAGATCTCATCCAAGCAAAGTCCTGTTATCAATTTTTTCCCAACTTTTTATAATTAATATTATAAATATACAATATATATATAACATAATAAATATATAAATTATATAAAAATAATATATAAAATTATAAATAACATTATAATTTTTCCCTATCTACAAATGTGCAATATAAAATGTCAAATCTGATAGTTCTGGGTGCAGTGTCATGATGAGAGATGGAAAAAGATCCCCACTGTATCAGATCCTGTAGTGTTACAAGGGAAGAAGATAGATACTAGTACTAGTGACAACTACCGCTTCATGCCACCTTCATGGATTTTGTGATATAGCTCTGAAAAACACCAGTGCACATCCTTTCATATTACTCTCTTTGTCTATCCAGACATATCATACTGTCATTTTTACAGAATTGTTACAGATGCAAAAATGTTCTTTTTTTCCTGCTTCTTCATGGAGATTAAACCTGCTTAGGAAAGTATGTAAATCCTTAAAGCACCAAGATCTGTTGCCTAATTTTAAAGGTCTCGATAGATATTCCAGATTATATTTTTATGACAACATCAAAAGTACTCAATTTTAAGGCATAGCCCTAGTAGAATAAGCATTCCACAAACACGCAGATGGCATTTCAGCCCTGATACATATGTAATTGTCAGGTCAGATAAAAAATGGGGAGAAGGAAATAGCTGTTTTAAAATAAATGTAGGGAATAGAGATACAGTAATCATTTAAAAAGATAATTGTTCTGATGCAGCACCAATAAATGAACAGAGCTCCTGGTTTCCACTCAATCATAAGAAAATATTACTTCCTCTAGAAGTTAGATATGAGGCTAGGGAATGAATGTGTATCTTGATAAAACAAAGAAGAGCGGAGGTAGTGCCAAAGCAGGGCTGGCAGGACCTGTCTGTGATACTTAGTACACCTTTTTAAGGACTCTTGTTTCTGAATGATTTTATTTTTGTGATGGACAAAATAACATTTTTCCATTACTTCATTTTCTGAAATGATAGAAATACTGTAGTTTATATTTTCTAAAAATATACATACACCACAGAAATCATGTATCTCAAAAGCAGAAATGTATCAATGTTATAAGCAACTGAAGCCAGGAATATTTAATCCAAGTTGTTGTGAACCCTCAAAGAAGTGGTGTTACTAAGCCTACCTGTGATATGATCAAAGGATAACAATGTACAGAGATCAGGAGAGTGATGTCCCAGTCACATATAAAATACCTTGAAATTCAGAAACTTTTTAAAAGTCATGGTAAGTAAAAAAAAATAATTAAGTGATAGCATGCACAAATGCTGGTGATCCAATCCTGAGGATCAAAAGTTTATAATGACTCATTCTAGCTTCAAAAATACTGATACGTATTATTTTACAAACACTGCATGCAATGATTCTGTGGTGGTTTTAACCTGGCTGTCTGCCAGACACCCACCCAGCCACTCTTTCACTCTCCCTAATCAACAGGGAGAGGGGATAACGTAAGAAAAGAAATTTTATGGGTCAAGATAAAAACAGGGAGATCACTTACCAATTACTGTAGTGGAAAAAACAGACTTAAGTTGGGGAAAACTAATTTAATTTAATGCAAGTTTGATTGTTTTGGGTAGTGAGAAATGAAAGCAAAATTAAAACACCACTTTCCCCTCATCACCATTTTTTCCTAGGGTCAACTTTGTACCAGTGTGGGGGTTCTCCATGGGCTGCAGTGTGGATATCTGCTCTGGCATGGTCCTCTCCATGGACTTAAGGGGAGAAGCTTTAAGTCTTACCATGGTATTACCCTGGGCTGTAGGCAAATCTCTGCTCCAGCACCTGAAGCACCTCCTCCCACTCCTTCTTTCCTGACTTTCACATTTGCAGGGTTATTTCATACACTTTTTTCCTCATTCTTCTCTCTGTTATATAGCATCTTGCACTTTCTTAAATACATTTTCCAAGTGGAGCCTCCGGTTTGGTTGATGAGCTTAGCTGTGTCCTTTGATGGGTCCATTGCAAAACTGTCTGGAACTGTCTGTGTCTGGCATAGCACACCATCTAGTCTTTTCTCATAGAGGTGATCCCACAGACAACACTTCCCATGGACACCCAAACAAGACTCATTCCAGGTGTGCCCCTGTTTTACAAACAAATCAATGAGTCCTACTCAAGAAATGAGAGATTGTTACTATCTATACAGCGATTAGATCAAAAAAAATGGAAAAAAAAAAAAAAAAAAAAAAAAAAAAAAGAGTTACTCTCTGATCTTGAGTCATTGTGTCTCCTGTTGCACCTTAAATGGGACACAAGTACTCTCCCTTGGCACAGTTCTCTACCTGACTGTCTTCCATCACCAGTAGAACCGGATGGGTACAGAAGGAGCCATCTTCATGGGATTTGTAGTCTTGTAAGAAAGAGCAGACTTACGTTAGTGTAGTGATTTGCATAAAAGCCTATAGATACCTTAGTCATCTTGTCATCAGGCCCTGTATGACCTGATGTATAAGGTTGAACATAGGAAAAGACTTCATAATTTCAGAACCTAGCCACTAAATATGAAATACTCAATTATCTGAAATGGAAGGTTGCATTATGAGAATTATAGTGCAATGTATAGTAGAATCTCCTTGTGGTTGTTGGCATTTTCTAATCAAATCAAATCAGTGTGAATCACTTTTACTCCCAGATCATCTACTTCAGTGCACATATTTAAAGGCACAACAAAAGGAATAAGAAACTCTACCAGATGCCTCCAACCAATTGTTCTATCCTCCCAGTGTGGTGGCTTGAACAAACCATGGCATCCCAGCTCTTTTGATTTCACGTGGTGGCATTGACCTTTATAAACAAGATGCCCCCTCCTCCAGGGGTTAAAGATATGTAGGAGATGCTGGTAGAGGAAGTAATGTTGCATTGTACAGGCTTTGAACAGCATGGAGCATATTCTGAAGCGTCCTAGCTTCAGCTGGGATAGAGTTAATTTGCTTCCTATTAGCTGGTATTGTGCTGTGTTTTGGATTTATAATGAGAATAATGCTGGTAACACAGTTGTGTTTTAGTTCTTGCTGAGCAGTGCTTACACTAAGTCAAGGATGTTTCAGCTTATGCTGTCCTGCTTTTGAGGAGGCTGGGGGTACACAGAGAACTCAGAGGGGACAGAACCATGACAGCTGGCCCAGGCTGACCAAAAGGATGTCCCATACCATAGGACATCATGTTCAACAATAGAACCAGGGGGACTTGGCCATTGGGTGCTACCATTGTTCAGTTGGCTGATGGTGAACAATTGTGTTGTGCATCACTTGTTTTGTGCAATATTTTTCCCCTTTTCTTTCCTATTGAACTGTCCTTATCTCAACCTACAAGTTTTACTTTTTTTTTCCTTCTGATTCTCTCCCCCATCCCTCTGCAGAGGGAGTGAGTGAATGGCTATGTGGTGCTTAGCTGCCTGCTGGACTAATACCACAACATGGGGTGAAATAGCTGCACTGCAGTATGACTGTTTCATTATTTATGTAATTGAAAGCTATGTTTCAAGGAAGCAGAAGGGAAGGTGCCTGATGTGTGATACCTCAGTTGCATTTAGTTTTTGTTTGTTTGTTTCTGAAATTTGAAATCTTATTTACAAATTAGAGTAGATTGCAACTCTTGTAAGATCTCAAAATCACCAGTCACAGCAGTCCAGCTTCCCATTCAAAAGAGAAACAATGAATCAGAGAGGTTTCTCAGATGAATGTGCATGTTTATGTGAAATGTTTTCCAGTCTTACTTGTTTGAACAGAAAGAGGATAGAGATCAATTGTCTTGCATGCCTGCTGGGAGGAACAAAGTGAAATAGATTTAATTTGGAACAGAGAAGATTCTGGCTGGAAACTGGGGAAAACTTTGTAACTGGTAGGGAGGAAAGAGTCCAAATCAGAACAATGTGACATTGAGTGCTTTCAAGAAGAGGTTAGGCAAGCATCTGTGAGAGCTGATGCAGGAGCTATTATGCTGCACCAATTCAGAGATGTGGTCTAAACAATCTTTTGAAGTCTTTTTTCTTTCCTTGGTTTTATGGTTTTCTCTGTGCAAACCATAAATAGCTAGTGTTTAATGTACAAAAAAAGAGTGTTTTTTCCTGGTATGAATTCAATTATATATTTGGGAAAAAACAAAAACAAAACAAACAAACAAACAAACAAACAAAAAAAAAAACAGAATTAACCCTCCAAACCAAATTGTGTTAAATCAGAAAACAGCTCTGATTTTGACAAACCATTTGAACCTGGGCACTCATATCTCCTCAATGGGCTGCGTGACTTCTGAGCTGAGAAAGGATATTCTCTATGTGAATATAAAGCAGAAAACACTCTACCGTCAGTCAAGCTTCAAAGACTCCTTGTAAGACAGAAGTACTTGTGATGATACCAAGTTGCACGTGAAGCTGTGAGTTTCTCCTTTTCCTTTCTCAACAATATTACCATTTTATTGTCCCCCTTGCAGCACTTATGTGCATATCTCATGGATTTGAATTTCAGTGTTACAAGTCCCAGAAAACATAACAATACAATTGTCAACTCGGTACATTTACTGTGGCAATACCACTGATGTGCCCAAGTCCCCTAGATTTCTCTGCAACATGATTTTCTTTCAGACGACTGCAGAACATTATTAACCATCCTTTACAACCAATTGATAAAACAAGGTGACTCAGTGGTAAAGCCAACAGATGTGTGAAGTCAAGGAAGGCTGAGAACTTTTGCTTCTGAGTAGAACTGGCAATTTTCAATTTCATTAACTGAGATTTAAATTTTAATATTTTTAATCAAACAAAAACAAGTGTGAGACCTAAAAATAGAGCTGTGTCATTAAATATATTGTGATCTGACAAAAATTTTGTTCTGATAAAAATGGCCATCTGCTCTAGTCTCACTTTTCTTTCTTCTGGAAGAATTTTAGGTACATCTTAAAATAAGCTGAATTAGAGAATTGTAAGTTTCTACCCAAAGCAAATTGTGAAATAGAATGTTTCTGTGTAACAAGGAATATTCTCATCAGTTTTACAATTAGTAGAAAAAAAAAAAATAAATAAAATAAAATAAAATAAAATAAAATAAAATAAAATAAAATAAAATAAAATAAAATAAATCATTCACTGTGAAAACCATTTAAAACTGCATTAAAATAGTAAAACAATGTTTATTCAAGTAACTTATTTTAGAGCTGGGTGAACTAGTCATAGAAAAGACTATTTTTATTGCTTTTTATGTTTAATGTGAAAGAAACAAGACGCTTCCATATAGTTGGGACTTCATTGTTAGACAAGATAAATATAGAAAATAATTCTTTGTTAAGGAAAAGAGGATAAAAAGAGATTTAATAGTATATATCCATGTGCATAAGGATAGTATAAGGTGATTAAAGGAACTGCTTGAAAGACTTTGGCACAAAGAGCCTTTTGGAATACATTACTAAAAAAATTCAAAACTATCAGGAATGACTCCGAGTGTGTCCTTCCATGTGGAGCTCTCTATAAATGTACAGTGTCTAAAAAATACAATTATAGACTGACACGGGGAAGACTGCTCTCTCTCTGCTAGCAAGTAACTTGAGAACCTGACTTGTGTAACTGGAGAACCAGACTTGTGTCACTCTTAACCTGGGGCAACTCATCAGGCTTCAGTAGAGTGATGCTGTGTGAAAAGTGTAGCAGTGAACAAAAAGGTCCTTGGCTTGTAACACCCAAGTTCATTAGTTTAACACCACTGGCCCTCAAATATTGTCACTAAACCAGACACTCACTCTGAGAAGTCTCATTTTTCTAGCAGAATGTGGTTGATCTGATATAGCAGAGAAAGTTAAGTACAAATATCACTGGTGACTGAATCTGTATTTATGCTATCATATTTTACTTCACAAATTTAAGTTATGAACAACAACAACAAAAAATATTTTGCAGTATTTGCTTTTGTATGGTACAGCACAAATGCAACAGTTTTGCCTTTCTCCTGAGTGCTTGCACAGATTCACACACAGGATAAGGTTTTACTTCTCAAATGGAAATGGTTACAAGAGGAGGAGGCAAACATAAGGCTTAGAACAATAAGCGTGATAATGAGCAATCTGGATGCTGACCACACTCACTGCCAACAGCTTTTATGAGCATTATCAAGTCAAAGGGAAAATGTGCTAAGGGGAATAAGGATGAATCAATGCGTGGAAAACTGAGGGCAGTGTAACACATACTTTGATCCTATGGCAACTGAATTATTTAGATTTAAGATGGGAAAATGATCTGTCTGCATAATTAACTAGCAATCTCAAAACCAAAGAATGTTTCATTTCCTTACTTCATTACCTCATTCAATAGATAGAAACAGTAGCAGTAACATGATCACCATAAGTGATCATATATATATATACTTAATAAAGTTTCTTTTAATATACACAAGCAATCCCATTTGCAAGGTGAACAATATAGAGAGATGGAACTGGCAGTACAGCTTGATATTCTCAATAATATTATTTATATTATTGAGAATAATAATAATTTGGCTTATTTTATAATTATATTGGCTTATTTATAAAAGCAACAGTGGGACAAATCATTCCGAAAGGGTCTCTTGGACATGCCATCAGACTGCTGGTGAAATCCGCTGTGCAGTCTGTTCGGTCAAACAAGCTTTGCACTTTTCATGGTAAATTCAATCCAGTCAGATCTGGGGCCACAGTCATTATTCACAAAATGTATGGGAATATATTAATATCTCCCTCCTCCCACCCTCTCTTCAGGGCTGTGGATGATCACTCTTCTACCCTTGGAGTCTACCTGCTGCATGACTGACAGCCTTGCTAAAAGCTCTCCGTGTGTGTGTGTTCCTGCCTGCCTCTTATTTGTTTTTGTCAAAACTGTTCCCTGCTGAATAAAATTACATGCTTGTTGGACCACAGAAAGTGTGGCTTTCTTCCTGCTTCAGCCTAAGTATTAAAGAGTGCAGGACTGAAGGTCAGGTTTCCCCTTTCTGTTTGTGAATGCTGTAACACTGGAGGTTCCGGGTTGCACTCACTCTTTACTCTGGACAAATTGGTATTTAAATTATTCCCCATATGGGGGGAGTTGGAATAAAAGAGTTACCACCTGTGAATGACAGAGACACTGTACTATCAGATTGCCCTGCAGAACCGTTGTCAGAGCAAAGTCATGAGAAATAGGGGTCAAACTACTGCAGTGAACCTGAGCAACCAGAAAAGAAAGCACAGTTTCTACCCCGAATTTATTTCATCACAGGAAATTGACCTTTCCTGTAAATACCAAGGAAAGAGAAGTGCTCTCCCGAAGCCCAATTAGCTGCTCAGTACCCTGAGAAAATGTCTTTCCACTCCCTGCTAAGGATTTTTCCAACAGCTTTGCATGTGCTTTTGCAGACCCCCATTTTCATTACATGTGCTCTTTGCTCTCATGGAATATGTAA
The DNA here is from genome assembly GCF_009819795.1 of Aythya fuligula. Lineage (NCBI taxonomy): Eukaryota > Metazoa > Chordata > Aves > Anseriformes > Anatidae > Aythya > Aythya fuligula. The sequence goes on from NC_045562.1 coordinate 66,750,454, forward strand.
GGGAGATGATGACTTGATGTGAGGGTTTATGAGTTACACTGGAGTTCAGCACAGTACAGATTGGAGTACTGTGATGCCAAGCCACTTCACAGAGCTGGCTGTCAATGAATGATGCCCCTGACTATATCCATGAGTGTTACTACTGCATCAGCATAAAAGTTTCCTGTTTTAAAATTTAAATCCTTAAGTTTATTTGTCTGTAGGATAATTTTGCTTACAGCTTTATATTTAGAGCATGATTGAGGGGTTTACTAGGATTATATATATGTCAGCATAAAAATAAATATTACTTAAGGACCATTTAAATGCACCAGAAGTGTATCCTTGATTGAATCTCACTTCATGGCCTAGGAGTGCATCTTCTGTGGGATTGATTATGCACTCTTGAACTAGCAGGAAACATGCACACAAGAGCACATGGCATAAATAAAACTCAGATGCAAAAAAGGTTCAGAACAGAGCTCTTGTTGGGGATATTTCCTACAGACAGCTCTTTGCATTGCCTTTGCTTAGAAAGGACACATGATCTTACAGAAAAAGAATTTACTTTCTAAGCACATTGTGTGCTTGGAAATGCAGAGAACTTTGTCTCTGGCATCTTTGATGGCTTGTCAAATATAAGTTGCTGTAAGCGTGTGAAATAATATTCAAAGAAATAACCTAAGTCTGCACCTTCTTTTCCTTTTATTAATGTGATAACCCCAAATTATCCCTCCTGCTCAAGTTTCCATTTCCTTTTGAGTCAAGATCAATTATCCCTGCAGCTTTTCAGCTGAATGCAACAATATTTCAGTGTACTACTCACCTATTTACACACTGTACTGCTCTGAAGCTCAAATGCACACACCTCTTGTCTGTCAATCAACAGTTCTTTAATAATTATGGTACACAAAGAAATGCTGCTGTCATATTCTACAGGACACATCTAAACCTACTTTGAAGCCTCTTCATGCCCTCTTGACCCTCAGAAAGCTAAAGCCGATTTTGATCCACTAATTGGGAAAGAAGTAAATTTGTCTTCAGCATATTCTTTATTTAATTTGTCAAATATTAAAAAAAAAGTTTCCAAGACCTGTCTGGCTAGGAAAGGAGGTAGGATTACAAACCATCTCTTCTTTCATTGCCACCAGCTACTCAAACAACGTTTTTTACAATGGCATAGTTGACAGCACACACCTGTTCCTACCAGCATAAGTACAATGCATCCCAACAGAAGGAGCAATGTCCCAGAAGCAGTTCAGTCTGTACATTATGACTGAGGACACATTTGCCCCATGCTGGGAACATGGTATGGAGATTCCTGATGTGCTCACAGGTTTGCTTCGATGTGGCAGGAGACAAACAGGCTCATGTCCTGCCACCATGGCTAGAACCAGGCTTCCTTCCTCAATCCAGTATGAGTGTGGACAGAGACAGTCCTCCACAGACATCATGTAGGCATACTTTGAAAGCCCCTTTTCATTTTCTGCTCCCTTTTCAAAGATCAACTTACCTCCCCAAGCAACCATCTCTGAAAATGCCAGAAAGCTGAAGGCTGCCCCATGGTCCCATCCAGTGCTTGCCCTTTTTCCATGGGAAGTGGTGACATGAGGAGGTGCAATGACCTCTTCAGTCATGGAAACTGCTTCCTTTGAAAGCCTTCACTTTCATTGCCAGGCCACAAGCCCCTTTCCAGTAGATCTCCTCAGTAGCCCAGGGGAAAAGTAGGTGTTGCTGCAGCAATGTGCAACTTGCTGCTTACTTGCAACGTGCTGGTAATTAGATTTGGCCAGGGTATAGATGCTAGTTTGTAAAATCTTTATAAAATGAGCCACCAGAAAAGGTATGGAGAAATGTAAGATGCTGCAGTGAGAGTGGAATTTACTAGGTGAAATTTGTTACTAGTATAGCTCCAAAGAAATATCCCAGCAGGCCAACAGCCTTTTTTTTTTTTTTTTTTTTTTTTTTTTTTTTTTTTTTTATACAAGACTTTCAGAAGCTTCTGGTGACAGAGAAAGGCAGTTAAAGGGAACAATTAAATAACAGTTGTCCTAAAGCCAACTGGAAATTGCCTTTGATATCAGAATCCATCTGTGCCAATAAGCAAAGCCTACTGGGGAGAAGATGAAACAGAAAGAAATAAAAGTGTCATGACTACTGGCGAACAAGTAGATGAAATTCAATTAGCTTAGCTTGAAACATGCATTCACTATTGTAAATGAAGTTTAACTTTCCTCCCCTTAATACAAGAAGGAAAACTGTTCTATACATCCTGCCCTGAGAACAAAATTTCTGCGGATTTTTTTTTTGGGGGGGGAGGGGACGACCTTTCCCCCTAAAACAAATATTTTATTATTATAGCTTGAAATCTCATAATGGATTTCAATATAAATCTATTTTCAGTAATAAATATTTCCATACCGACCAAGGCAAGGTGAAAGTATTTTGCATCATGTAGTAAATGTATGTACTAAATGTATATACTTTATTCAAGCAAAAGTACTCATTAATGTCTATACAGAACACAAGAAATCTGGAAATGTCAATTTTGTACAAGTTTCTAAACCAAATTTCTGAATATGTGTCCTCGTGAATGCTTTATCCTCCACATCTAGCTCTGAATTTTGTGACCTGAAATGGTTGCTTTAATATTATGTAACAGGCATTCCCTCTTGAAGCTAATAAAAATGCCTCACTAGCTGTTACTGCCTCAAATCCTTCTGAAAAATAACATTCTCTTCTTAATAATGATCTTCTCAGCTGCTTTTTAGAAGATAAAAATATAAAACAATCTCTGCTTCAGTAATAATGATCTACTTATTTTCCATATCTCCTTTTTTAGTAAAATACTTTCACCCATGCATGTGATTAAAAATCAACTCCCTGATCAGTTGCTTTTAGAGCTGTCACAAATTTTTCATCAAGAAATGTACAGTAAATGAGCCTGAACAGAGTTTACACTGATTGAATGATAGTAAATGCTTTATTGATAGAACATATTATGAAAGCAAAAAGTGTTGATGGAAGAGACTGAATAAAAAAAAAAAAAGTATTATTTTATGACAACAAAAGATTCCACAAAGTGATTTAACAGCTACAAAACCACAGTAATAGAAATTGGTTATAATCCTAGCATGAAGATTTAATGTAGTGTTTTTTACTTGGAATCAGATGCAAGGAACCAAGATTTTAAAAAGTTGTCAAGAGTTATTTTCTTTACTCTAGATTGAAGATACCTGAATTCCAAACTTGAGTTTTCTGCCACGCTAATGGAGTGGCTCTTTCTAAAAATATTCAGTGCTCATAGTATGAACAAGCAACTGCTAAATTGTAGTCATGTTTGGGCAATCTTCCCCTTGGAACACTGCAGTTTATTTAGTTAACATTTATGAAATCTAGTTTCTGACAGAAGCATTACAAAATTTACTCTTAGAAAAGAATAAAACCAGAGGCAGAAATATGGCTATTGTCTACCCACATCATCTCCTACATGCTCAAATGGGAATCACAGTAGCATGGAAACTAATGATATCTTGGGGAAAAAAAAAAAAAAAAAAAAAAAAAAAAAAGCACACAAAAAACCATACCTCTGCAACAAGTGATTTATTACTCAGTAACTCATCTGAATTTTTCTCTGTTTCTCTTGTTTGGATTTTAAGAACTTATTCAAGAAAAAATAGTCTGAAATTCTATTTTTTTTTTTTTTTTTTTACATTTCTCCATCAAAAAATACAAAAATAAAATAAAATACAGAAGAATGAACACAGGTATAAAGGAATAAAAATTGAGGGGAAAAAAAGGGCTTTAAATCATATAACTTGGAAGAGTTTGTCCCAACCTCAGTGTTACCCATTTGAAAAATCTGAAAATGTTATAACACCAAAAAAAAATTGAAAGAAAGGCAAAATTATATTGAAAGCTAGCTCTAGTTCTGCTAGGTAGCTACTGGTATAAAAAGGGGTTCATATTCGCTAATTAGGTGCTTGGGCTTTTTTTAATTATTCAAATGTCTTTGAATACTTAATATAGCCTGTGGGGTGGCTTAGAGGAAAGTCTTACCCATTTGCTAGCACACAGATATACATAACCAAGTCAGTCCTAGTAGAGTAAATGTTTCATAGCTCAGGGAAATATAGAAAAAGAACCCATACGCAAAGCAAAGAACCTCATCCTTGACAACTTCAGGAGTAGCTGGTTTCTTTCCTTCCACTGACCAGACTAATAACACCATCCCCAACTCTCAAGTCTGCTCAAGATCCAGGTGTTGCAGTAGAAGCCTGTCTCTTATCTCAGGGGATGTCTTGCCTGGTCATGCCAGACAGCATCATTAGCTAATTTGTCTCAGCTGTGTTTTTTATTCAGCTGGGCAATATCTCAGTGCAACCCACCCAGTCCTGTTCCTGTCCTTTGCAACAGCTTTCTGCATCTTTGAAATCTGCTACTACCTATCATGAAAGTCTGTGCATTCCCTTCCAGCAAAACCCTCTATCAGCTTTGGTGTTCTGCTCTCATGCAGAGGAGGCATCAGCTGTTAAGGCAGCTGAAGACATTAGTGAGCATGTTAAAATAAACTCTGTGTTACCATACGGAGAAGAACTCCTTCCCTTTTCTCCCTCTGAGCCCCAGAATCCAAGTTCAAATATAATGATGGATTATTTCTAGAGGAATTATGAGTAGTTGGCCCTTTCAAGATAATTGCTCAGTGTCAGTTTACTTCCATTTCATGAATGAATGATACTTTCTCCTCCACAGTTCACAGGATTTACTAATCAATACTGTGAGGCTACTCTGTGGTAAAAGAAGGCTGGAGATATGAATTCTTCAGTATTTACCTATTTGATTTTATTTTGATATTTTATTTGATATATTTGTTTCTACTGGACAACATATACTGCAGTCATAATTCCAGCAACACCATAACACATAGATTCTAATAGCCCAGTAGACCTAGACACTAATTTTGTCATTTGTTCTGGGAGTTGAAATGTCACATACTGTTTTCCAGCACAGAACTAAAACTTCTCTAAAACACTAGAGGAAAACCCAAATCATCTGCAATAGAGCAATTCGCTTCGCTACTGATGAAATGATGTTTATTTAATGGGTTGGTTTCTCCTAGACACCATTCAGAAGATGAGGTCCATGGACTAGTAGCCACCTGTTGGACACTGCAGAATAGGTACCCCCTCTGCTCTTTCTAAAATGTTACTGAAAATTATTCCCAACTATACTTAAAAAAAAATAAAAATAAAAAATACAACAACAACAACAAAATCACTATTTTTCAATATTATAGGTCTCTGGACCTAAAAGATTACAAGACAGCAGAATCTTTTTTACCTCAGGGAGGTGTCGTTGTGAAAGATAGGAGAGAGCTTGCTTGATTTTCTGAGCTCTACCATCATTTAAAGCAATTGCACTGCAGGACCTTCTATTTGAAAATAGGAGTCTGTAAATGGCAGCTTACAGTCATTTTGTTGCTTTATTTTCTTGTATTCACTGCACTTTTGCAGCGGGGATGTGGAAAAGGGAAGAAACATAAGAAAGATGGAGGAAGAAAAAGAGAAAAGGACATTAAAAAGGTAAAAAAATAACTAATGGGTATTAAGGGGGAGCAGTCAGGGGCCTATAAAACCAATATCTCATTATTAAGGAAGGCAATTCAGTTACAGCCAGTGCATAGACAATTACATTCCTGCCAAGAAACCCTGAGGCTATTCATGGAACTATTTACCTGCGTATGTGTGCGTGTCATTGCTCCTTAAAAAAGGAATAAAAATTGAACTTTAAGACAAAAGCTTTAAAAACATATGGTAAATTTAGTTATACATTAAGTCAACCTAAGGGATCAACTTACATTTTTAAAATGCTAAATATATATAATATGTAGTATTTCTCCAAAATCCAATTATTTATTTTATTATTTTAGTTGAATTTTTAGCTAGCATATAAAGAAAGTGCTCAACATTTGTTTAGAGCTTTCACAGTTTAAAAATGGCTTATTTCTGATATTTTAATCTTGGGGCATATGTAGTTCTCATTGTAGGATGTGCAACTGCTTGGGAAATAGTTATAAAAATAACTTCAAAGAACACAAACAGAGCACACTGATTTAGAAACCTCACGAGTGCAGCTTTCTGGATATATGTAGACAAAACGTTGACATTTATCATTCCAGAGTTTTTTCCACATTCAGACAATTTGTCATTATTTGTATCCTGAGCAGGAATCATGCTTCCAGGCACCGAGCTTGCACATAAGAAACTCCAGAGCAAGAGCTGCCTTAGAAACATCAAAGTCTCAATGTATACATTGATCCCAGAATCACAGCTCCCCACGAGATTAATGCCTTCATCCCAGTGCTGTACCCCAGCCAGCAAGAGGATTTGCACTGAGTATTTATGAATAATATTAACTTAAGCTAAGCAGGAAAATGTAAGGCAAGGTTTCCTTTAAAAATCTTTTTTTTGTTGTTTGTTTGTTTGTTTTTGTTTGTTTGTTTTTGTCCATTAGCTACATTAAATAATCAGTTTTGTAATACCTTCTGTAGATATGTAAAAGAACAACAAACTCAAAGTTCTTACAGTTACTTCAGTGTACAAGTTTGGGGAAGCTATGAAAGTTAGATATAAAAGTAGACACTGACTATGCATATTACAACATTTAATTTTCAAGCATTTAAAAGAGAAGCAGAGGACCAGCGAATTCCTTAACAAATAATACCTCAGTGACTACTCTCAAGTTTTTTATTACAGGTATTTCTAATAGTAATGGTCTAGGGCTTCTATAGCACATTTTTTGTCCATAACTTTCAGAGTTATTTATGAGCTAAGTAAAATTGTTCATATCCTATAACAATACAGATTATATGACAGTTTCAAAGTGCATAGCATACTAGGCTGGAGACCAGGAATGAAACTAAACATGAGTCCTTGTTCAGGCCTGAATAGTGCCTCTGCTGGTAACTTTTTATAAAACAGAATTTTAAGTTTTGGGTCTAAAACTGGCATTATTATTCTATCTGAATAGTATCAAAACCTAAATAAAACTGTTGGCTTTTTAAAGTGTTTCTGAGGACAGAGGAGGACCTTCAAGAGTTTTCTGAAGTTTCTGAACCTAGGCGGGGCCATGACTATTTCCAAGCACCCCTGAAACTACATAAATAATAGTAGAGGCGGGCAGAAAGAAGTGTTTGGGTTTGATAACTAAAAAGAACAGTACCATTGAACAACAGTAGCAATGGGACCTCTACCCTGATGATCCCATAAAAGGGTCTAGTGAGGAACAGATGTCGTTCATGGATCATGTTTTTGTTGATTTCCCATTTCCTCACTCTGGTGGGCTTCAGCTGAAGGGGAGTCCATCAACTAGGACTGCAGCAAGGCTCTCCTCTCCTCCTGCTGTAGATCTGACCCTGGGAATCCTATTATCCTATTTCTTTCTGGATTGGACACAGAGCAGATGGATACTTTATGTTGCATTCCTGTAAACTAAATCAAGGATTATAAATATTTATTAAGAACCTTTTTTAGCTTTGCAATATGTTTAGTATCAGTCTCATAACTTATATGTAATATACAACTATGCTGCCATAACCTACAAGAGCATCTGCATTGTAACTGCAGGGAAACATGACTTATATTTTGAAAAGAATAAAAGGATTTACAATTCTGGATGTGAAAACATATCCATGACTTCAGCAGCTAGCACGTGATCCTCTGAAATGCCACTTATGTCTGCAGTATGGTCAGTTACTTTCCATGAAGAAATGAATGAGAAATGAAGCAACAAATGCCATGATCAGAGATTCCCATTAGTCAGCATTTATGTCTTCAGTTGAGTATGGAAACATGGTTATCTCCTTGTTATTTTTCCTACTCATGACAGAAATTATATAAATCATGACGTGGTGCTTTATGATTTATATTCTACATCAATTCAGACAAAGTAGATCACAAAGACATATTTGACTTTCTGGACATAAACATAGTGTCTTGTATTTAGGAAAAAAAATTTTTTTTTGGTCTTGAGTTCTAATGAAAATACCTGTAAAATAGTTTTATATGTGTATGCGCTTCTACTCTGTTAAGGATTGATGCAGAGGCGGAAAAGGAAACATGCTATAGGTGTCAATAGTTATTAAATTAATTCTAAATAAATAAGAAAAGGTTTTGCCCTGGACCCACAAAAAAAAAAAAAAAAAAAAAAAAAAAAGTGTTAGATTTGCACAAAGTGTTCATTTGCACATGGCAGATACAAAGTTTTAGAGTCCTAAAGGTCCAAACAGCCTAAGGAAAAGATGAGCAAAGTTTGCCCACTTATAACAACGCATGTGTGTCTTTCTATATATAGGCTATTATTTTGATGCTATCCAGTTATAAGTACTTTCCTTTTGTTTATTAGTGGGAGCACGTATTTCTTACAATCCTAGCTTTCCTACAATCCTAGTTCAGTTTGCAAGGGAACTCAGGGTGTCTCTAATCCAGTCTCCTGATATGAACCCAAGCCAGGTTATGCAGGGCATTATCCAGTCAGGTCTTGAAAGCCTCTATGGACACAGGCAGCACAGCCTTTCTGGGCAACTGAGATTTTTTATTGTGACATATATAATAAGGGATAAGCAAGTGCATTGAGTTAATTGATTTGTGCTCGATTAATCACAGAATGAAATAGTTAATGTACGTTCACAAGTCCTAATGACTATGTTTACTATTTTTATTCCTAATGTTTATTTTCACATTGCCAAAATAGAAAGGGAACAGTTATTCTTGTCCTGTCTTTTTGTCTGTTTGTTTCTCCTCTGAAAAAAAGGGAGAGGAAGAAGAAAAAGGAAAAAAAAAAAAGTTGTTTCCATCAATAATAGTAACTGTTACCACAACAAAAATCTAGTTAATACACACAAAAGTTGTGACAATTTTTGAAAACATGGTAACCCAACGGCAGCCTTGACCTATGTGACTATCAGCTATCCCAAGCTGGAGATGGCAGAATTATGTAAGAATGAACAGCAGCTGAACTCTTTCTTCAGGAACAGACAGGTTTCTCCTCCTTCAGCATTTACCATGCATGACTACTTTTTAAAATTGCTTCTACCTACTTTGCTACTTTAATACCATATGTAGGGAAAACCCCTTCCCTTAGTTACAAAAAGTCTCCCACTGAGTTTGATGGAAATTGACTGGCTTTTCTGAGGGTGGTAAATACTGTCAGGAAGCCTTCTCAGTACAAAATGTTCAACTGGCATTCAAGGTCTCATGATTTCCCACTTTGGTGACCATTTTACCTGAAAAATATATGCAGAGTTTCTCAGTAGCCCAAAATATTAGTTCCCAAAAGGTATGTTGCCTGTTAGGGGGTCCATCCTGCCTAATGTTATAGTAATGTATGTTATTTCTTGACTCTATAATATTTATATTTCATTGGGCTGTAAGTAATTTTTGGCTTTCTGAAGACATAGGTTCAGTAATGTCAAGGGAATTGACTTTCAAAATATGAGAAAAGAATGATTCAGTGATCCATATTATATCCCAACACACCTGGCAGATCCCAAAACAAATGAGAGAGATGTAAGATGCCTGTCTCTCTCTCTGATTCACTGCCTCGGTTTGAGCCTTGACCCATAAATGAGTTTGGTTATTTCAGTGCCTAGCTTTTTGCCATTGTGGGTCAGATTTTTTTTCTCCTTTCCTTTCCTTTCCTTTCCTTTCCTTTCCTTTCCTTTCCTTTCCTTTCCTTTCCTTTCCTTTCCTTTCCTTTCCTTTCCTTTCCTTTCCTTTCCTTTCCTTTCCTTTCCTTTCCTTTCCTTTCCTTTCCTTTCCTTTCCTTTCCTTTCCTTTTCTTTTCTTTTCTTTTCTTTTCTTTTCTTCAGTAGTACTTCTGGAATACAGAAAAGGTCCACCCCTTTTCAGTATAAATCATAGGTTGGAGTTATGCCCTGAGGGTACCTGTTCAATACACAGGAAAAATAGGCATCTCAAAGTGTGAGTATGAATCCAACATTTGTGACTTCAAAAAAAAAAAAAAAAAAAAAGTCCTTAGAAAAGAGTGATGCTAGTGTCTCCTCACAAATTAGTTTTTTTTCTTATTCTGTGAAAGCCAAATTGAATGGTCTGCCCCCAGATGGAGGCAAGCAAAGAGAGAAACACTTGGTTTGTGTATCCTAGCAGGATTCATGTGCAAGTTCTGTGGGCATGCAACATTCACAGAGCCAGAAGCAGATCTCTAAAGCACAGGCAGAACTTCATAAACGTTGGAGTTTTGCAGGGATCTGAGTCAATAGTGGATTCACAATGAAAGGTCCACATAAAGTAGAAGCTTGTTGAGATTTACCTACCTCGATGCCATTAATCTTTTGGTTTCTCATCAGCAAAAAGGGCATGGTAGTCCCTCTATTATGCATAAAGGCATTGACAGACTGAGCATAACAAAGGTTATGAAGTATTTAGATACAGTGATAATGGAGCTCAGCGCTGAGTGCCCAGCCTCCAGGAGCCTGGAAGTCTCGGCTTTCTGGCTCCTTCCCCAGCAGCCTGCCCAGGAGCTGGCCAGACAAGCCACCTAGCAGTCAGACCAGCAGGAGCTGATTCAAGATTCCTGGTTCCCATTTTATATGGGGCAAAACAGATACATTCTTTAAGGAAAGATCTGATTTCATCAGCCTGGTATTTTTCTGAAAGGAAAAAAAAAAAAAAAAAAAAAAAAAAAGCCATTCAAGAATCTTTAATCTTTAATCTGTTGTTAACTGTGTTTTTAAAACAGCACATCATGCACCACTGACATACCATGTGGCAACTCAAAACTAGCAGTCTGATGGACTGACTTAAAGTCTCCCTTTAATCACTGAAAGAGATTGCAGCTAACATTAAAATAATATTAATATTGAAATATCAATACCTATCTTAGGGAATGCACATTTATGGACATGTCAGAACTCTGCACGCACACATTTATCAGGGATAAAACTCTCCAAGAATAATACAGTATGGCTTGCAGTCAAGGACTTTTAACATCACCCCTTGCATGCTTCCACTTGAAGTACTTCCATACAGTGTAACACAGCATGGAAGCACCTCGCAGGTAGTCTGCTGGGGAATCCTCCCAGAAGACCTGGGAGGAGGGCAAGCACTAACTACCCTGTGTAGATCAGACACTGAGGCATACAAAGCAAAGGCTCGGCAAGAGTCTGCTGTGTATTGCACTCAGATTGCATGCAGGGACTGCTTTAAAGGCTGCAAACAGGGAACAGAAAGACAAAGTGAGACTTCTCTCCTGATATGTGTGGAGTGACTCAAGAGGCTCACATTTTACTATTCTAACCTTTGCTGGACACCTGAAATTGTGCCTCTCTGTTCCTTCAAGAGCTCCAGCTGAACAGCTCCACACCCTGCTTGCACCAAAATCCAGTGAGAGGCTCACCTGAGAAGCTCTCAGACAGGACATCCCCAACACAGACAAGATTAAGCCTTTTCCTTAATTCAGCTTTTGCCTTTTCTTTCATAATTTAGCTGGAGTGATGGGTTTCTTTTCAGGATGTCTCATATTCTTCCCAATGTTTGACATGTATTTGCTTTCCAGACAGAGAATGTCCTTGTGGAACGAGAGTGTTAGTCTACTGAGAAACAAAGAGCTGGATTAAATAAAACATTTATGTGCCTAAAGGAAAAGCATTTCAGCTGCATCACCTTTATAAATAGTCTGTTGGTGAAAGCACTTGGTAAGGAAGTGGGAGACCTCAGTATTAATTTCTTTCTCCAGTGGACTGAGTTGAAAGGGATGCTGTGCTGAAACTGTTCCCCCTTAGAAGTCATCTTAGATTTTGGGTCAATGGCACCAAGAACAAAAAAAAAAAAAAAAAAAAAAAAAGGAAGCATGTCCCTACAACCTCAGGTTTGCCTCTGTATGAGTGTGCCATACATTCCAGAACCAGGCAGGTTTTTATGGCCCATGCCATTTGCTAGACATCACACCAGAAAAAATACTTTTTGTGGCCTGCTTTTTAATTTATTAGAAATAATGTAACAGAGGTAATGGAGGGAAATATAAATCCTCATTTTTACCTGTTGCCAATAGTGTACAGCTTTCTCTGTCAGCAGAGAGCTATCAAGAAAAAGTATCACAGAAAATGAATGACTGCTGTTCTCAAAAATGCTGAAACACTTAAAACTAATTGATTTTGATGAAACAGGCAGCTACATTTGATTTGTGTACTTTACATTCAGGACCTTTCATAAAACATTTTTGTTAGAAGAGGTACATATAGACAAATTGAATTAAGTGCTGCTTTACTTTTCATTAGATTTTTCAGAGAAGCATAGTAAATTGCTTTATAGTAGAATGCCATTTATTGACAGAACAGCTCTTTTTTACTAGTAAAAACAGTACTATTAATGCAGTCAGTTAAAAACAAACTGCAGTTTTGCTTGAATTTGTTTTCCAGGAAAGAAAAAAAAATAAAAAGGATCAGGGGGGAAAAAAAGCAACCTAGGACTAGGAGACCAGGTTTCAGTTCCTAGTATCTTCCATAACTACACTTTTTTTTTTCTTTTCTTTTCTATTTCTTTCTTTTTCTTTCTTTTTTTTTTTTTTTTTTTCTTTTTTCTGTAATATACTGGAAATCTTTCTTTACATTATTAACTGTTGTGCAGTTGAATTAAAAATCATTTAAACATTTGGGATACTGTGATGAAGGACATGACAGAGAAACTACTTATATTGTCTCCGGTAATATTCTTAAGGACGTAACTTAAAAACAGGCAGTGCACCAACTACAGGTTTCACTTAAATTCAGACCAAGCATGACGGTCACTGTGAGCCCAAGATACCCCAGCCTTTCCTATTAAAAACAGTAACAGAGTTATCACCCTATGGGAGGATCTGGTAAATTCTCTGAGAGACCTGAACACTTTCTGCTTCCTTGAGAAGCAGTATTTCTGCTACTTCCATGTCATGTACCTCCTTAAGTCTTTCCTTGGAGTTCAAAGTGATTGGCAAGCTACAAAATTAAAGCCAGAATGTGACCTGGAGAAATTTCACAATGCACTCTTCAAACTGCTAATTACCCCTTTCTCACATGCCTTAAATGACAGACTCTTCGTTTGTGTCCCAAAGCAGAGGTATATAGTAAAAAACAATACTTTCTGTGAAAAGTAGACTGAATTCAGTACAGCATTATTATGATACATGGCCCTTGGGGTCCACATGCCAAGTTGTATTTTGACTTAGTTTCAAGGACAGAGGACAAACTTAAGCTAGGTTTTGAACACTAAAGTGAACAATCTCCTCCTCCTACAGCATCTTTTATATGGCCTAGTTGACCCACAGATCTGGAAGGTAAATGAGCACTGGCTAATGTGCAAAGAAAAAGCCTCCAGTGTGTTTGCCTAAGGTACAAAGAGGGTAAGCAAATACTAATTCCTCTGGTGCTCTGGGTATTTAATTACTCTAACACGTTGCACTCCAAAGTCTAGAGCCTCTAGCTGCCTTCTGCTCAACAAGATCACAATGAGTGAGTGTGAAAACAAACTCGCAGATAGCATCTGCCTTCACTTTGCACAAATTGTAGACAATCCTTCCTTGTCTGTAGTTATACATTAAAGCTAGAGTATTCTGGAGTGCATGATTTTACTGACATGCCCTAAAAAATCCTTCTACTTAATAGATGCTGGTCTAACTAATACCAACTTCCACAGACCATCAGTTTTCTTCTCTGAAAAACAGATGCAATCAGAAAAATACTCTCCATACAACTCATCCTGAACATACAGTATGGTTTGTTGCTCTGTTGTAATGAGAAATCCCGACCCACGCCATCAATGGATTTGAACAGTATGTGAAGCAGAGAGGACTGCTTTCCATCAGCTGTACATTTACAAACATATGTTTACTTATATTCCTCAGGCACATTTACTTGAAAAAAAGAGCAACGTCTAAGGAAGGAAGCTCCTAACGTCGTTGCCCACACTGAGTAGTTCCCTCATTCACAAGTAAACTCTACTGAAGTTTCTGGGATTACTCACAAAGGGTGATAAAGCTCAGTGTGTGTAAAGCTGTTAGCATTGCAGTCTTTCATCTCAGTTTTACCTCCCAGAAACTGTCAATGTTCTTGGAGCAACATGACTCTTCTGAAGAGAGATCACACAGAACAACAAGGGCCTGATTCTTATTTTAAACAATAATTTAAAGCTGTGATCCTGTCATATCTCCTATATATAAGGAATCTTCCATCTGCCCCAAGCCTTGAACAGGCTGATTCTGCAGGTCTTACTCATCCAAAACTCCCACAGAAGAGAGTTGAAAGACAGCAGCATTGAGATCTTACCCAAGCTAAGTTGTATTGTTCGATATTTCAATAACCAACCAATAGTGGTACTGTTCAGAAAATTGATTTTGAAAATGAAACATTAGCTTCTCACTTGAGACTGACAGAAAATATTCTTCTTGGAGAAATACGCAAATGAACAGTTAAAGATCAGGTGCTTGTTAAAATCAATATGGCTTTATAGTAACATTTCGTTCTTCCACAATAGTAGAGAAAAAAGACTGAGTGTTTCAACCAGCTTATCAGATATGATCAGAGATACAATTGGACACATTCAGAACATAAAATATCTTCTCTTCTTTTCTTAGTAAATCCTTCATTGACTGTACTTTTCCTGGAAATGCTATTAGCCAACTTACAGTGGAAGCACAACCACAGTGTGAATTGCAGAGCTGATAACTTTTTATGAAATGTTAACAACACATGACATGTTACAAACAAATTCCAGTCTTCAGCTATTACAAGTAATAATAGAACACTAATTAAAAAAATAAATCAGCCCCATTTTACTTCCTTGAAGCATATTCAGTAGTTACATTAAAAACAATATTTATAGAAATCCTCTGTATTCACTAATTTGGAGGGAAATGCACTTAAAAGGGGTGTATACTGCACATCTTTATTGATGAATACTACTTTTTAACTAGCTCAGAAGAAATAAGATCCTCTGGAGGCATTGAATCATATGAGTAACTGTGATGAGAAACAAATTAAAACCACAGAAAATGCCCTGTTTTTAAGTACGCTGCTGTACATAGATGTTCAGTATCTGCATCAATCCCTTTTTAGGCATTTTGAAAGGCAAAAGAAAAATAGAAGCATTATTTCCTTTATGTTTATTATAATTACAGAATAATTTTATAGCAAAGAAATTACTTTTAAGGCACATCAGCCATTCCTTACACACTTCACCTCCTCTTAAATCTGTTGATTAAATTTCATTTCCATAGACTCCTTGATTTTTCTGAGGAAAAACAAAGGGGAAGGATTGTTCTTACAGGCAACAAATCGTATTTCAAAAGCAGTGCAACAGTGAAACTGTTGTGTGTCTGCAGACCGGAAAATCACTCTGAATGAGCTTTAAGTGACAAAAACAGACCCTTATCTCGGTAGGAATGGGTATCTCTAATGAAGCCGTCGAGTAGCTCAGAGGTAGTAGCTATGTACCATATGTTGCTTTGGTTGCTCTGGCAATTATATAGTTTATTCAGATTAGACAAACCTGAACTTTTTAGCTACGTCATTACTTACAAACAATCTGAGCTTGTCTCAGCTCTTCTTGATGTCAGATTAAAAAGAATTCTCCATTTTACAAAAGAGAAAATGGCTTATAGTTTCCTCCTCTCGGTCAGTCACTACTTTTTCTCATATTTGTCTGTTTCAGCTACATGCTTGTACCAAAACATTTGCAATTTACAAAGGGACACTGCTGAAAATAAGTTTTAATATGCCTTCTTTAAGTGCATATGTCTAAGCAAAGCTCAATTCCTTTTACAGCTCCAAGCCTTATTTCCAAGTATCCAATAAGTTATGGGTTTAAGACTCTGAAAGTGTCTGTTGTTTCTTTAGTGAAACCAAGCTAACTTCAGATGCATTTGGTGCATTCATCCTTACTTAGGCAGAACTCCCACTTGAGTTGGCCCTGAAGTTAAACTGTTTATTCAATTAACACCAGAATAGTAACCACCGACAACTTGCTTTTCCAGGTTTAAGTGAAATGAATGAAAAACTGATGAAACAAGCAAAGTGATTGCTCTATCATTTCCACTTCTGCCATAGAGATTTCAAGAGAAAAGAGGCTACAGACACTTTTCAGACAGAAGAGAGGGATTAAAGAAGGGTGTATCTAATGATTCCCAGGTATAAATTTGATGTAGCTGTTTCAAGCAGCCTGCTGTATTAGATTAGATTTTGTTCTATTTTTCAAAGAGCTGTTTACCATGGAAAGGTTCTTTTGAGGCAGATGCCAAATTGTACTGCCTATGGAAGGAGTGATACACATAACAAAATGGAGCAGTATTTACCCCTGCAAACAGAATACACACCTTGCAGCAACACAGCTGGAGAAGGGATGTAAATGTTCAGCTGAGTCTTACACATTCAGTATGCATTCAGTGAGAAATGTACAGACACCAGCCCCTGTCTCTCATTCTCTTCATTACAGTTTATGACATTTAATAAATCCCTGGGAAATGCAGCTTGCTTTAATAATAACTATTTAAACATTTTTCCACCCCTCATCCCCCAAAAAATGCAAACAGGAAAAGGGAGAAAAGGCAGAATTAATTTTAAAGGTTTGGAACAGCTGCACCTTCATTTTGAGATGTGTTCACACAAATCATTGACGATCTGCAATGTATGCTCCTCATTTATATATATATATCTGTGTGTGTGTGTATAAACGATTTAGTTGCTATAAGACCATAAATATGAAGGATTTAAAGACCTTTAAAGTGGTGTGGTGATTGCTCTTCCTCTGAAAATCTGCATAGCAGAGTGCCTCTGACTGCCTGTCTGAGAATGAGAGCAGCACCCATCCAGCCCCTGAGATCAGGCTTTTGAGGGCAGAAAGCTCCCCAGAGAACATGCAAGTTGAGCTAACTGGAAATTTGTCATTTTTCTTTTACCTCAGAAAATGTTAGTTCAGTTCACCAAAATGATTTTGTTTTAATGTAAGTTGGTTTAGGAAAGAATCCTTGTCTTAAACAAGCTACCTGCTGCAGGATAGTAAGGTGCTTAGTCCACTGATCTGAGACTGATGGAGTACAAATTTACTGCCTGGCAATCCAACAGGGGGAAATAAGGTCATGGGATGCATGTGCTCTTTTTCTTATTTCATGAAAATATACAAGACTCCCAGGTTTGTCCCAGTGACACATCAAAAATTAAAGGAAGATAGGGAAAACATTTCCCATCCCCAACTCTATATGAAAAGACCCCTCAGAAAAAAAAAGAAAAAAAAAAAAAGAAAACAAAAAAAAAAAAAAGAAAACCCCATGCTTGACTTAAGCCCTGTGTAAAATCATCATTCAGAAGGTTTTAACAGTACAAAGGTTTATTTAGAAAAGAGTTTGGATTGTTCTTTAGGGTTTTTTGGCAAACATTTAAATCCTTTCATAACTGAAAAGACTGCCAGTGCCTGGTACCTAGCACTTTTCCCCAAATAAGCAGCAAAAGCCAATTTCTTAGTGGGACAAGTCCACCACAGGCCTCAGCCGCTCTGTTTATAAATACTCTGATCTGCTATTCCACCACTTAATCTTTTCCTCTTGATGCCTCTGCTTGTTTTCCCATATAAATCCAGAGCCCCTATAAGCTCAATGCCTGCCAAACTCAGTGTCTTAACCTATTTTCCTCTGTGGATTCCCTGTGCCTTCTGTTAGGGCTCAAAGACAATCCCTCCACGCTCTGCTTACCTATCTGCACCCCAGCACAGCTGCTCCAGCACCATGTCGCCATTCCGCACCACCGTGAATGCACTCAGCCTCTCCAACACCATCCCCATACCCCACACCACCACTCTGCACCACCAAGGGGACGAACCCTTGTCCTACTCAATCTGCCCCATCCCCATGTCCTCTTCCCTCCCTTCTTTTTCAGCACAGAGCCTTTTCTTTCTCTTTTAACTCCACTTCTGCTCAAGGCAAATCCATTCCTCCAGCTCAATGCCGGAAGTTCTTCTTCTTCTTCTTAAAGAGAATGTGTTTAAAGGACCTGCGGAAGTCCTGGTTGAAGATGGTGTAGATGACTGGGTTGAGGGAGCTATTGCAATACCCAATCCAGAAGAAGAACTTGAAGAGAGTCTCAGGGACCTCACATGCCTCCCGGCAAATACCATAGAGGCTGTAGCTGAAGAAGAAAGGGAACCAGCAAACTACAAAGACCCCCATGACCACGGCCAGCACAAAAGTGAAACGTTTCTCCCGGGCCTGGGTGACCTTCTTACGGCAGATGCTGCTACGCTTCCGGCGACGGCGGTATGAGAAGAATTCCATGGAGCGGTTGCTAGAGCGGGACAGACGGCTACTAGAGTGCTTGGAGGAATATGAGTAGGAGAAGGACTGGCTCTTGCTGCTTTTGCGGGGATGCTCCTCCCGGCTCCGCCTCCGCCTGCTCTCTGAGGTGCTGCTCTCCTCCAGCTCAATGTCCTCCAGCTCAGAGGCTTTACGCCAGTGGTGCACTGAATAATGTCCATTCTCTCCCAGCTGCATCCTCAGGGATGTGCAGCCCCCAGCAGCACGGCTCAAGCCATTCTCAGTCTGGGAGGACCCCTCTGGCATTGTACGCTTCTCAGAGAGGGTCCTGGTCCTTAGCTTGGCCACGCGGTAGATGCGGATATAGACCAACACCATGATGAGGCAGGGGGCAAAGAAAGAGCCAATGCAAGAAGAAAGGATGTACCACGTCTCATCATTGAGCTTGCACTGGGGAAAGACATCTCCTTCGGGGTCCCGGTACATGGAGATCAAAGGTGGGAAGGAGATGACAGCTGAAATGAGCCAGACAGTGAGGATGATGGCCTTGATCCGCCGGGGGGTCCGTTTGAGGTTGTACTCCACCGCCTGCGTGACTGACCAATACCTGTCGAGACTGATGGCGCACAGGTGGACGATGGAGGAGGTGCAGAACAGCACGTCCAGCGCCAGGTAAATGTTACACCAAGCCTTGCCGAAGTACCAGTAATTCATAAGCTCGTTGGCCAAGGAGAAAGGCATGACCAGAGTAGCCACCAGGATGTCCGCGCTGGCCAGGGACACCAGGAAGAGGTTCTGGGGGGCTCTCAGCGCCCGGCTGGTGAGCACGGCTATCACCACCAGCACGTTGCCCACGATGGTGAAGACGATGAGGAAGCCCACCACCGCCGCCAGGCTGGCCACGGCGGCGGGCGAGTAGGGGGACGGAGGCTTCAGGAGGGGCGACGAGGGGGCCGGCGCCAGGCTCTCGTTGGGGGAGCCCAGGCTCGTGTTCCCCACCGGCAGCAGATCCATGGTGGGTGTGCGGGGCGCCGGCGTCCTACAGAGCCCCGCCGAGCCCCCGCCCCGCCCCGCCGCCCCGCCGCCGCCGCCCCGCCGCCCTCCTCATCGCCCCCCAGCCGCGCGGCTCCCCCCGGCTGCACCTCCCCCGGACCCCTCAGGGCAGAGCCGGGCGGCGCCGCCCCGCCGAGGAGCGGAGCGCGGCCGCGCTGCCCCCGCCCGGTCCCCGCTGAGGGGACAGCGGGGCACGGCTCGGCCCCGCCGCCGCCCGCCCGCTCATGCCCGGCTCCTCGCAGCCCCCGGCTCCGCGGAAGGCGCCGCCCGGCCGAGGGGAGCCGCGGGCGGGCGCTGGATCCTGACGGGGAGCGGCGTCCGGAGCGGCGGCGGCGGCGGCATCAAGCCCGGCGAAGTCGCGGCTGCCCGGCGGCTCCGTCCTAGTCTTGCATCGCGCTCCCAATCGCGCATGCTCAGTCCCGACAGGTGAAGCCGCCTCGCCCGCGACACCACCCCGGCGAAGAGGGGAGGGAGGGGGGGGAAATAAAACGCGATAAAACCGCCCCGAGCGCCCGGCCCCGCCGCGCTGCCGAGCCCCCCGCCGAGAAAAAAGTTGGCGGTGCCGTGAGGGGCGGCGGCGAGGCCGGGCTGCCGGCGGAGCGCCGCCTGCGGGGGGTGCTGCGGCCGCGAGGGGGCGGCCTCCGCCCGCCCGCTGCCGTTGGCGCCGCGCTGAGGGGAGCGCCCGGGGCGGGGGGTGCCGGGGGTAGGCGGCGGTCGGTGTGCTCGGGGTGTGCGGTGACACACCTAGCGAGGGGGTGTCGGGGTGTGGTTGTGGAGGTAGAGGAGTCTAGACGGGGTGGGAAAGAGTTTTGAGGTGGTAGCCCCTCAGTTCGGGCTTTGTTACGGTGGCGGAGCGGCCGCAGAGTTTTGCTCAGACCGTCTCTGGAAGAGACAGGTGAGTGTTTTCAGTAGTCCGAGTGCACGAGGAGTGTGGATGTGTCGCTCTGCTTCTTCACGACAAAGGTGGGAAGGTGGGGAGTGGAGCCATGAACTTGCCTCACCCCCCTCTGCCCGTGGCGAGTAGCCAGCGCGATATATCCTCAGACCTCTGCAGGCAGCCCTGTGACTACATTACCTTCATTTAGAAAGAAAATTTGAGGAATGACAACAAAAACTAAGTCAGTGCCACTTTAACGCTGCCTTCTCTAGCTGAACCTGCCCAAAAGAGGGTAGAAGTAGGTAATTCAGCATAACCTGTCTGTGATTTGTGCTGTGTGATCCTGAGAAAATTCTGCCTTGCTCTGGAAAATACATTCTCTCTTCCCACCCTCTTTTCCTCCATCCACTCTCCCTACATCTCTCATCCCCTAAAATCTGCTTTTGAGATTGCCTTTGTGAAGCCATTTGGACATGGTCCTGGTCAACCTCTGTAAGTGGCTGTGCTTCAGAAGTGGGGTTGGATGAGATGACCTGCAGAGGTCCCTTCCAATTTGTAGCATTCCATAATTTGTGGTTCTTTGCAACACTATGAGATTAGGATAACGTTAATGTAAAGATAACAGCAATATATGTGGTGTTCCTCTTCTGGGAGCCCTCCTTGGTGCCTGGATTTTAGATCACAAGTCTTCAAAGCAAGGGCTGTCCCACTGGTCTCTTTGCTTCTGTGCTTGCCTTTTTTAGTGCCACGCTGCAGAGAGCTTGTACTTGTATAAATCTGATAACAGTAGCATAACCCTACCCACAGGATTAGCTGTGCTCATTTAAGGTGAGACAGCGTATGAATTCATCCACAGCTAGTTACTTCAGTAGTTGCTTTTAATCCATAATAATATATGCCTTTTATGTTGTGTGGCAACGTTACCAGCTTGCACAAGATGGCCACATTTTCCTCTGTAAAAATGTGGTAAACGAGGTGGATATGTATGACAGGTCTTGCAGGGTCTTGTGGTACTGAAAACCACAGCCTTAGTGGATTCCGTGGCTACTACCTAATTTTGGAGTTGCCTAAAATCCTTCATCATCACCCTGCTGACTTCTAAGGAGAGGAATTTGATGTTGTGCCTATGGGTATTCCCAGTCTGAGCAGCTGTCTTATGCCTCCCTTCTGTGCCCCATCTGGACCCAGAAATGCAGTGTCCCTAGGAGTTGGGAAGGTCACAGTCTGGTGGAAACATTCTGTTTACTACTGCCATGATCATAGTCTTTATAATGCAAAAAGGTGAGTTTTAAGGGAACATAAACCTAGGAGAACTTATCCTTCATTGTATAACTCGGTGTTATAATTGTCCTCAACTTGAAATAGAACAGCCTTTGTCTTTGGGGAATGTTAAGGGATTTTCTGATTCCAGTTACCTTTTTGGTGCAACAAGCACTGACTCCTTTTTTTCTTTCTCTTTGTTATTTTAGTTACGTGGACTGGATTATGAAGGGCTGGAACTGAATATGCTTGGCTCTGATGCGAAAGAAAAATCCTCTGAAGATTATGATCTAACAATCTATTTTATAAGCAATTTACTCTGAAGTTTTTTTGTTGTTTGAAAACTAACCAACAAACACCTTGTGACTGCGTCTAAAAGAGAAAAGACATCATGTTGAAGCTAAACTTTCTAATGCAACTGAAATGCAGAAGCAGTAATTACCTAAACAACTAAAGTGTAACAAGCAGAACAAAATGAAATAGAAATCTGATATCCCCTCAAGTCCTCCTAAACAGACAAGCAATTTGATAAGGAGGGCCCTTTAAAAACATTTGCCAAGCCTCAGGAAGAATAAATGAATGGAATTTGAAGTTAGTAAAGTTCAAACGGGAAGTAAATTGCACATTTTTAACATGACAGCTGAATAACCACTGAAGTAAATTCCTAATATTTGTGGTCAGTTCTTCATATTTGAAAGCTTCATAATGGTGTTTATGAACTTAGAGGACAAGGTGCAGGAATTTAAAGTCTAACCTCTAATGTGACTGACATTAGGCAGGATGACATTAGCGAGAATGTTTATCAAACTGCTTCCATCTGGGCTTAAAATATCATAAATATAAACTGCAAAATCACATGAACACTTGGAATTCAAAACCTAACTGTTAGAAAAGGGATATATAAGCCCCATGATATTCAATTCCCTTAGGGTAATTAGGAAAGCAGACCGAGCTACATATCCTACTGAGTTTTATGAGCAAGTATATCTTGGAGTTGTATGAGCTTGAACTTGAAATAAACTTTCAGCTAATAACTCGGGGCTTCAGATTAAAAGAGCTTTTCAATAGAGATTTATCTTTGCTGAAATAATACCGAAGTTTCTTAACAAAAGGAATGAGACAAGTGAATGTCTGAGCAATTATTTGGCATTTCTAATGAGGAGATGTCAATTGTAAAAGATATAGGAAAATTAAAAATAAATTGGGAGCAATAATATCCATTTTATGTTGTGATTTCTTTAACACCAGAGTTGTACTGTAACTGAAATAATTCAGTCACTAGTATGTGCTGACAGAGTGAGCCCTAGGCACACATTTATCATTTCAGTATAACTCCACTGGAGCCAGTGAAGTAACGTTTGGATTTTCATATATGTAAATGAGATCCAGTTTGGGTCCTCTGTGCCTAAATAGCAGTATATCACCATACAGAGAGGAATTAAAAATGTGCATAGATAAGAGAAATCTGCCCTCATGAAAATCTGCTTAGTCTACTGAGAGACAAAGATAGGAGCAGAGTGAAAAACAGTGGATAAATCAAATGTAGTCATGTTTTTGAAAATCAGTGATTTGATATAAAACATAAAGGATAAGGTTTCTAGAAACCTGGCAAGATAGGTGGGCACATTTCTACTCTTTATCCTTTCCCGCCCTTATGCTGATTCAAATGCATCTCTCCTTACAGTATTTTGTTCATTCTCAAAACTGGCTTTCCAATACTTAATAACTCCTAACTATTGGCCTGCATTGGAGCTCACAGTCCGTAGGTGATAATATATTCCCATGGAAAAAAAAAAAAAAGGTGGGGAGGAAGGGTTAGAGACTGGATGAGGCTCCTTTAGGCAGTGGATTGGACCTGGCTTAAGTTGATCCAAGCCCAGTTCTTCCTGAAGTAATCCGGTAGATATTGTGCCATACCCATCTACCCGCTGTATGGTGTGCAGCTTTGGTTCCCTCATCCACAACAAACTTTCCATCACAGAAGGTTGAGAAGATCCCATGGGAGCAGAACTACTTCTTATAGCTTTTTGTCTCTAATTCTTGTTCTTCTTTACTTGGGCTCTCTAGTTGGACTGACCTTTAATTCAGTTTGACTGACAAGAAGTCTGTATTGGTCAAAAAGACCCACCACCTGCACCTGGGTTTAAGTCTTGGGAAATCACAAAACCTGTCACTGGATAATCTTTGGCAGTGCTGACCAAAAGAAATCAAATCCACATTTCGGGGCAGTTATCAAACTGATATCCACCCAACCACTGAAGTCAATGGAAATAGTGCTACTGATACGCTTTAGGCTTCTGTTAGGTTGTATTTGGTTTGAATTCAACATCACCTGCCAGAAGTGTACACTGTGCTTCCATGTACATAGAATTAGGAGATAAAGCTTTTGCCAGTTGGAGATAAAGCTCTTCCAAACTTTGCCATGTTTTAAGACCTCAAGAAAGACTTGTATGCTTGAAAGCGTGTCTGTTTTTTAACTCCCACCTGTATCAGCTGAATTAAAGGCAAATACTACCTCTCCCTACAAACCT
Organism: Aythya fuligula; assembly: GCF_009819795.1. NCBI lineage: Eukaryota > Metazoa > Chordata > Aves > Anseriformes > Anatidae > Aythya > Aythya fuligula. The sequence goes on from NC_045562.1 coordinate 66,774,445, forward strand.
ACCTCTTTATATATCTTTAAGTCATCATAATTGTAATCATTCTGTTAAAGAAATGCTCTTCAATGCCATTTTCTGCTTAAAAAACAACAAATTAATCCCTCCCTCTAGAAAAGAACAAAGTTTTCTTTCTTAATAGAGAAGGTGATTCCTGATTTTCAGTGAGAACTTTGTTCTTTATTCCGCCTTGTAACTTTGAAAATGTGTATTAGATAAATAGAAAGGTTTACAGGACAGCCTTATGTACTAAACATCTGGAAGTGCTTTTTAGTCTCTCAAACTAAGCTTTACATCAATCAAGAAAATTATACATTCTTATCAACTGTACAAGAAACTGCTAACAAAACATTCTGTACATCTGTATACTTTTAAAGACACATTTGCATTATAACTCTGCTCAGGATGTAATGATCAAGTAGAATGAGTTAGCTGGAATCTCTGTAAATAGTTAAAGAGAGAAGCTACAATAAATCCATGTAATAGCAAAATGGGATAAGAGGTAAATAGTAAGTAGTCTGTCCTGAATTTTGAAAGAAAGAAACTAAATGTAAGAAAATAGGGAGTTTTTCTTTAATAAATAAATAAATAAATAAATAAAGCAGTACAATGTCCAGAGAAAGACAAAATTTTGATTAAATTAATTCATCTTTTTGAAACCAATTCTTTATATGAAAGAATATTTCATTAACAATTTAGGGATCAAGACCAAATCAAAAACATTTTTTTTTTTCCTTTTTTTTTTTATTTACCTTGGTGAGGAACTAAATCACCATGCTGAAGTCAGTATTATGTTTGATCTGAAAGTGACAGAGAAATTTATCAGTTTGGCTCCATAATGCATTTTTTTCTCTGACATTCTGTCATATATTTGTGACCTTTTTCATGCTCTTATTAAGCAGTATCATTGCTGTTGGTTGTAAGAACATGCAACAGAAGTCAGATAATGTTAGTTAGGCATATCTTGGCTGGCTGGTTTCTGTATTTTTTTTTGTTGGTGGTGTTGTTTTTTGTTTTTTGTTTTTTTTTTTGCTTTTACAACAAGATTGCTTCAGCCATAACTGTTGCCAAGAGTGCCATTGCTTCAACCCTTTGGAACCAAACCTGGGGCTACCACTGAAATATTTGTTAGATTCTCTCTATTACTGGAGAGTCATGAAAAATAGATCTATGTCCCCTATTCCTTTTTACTATTTGTACTGTTGCTGTTATCTGTACTCATTGTGAGGCTTCTTCATTTCTTATTTATTTAGTCAGACTTTAAATAGCCTTCCCAGACACCTGTACTGATAGCTGTGCCATTTGCACAGGATGAGTGTATTATTTTTTCTAGGACTCCGCACTGTATTTGAAGACTCTTTCACTTGATTTCAATGTGTTTTATAATCATACAAGACAGTAATATGTATATTATAGTAAGCACAGTAATATGTATAAGAAGGAATTAATTTATTTTTCTGAACTTATATAAAGAATGCATTTATTTGCATTTTGAATAAGGTTATGTAAATTTGTAAAAGCTTCAGCTTCTCAATAGAGAAAATTATGTATAGATAGTTTATCTGTGGGATTGCCTATCTCTGTTAATTGTACAGCCTGTTTATTTGGCATCAGGGTAAGACAGCCATTTTCATCACATACTTTCAACTGATTTATTTATGAGATGAATTTTGACTACAAGACCTTACATCTCTACTCAGTTCATTTATATTTGAAGCCCTATTTCCACAGTAATGATCACAAAGCAGAATCCATTCCAATGGATTTCAGTGAAGGTGAGGTAGATGATACAATTTTTGTTACCAAGGTTTATCACCTCCTAGCTGCATCCAATTCACAGCATGTTTATGCTTAATGTTTTGAATTGCCACATGAAAGACTTCCAGGGTTGGTACTACCTGCTATGACTATCCATTATCAAATCAAGCCACATCCAATTCAGGACAAGAGGCATCATCTTACACTGTTGTATGATGCTATTCAAGAGAAAGCTCTTGTATATACCAGATCAATTAGAGCAAATATTACTGTGTTTCCTAAGCCTGCAATGAATGGCAACTCTGAAGCTACTGCTTTGTAGTAATGTAATTGGCTTCAGTGTAGTTAGCTAGACTGAAGACTTTCCAAGGGAACAGGAGAAGATTCTATATTCCTGCTTTCATATCAAACCTTGGGGACATACACTAATGTTGTGATGTCCTTTTCATTTCCTTATATCTGTTCTATAGTAATTTGAATTGTATTTGATAATTTATCTTTCTTCTGTCTCTCAGAGGCTACTTTAAGCTCATGCATATTAGAATTCTTCAAGATAGATATCAAATTTTGCCATTCCTTACTAGCAAATTGAAGCATTTTCTTGCAAAGTTTTTGAGATGTTCTGCCTTTCTGTTCCTTTGTTCCTCTAAAAGATTTTTTTTTCCTATTTATTTATTTTCTCCCTAGTCATTACTCCTTATTTCAATTTCCTCATTGTGGCTTAAGATCTCCATAAAGTCTTTAAACAGCTTGATGAATGTTCTCATGTCTCCCTTCAGTGCTGCTGTTTCTGCTTTCAGTGTCTGTCTATAAGCACAGCGCCTTTTATCCTGTTTTGGCCGATCTTTTTACTGCTTTATCTTTATCCCTATATTTCTTTTGTCTTTGTTTACTTTTTGGCCTTAATGTATTGAGTAGATTTAACTTATCCTGCCTTTTTTCTGTAATAGCATCCCATGTGGCATTACTAATCCAGTCTTCTTTTCTAGTTTTGATAAAGAACAATCTCTGCTGAATTAATACAAAATTTACAAATGGTTTCCTATACTTTTTGTATAATGTCAAACAAAGTTTCTGCCATATCTGAAAGCTTTCTTGAATGTGTCAATTAAAAATCATTCTTTATGTATTCATTCTTCATTAAAGCTATTAATTTTTCTTGCAAACTTAATTCTCTTGTTTTGTTTTGTTTTCATTTTAATGGTGTGTATGTATAATTGATGTTCATATGGCCTTAGAGTCTGAATTTCATCATACACATTAAAAAACTACCTGATTTCTAGTAATGCAACCAGAAGAGATCCAGCATATTTTGTGTATTTTATTGTGGGGGAATAATATCCCTCTGCCAGAAAGGACAATTCAATCAGGAAGACACTTTTCACTATTGTCAAGTGGGTCTTGTGTGTACACTGTCAAGTCAACACATCACTGATGTCACCCTGGACTTTAGTAGTAAGGACTAGTAAAAACCCTATAAAGAATATTACTCTTTTCTTTATGACACTCATTTGTTCCAGCCTGGCTTTAGATGGTAGTCCTTTTCACACTTGCACTTAAATTATTGTCAATAATTCTAGTATTCACTCTGTGCTATAATATTTCACTTCTTTGATAACTTGAGACTACTTCAAGCCTATATTACAAGTGATATAGTCGAGAAAGGAGCCCAAAATTGGGGATAATTTTGGAGTAGTGACTTGTTGTGGGCCTTCCCTGCTACAGCAGTATCTCTCGGTACATTTTATGCAATCCACTGGAGAATCACCCGTGGGTCAAAGATACTCCTTTGACATTTTACTGTCTATTTTGGATTTGGTCTTAAGCATGTAAATCAAATTATGCATGTCTTTCTGTGTTTTGATGAATGAAGCCTTATATTTAGAAATGGCAAATCAGTAAATATCAGTAAACAAGTCATTTAAAGTGAAAACGTCTCATTGGAGGCATGTTACAAAGCAGAAAAGATGTAATAAAATTTATTCTCAATTCATGTTACACATTCTTACTCATGTTTGGAAGTAAGGATGAATCAAGGAAAAGAAAGAGAGAGAGAGCAAGCAAGAGAGAAAGGAGAGGAGGGAGGGAAGAAGCTGTTATTTTCATCTCCACAGATCATCCAAAAAGTATGGACTCAAGTGCTGTGTTTTTTCTGATCTTATCCATTTACTTTGAACATCTGCAGTGTGCAGTAAATTATACTTTACATTTGTAGCTAGGTTAATGGCAATCTTTAAGAATATCGGGCAAAACATGTCAAAAATTGCAGTATACCTTTAGGAACAAATTATCTACTAAATGTGGTGAACACAGGCTTTTCCAAATAAGAATAGTTTAACTCTCAAGAGATGCACAGCAGGAGTAGGAGCAAGTACCGTAGCCTGCTATTATCTGTCATGCAATGGAACTGTTGATTTCAAGTTCATAGAAAGTTCAGATCAAAAAGAGATAACTCAGTGAAATCATTGATTAGGAGTAGGAAGACAATAACGAATCAAAAAACTATGTTATCTGTTACCAGTCCTTGATTATTTAAGTTACTGCAGCTATTGGAAAACAGAGCCAGCTTAGCACTAGACAACATTCTTTTATTTGTATTCTACTTGCTTGTCATAGTTTTATAAGATTCAGCTAACTCTGGCAATCAGTAGTCTTTAAAATGAAAATGCAGAAGACATACAAATTAACTCTAGGTCATACAAAGAAAAAATCGTAGTGAAGAAGTTTTATTAATTTCATGCAGAATCAAAAATGTAACTCAAACTCTTGTTTCAACAACAGTGCTTAAGAGTCATGAATGTCTGATTCAGACTTCAGCACAGAAAATGTCCCTACCTAAATGTGAGCGTTTATGTAAACATAATGTACCACCATAAACATTCAATACCAGTGTACGTGCACTGTTATTATAAATGGACTAATATCTGTAACATCTACCAACTGTTCTTTTCCAACAGATTCGTAGAGAATTCCTGTTCAAATGCATTTTGGTGTCCGTTGCAGAGGGATATAAGACATGTCTGTCGCTTAATGTTGCCTTTCTTATGTTAGCCTTCCTGTAGGAGTACTCATAAGCTCCCAGGGCAATACGGAGCTGTAAGTAATGAAGCAGTGTACCAGGGCCAAGTGAAAGGATTTGGAGTGTAGATGTGGATCAGACAGATACACATTTTTATCACATCTATTTAAGATCCATTATTATTTAATAATTAAATTATTTGAGTAAATACTTTGCATAGTAAAGTAGGCAAATATGCTTAACAGTGCTGGGAGTATCCTGCAAGGAAATACCAATGCATCATAGCTCTTTCTTGATCTTTGATCATGAGCACCTCCTGTCAGATGTTCTGGTTCATGCTACTTATACTTGAGCAATTCCAGCAGGTGCAAATCTTGGATCCTATCCACCTCAATTAGAGCTAAGTTACAAGGAAGGAATTTACAAGGCCTTTCTGAAACACCTGTGAAAACACATTTAATCATTTATAAAGCATTTGTTGCTTACCATTACAAATTTAATTATTTCCCTCTATTATCTTTCTCCGTCAAGAAAGCTATTGACAGATTAGCAATCTTGTTCCTTCTGGTACTTTGATCACTTTGCATTAATGACTTTGGCTAGGTAAAGGCATTGGCTTTTAAAAATGGAGTGAGATGCTTAACAGCTATCTTATTAGTGTTAATTTTCAGTATTCCATTAGAATGTGTGTTAAAAGGACAGGTAAAAGGTTCAAAGCTTCCCCTACCAGTGAATATCCCCTAATGCAGCATCAAAGAAACGTGTAGTGAATGACTGGTTGGGACAGATAGGCCTTAACAGTAGCAGTAACTTGTCCTTCAGGTGGCCTCAGCATTAGCCAGTCAAGCTTAATGAGTAAAAATGCTAAGCAATAAATTTAAGGATATAGAAACATAGAATGGTTTGTGTTGGAAAAGACCTTAAAGATCACCAATCCCCCTGCCATGGGAAGAGACACATTCCATTAGACCAGGTTGTCCAATGTCCCATCCAACCTGGCCTAACAAAGGGCTGAGTTTCTAAAAGAGTAAAGGGGGTAGTTTCTCATGTGGAGTCATCCAGGATTACTCTGTAGATCCATAATAAAGACAGCTTTGTTTAACTCATTTAAAATTTTTAATATTCCAGTGGCTACTTTTTTTCAAAAATTTTACACATATCCTGTTGCAGGATATTATTTTCAGCATCTCTTAGCAAGGCGTTTGCAGCAAATTCAGCAGTCTGACAGAGCTGCCTCCAGATGAATGGTCACTCACAATAACTAATAGTTTGGCTTTCATTTCAGTCAAATGATTTTGGGGTAGAGGCTTGAGCAGTCTGCCTTCCCTCCTGCAGAGAATTCTCTGCTGTTCACTCCAGAGTTGTCCTCAATAACAGGACCACACTGATGCACTGTGCTCAACTCATAGCTTATGCAGCTCCACACAGAAAACAAGCCTGTAATTAAATTGTTCAAAATTTGAAGATCAGTGTGTTTTGCCATCCCTTCAGACCTAATTACTTGCCAAAACACACTGTGCACAGGGTGGGAATTAATATTAATTAGGAATCGTCTTGAACTGCAGATTACAGCCATTATAGGCAGAGGAAATGATTATGAGATTTATGCAACTCACATCTTTAAAAAAATATAATTACAACAACAAAGCCCTGTTTCTCAGTATACATAAAGAGGCTAGATAAAGACATTTGTTCTAGGTTAATGTCAGACTGAATTGACTACATTCCACAGGATTCATCCTGGTTTATACCACTGCAAGTGACAGGAGAGGGAAGCCCTTTGTGTGCTTCCATGTAGTAATGGACTGGCTGGTAATGTTGCTGATGGTGATTTTCATCGGCCAGAGTTTTTCTGAAAACAGCCTGGGCCATTCTGCTATGATGTCCCATTTGCTATCACCCAGCTCCTCCTTCTCAAGGCATGTGTAGACATTCCACATGTCCCTCACAAGACAAGAGGCAGAGCTGGGCCATAGCACACTGCTTTTTATCAGCTGCAGAACATGTTTAGGGCAGTTTCATGGTCCCTAAGCAAGAGCAGAGTCCCTGGTATACCGCTGCTTGTTGGGGAGCTCTGCCTGGGGGTTGGTGGCCAGAAGTTAGTGCCTCATTTTCTTGTTTGGAGGCTGCAACTCCAAGCTTTTGCTCCATACACAGAAAACATTCCTGAATATGTGCCATTCCTCCTTAGTATAATGCTAGAGGTCAGTAATCTAGGCTGTATTCAGAGGACCTAAATAGTTCCTGTTGACTAAATAAGAAGGAGGCCTTCAGAAACACCTGGTAATGAGGAAACACCAGGCTCTGGAAATAGAATGAATTTTGATAGAATGGATAGAACACAAGGAGAACACTGAAAACTGGAAGACAGAAGTGCTTATGTCAGTTGGCTGTACTTTGTTTTTTAACTCCCAGAAAAGAACAGGATGATGGGGTGTGCAATGACTTGTCCAGTATCGGAGGCTCTCCCTTAACAATTGCTGCCATCAACAGAAGAAATTTTTAATTCAGGCTTTCCAATAACAGTATCAGTGACTGCCAAGAATGTTTAATGAGCCATATGTATATGAAAAAGAAGTGGCCTCTTTTGTGGTTTCTTGATTAAAAAGAACTTGTAAACCATCAGCAACTGACAAAATATATACTGGGATGTTATCTTCTTTTTTACCTTTGAGACTTAAAGGAACAGAATTTCAAGAACAAACTAAAAGGTCAGATTGGGTGATTGGGAGTATGGAAAAACTTTATAAGGACAGTATTGATAGTATTACAGTCCTAATTTATTTTGGAAGCAAATAGAGTAGAAATATCAAAAATATACTGAAATGGAATATGAAAAGCATCAGTTGCTGTGCTTGAGGTGTTCAACTCTTAGAAAAGAAGCAATGTTTGTTTCCAAATGCTAATGATCCATGTCTGTATATTTATGAATTGATTACTACTGAAATGAACAACACTTAATACATATTTTACATTTTCTGTTCAAAGCAAGAGTCATATTTTGTTGTCATATCTCTTTTTGTTTCTAATATAGCATTCTTATTATAGGTAGTGCTGCTTTAATTTTGGCGTGCTGTCTTGAAGTAGTGTCAGTGCCTTAAAGTATCACAGAATCACAGAATTTCTAGGTTGGAAGAGACCTCAAGGTCATCGAGTCCAACCTCTGACCTAACACTAGCAGTCCCCACTAAACCATATCCCTAAGCTCTACATCTAAACGTCTTTTGAAGACTTCCAGGGATGGTGACTCCACCACTTCCCTGGGCAGCCTGTTCCAATGCCTCACAACTCTTTCAGTAAAGAAGTTCTTCCTAACATCTAACCTAAAACTCTCCTGGCTCAACTTAAGCCCATTCCCCCTCGTCCTGTCACCAGGCACGTGGGAGAACAGACCAACCCCCACCTCGCTACAGCCTCCCTTGAGGTACCTATAGAGAGCGATAAGGTCGCCCCTGAGCCTCCTCTTCTCCAGGCTGAACAAGCCCAGCTCCCTCAGCCGCTCTTCGTAGGACTTGTTCTCCAGGCCCCTCACCAGCTTCGTCGCCCTTCTCTGCACCCGCTCAAGCACCTCGATGTCCTTCTTGTAGCGAGGGGCCCAAAACTGAACACAGTACTCGAGGTGCGGCCTCACCAGAGCTGAGTACAGGGGGACGATCACCTCCCTAGCCCTGCTGGTCACACTGTTCCTGATACAAGCCAGGATGCCGTTGGCCTTCTTGGCCACCTGAGCACACTGCTGGCTCATATTCAGCCGACTATCCACCATCACTCCCAGGTCCTTCTCTGCCTGGCAGCTCTCCAACCATTCCTCTCCCAGCCTATAGCTCTGCTTGGGGTTATTGTGCTGCAGGTGCAGGACCTGGCACTTGGCCTTGTTAAACTTCATGCAGTTGACCTCAGCCCATCGGTGCAGCCTATCCAGATCCTCCTGCAGAGCTTTCCTACCCTCAAGCAGATCGACACACGTGCATAGCTTGGTGTCATCTGTAAACTTACTGAGGGTGCACTCAATGCCCTCGTCCAGATCATCGATGAAGATATTAAAGAGGACCGGCCCCAGCACCGAGCCCTGGGGGACGCCACTAGTGACTGGCCTCCAACTGGACTTGGCTCCATTCACCACGACTCTTTGGGCCCGGCTATCCAGCCAGTTTCTAACCCAACGAAGCGTGCGCCAGTCCAAGCCAAGAGCAGCCAGTTTCTTGAGGAGAATGCTGTGGGAGACGGTGTCAAAAGCCTTGCTGAAGTCAAGGTAGACCACATCCACAGCCTTTCCCTCATCCACCCAGCGCGTCACTCTGTCATAGAAGGAGATCAGGTTCGTCAGGCATGACCTGCCTTTCATAAAGCCATGCTGACTGGGCCTGATCGCCTTCTTCCCCTGCAAGTGCTGCATGATGACTCTCAGGAGGATCTGCTCCATGAGCTTTCCTGGCACTGAGGTCAAACTGACAGGCCTGTAGTTTCCCGGGTCTGCCCTCCGGCCCTTCTTGTAGATGGGCGTCACGTTTGCTAGCCGCCAGTCGATTGGGACCTCCCCCGATAGCCAGGATTGTTGATAAATGATGGACAGTGGCTTGGCCAGCTCCTCTGCCAGTTCCCTCAGTACCCTTGGGTGGATCCCATCCGGCCCCATCGACTTGTGCACATCTAAGTGCCGTAGCAGGTCACCAACCAGTTCTTCATGGATAGTGAGGGCCACATCCTGCTCCCCATCCCCTTCCACCAGCTCAGGGTACTGGGTATCCAGAGAACAACCGGTATTGTCGCTAAAGACTGAGGCAAAGAAGGCATTGAGCACCTCCGCCTTTTCCTCATCTCTTGTAACTAAGTTTCCCCCCACATCCAGTAAAGGATGGAGATTCTCCTTAGTCCTCCTTTTTGTGTTGATGTATTTATAGAAACGTTTTTTGTTATCTTTAACGGCAGTAGCCAGATTGAGCTCCAGATGAGCTTTGGCCTTCCTAATTTTTTTTCCCTGCACAGCCTCACTACATCCTTAAAGTCCTCCCTAGTGGCCTGCCCACTTTTCCAAAGCTTATAAACCCTCTTTTTTCTCCTAAGATCTCCTAAGTAGTCTCAAAGTAGTCTCAAGTAGTCTTAAAGTAGTCTCCAGTGCTTCTAATTGGTGACCAGTATGCAAAGATCTATATCCAATGTTAATAGGAATAAGACAAAATCTTTCTGCAATAGCCTTGGTAAGCTATTTAAGCATATAGGTGTGCATGTTTCAAGAAAATGCCTGTGAATTTTAGCTAAATGTGTCCCCCTGTCTTATTTTGAAAGTCAAAAGGAGAGCACTGAATGAACAAAACAATGAAAAAAAGCGAGCAGGCTGTCCTTTACCTGCTGATTCCAATGCCTTGATGAAAATAGAATGATATTCAAATATCTTCGGTATTTGATCCTGATAAAAGTTGAAGCAAACATTTGTTTTGTGAGTTTGCAGTACTCCTAGATTTGAAAATTCTGTCATGTTTGTAGAATTCATCAAATAATAAAATCTGAAGATTCAGGAGAACGAATATTGACCAGTGAAGAGAGTAATGTATTTCTAACCTGAATAAATTTAATCAATGCTGTGGAGGAATCCTATAATCATCAGCCTCCTTTACAGGGAGTTGTGAGTTATCTCAAAATAAAGCACCTCAAAACTGACAAGAGATACAAATAAGCACTGATAAGCTATTCCAGGAACTTTGGTGTTTCTTGGGGTAAAAAGTGAATCCTTTTTATGGATATTCTGCATTCATTTAAAAAATGAATATGAAATGAAAAACTATGTGAATTTATTGGGAATTAATTTTAAAACATTTTGAAGATAGAAAACAGCAAACCATCTTCATTCAAAATTTCATTCCTGCAGTGTTTAATTACTGGCACTTTAATGTCCCCTGCAAACTGCTGTGCACCCCTTTACGGCTGCAATTACTGGAAAAGATATTTTAAAAATGGAGTCGTTAGAAGAAAGATTTCTTTAAAATAATGTAGCTTTTTCATCACAGTCTACAACTTCCTCGGAAGGGGGTGTCGAGAGGCAGGAGACCTTTTCTCCATTAACACCAGTGACAGGACCCGTGGGAATGGGGTTAAGCTGAGGCAGGGGAAATTTAGGCTTGACATCAGGAGGGGGTTCTTCACAGAGAGGGTGGTTGCACACTGGAACAGGCTCCCCAGGGAAGTGGTCACTGCACCGAGCCTGTCTGAATTTAAGAAGAGATTGGACTGTGCACTTAGTCACATGGTCTGAACTTTTGGGTAGACCTGTGCGGTGTCAAGAGTTGGACTTGATGATCCTTAAGGGTCCCTTCCAACTCAGGATATTCTATGATTCTATGATTCTATGATTTTTTACTTCTTCAAGAAAAATAGATCCGGTTACAATCATGTAATGTAGAACAATTAATAATAAGAGACATTTTCCTGCTGTGAACATACATATTTAATCCGGTCCTTACCATCGAAGCATCTTACTCAAAGAATATTATTTTTATTAATCTGTATCAGTTACAATGTTTTGGATCTCAGCTGAATTTGGTACAAATAAGCAAGCAAACAAACAAAAAACACAATTACCTTACTAATGGCAAGTAATTTTATACAGGTGAGGTAAATGTTGATTTCTTATGATGTTTTGAGATTTCTCAATTGTTGGTTTCATCCTTAAATGGAACAAGACAAAAAGGCCTGGTTCAGTGGTCTAAACCTAGATGTCCAGTATCAGTGCCATAACACGTATTGCTTAACCTCCAGATTTCAACACTACCTTTAGTCTTATGTTGACAAAATGTAGGCAAATGAATCAAGCTTCAGATGAGATTTTATGCATCTCCTTTACAATATTCAAACATGTTTGTTTTAGTCATATGGAGATGTTTTATTTTAATGTTTTTCCTCAGAAAATGCTATAGGAATCAATATTTTCCTGCAAAATACTCTGATATTTTTGATTTTCTATCAGAAATACTTTAACTCTCTGCCTATCTATGAATGATGGTGGAATAACACCAGGAGTTGCAAATAATAATTGTTCTATTAGTTTATTTCTAGCTTGTTCTTCAAGGTTTGAGTTATCTGGTTGATATTGTGTCAGAGGATTCTTATTTCTTATTTATTTATTTATTTAGTATTTTCCTTAAGTAGATATTTTTATATCAGACTCTTAACCATTGTGTTTCCTGTCACTCGAAGAATAAATGCTATTTTGTGTTCTCTGTCATAAAGATGTTTATGTTTTTAGACATCTTTAATGGAAGAAGTGACATCCAGAATTATTCTTCCTCTATGGCCTCCCCAGATATGAGTTCCTTAATTGTCTTTAGTCAAAATACTTTCTCCTCTCAAACAGAAAATTTTTGGAGGAGCTGTAAATCCCATTCCTTCCCTTTGCTCCTGTTCTGTCAGGTAGCGGTCTGTTTGGGGGGGAGGAGAGGTGGACTGGAACCTTCTCCAGACAGATGAGGAAATAGGTTTTAACAGCAATGAAACAACCATTTCCAATGAAGCAACCTTTCTTTTCTGAAGAGGAAAAATAAAAATAAATAAATAAATAAAGCAGACACAAGTCTGTGATCAATGTGTCAGTGTAATGTGTGAAAGCACATGCACTCAGGAAGAAGGTGAGTTCGTATCATCAGAGAAGAACATATAGAATAAAATGCATCAGTATCTTAATTCTAACTGAAGCTGAAAACAGAAGAGGGAGGTGGTTTCTTCTTTATGTAGTTTACCAAAACCTATCCAAAAAGGTTTAGAAGTTATAGAACATTTTGAACATTTTAGAAGTTGGCAGTTAAAATGAGATCACACATGTTCATTATCTCAGAAATTATAGCTATTTCAGCAGGCATTCCACTACACAATAGTATGATTTTGACTGTGCACTTGAAATTGAGGAAAATTCATTAAATCAAGATCTTAAATGGGGTTAATTTGTAGTATTTTTTTTTAAATAGTTATCCTCCAGTAATGCATACTTAAGCCAACCTTTTAATCTACAGAAGCCATCAGAAATTGTTTTGACTTCCTCAGTACATTGTCCTTTTAAAGCTGTATATATAAACTGTTTTTTCCATACACTGAATAAATTGAAAGACCTATGTTTGCACTAAATCTGTTGACCAGCAACTCAGAGTGGAAACAGAGTTGACATACGTGTTCTGTTTGCCACCTCCCTGAACTACTGTCATCCAGACTCTCCCCTGAAAGTACTTTTATTTAATCATGTGGAAATCATAAAGATGAATAAATATATCAGGTGAAATGTATGTAATATTTGAATGTGGCTCAGTTGATTTTCATTCCAGCATTTCTCTGAATGATGACTAAAATTATTTAGTGAGAAGTGAGATGTATTGAACTAAATTATTTATCCTCATGTATATATATATATATATATGTATATAGTGCATAAAAAAGGGCTAGGGCTTTTATTCTTCTTCAGTCTACAAAAGATTTATTAAGTAATTTTTTTAAGATGAAAAATCTTCACCTTCTTCCTCAAGGAATGTAGTGAGAGGTGGTGAACTTGTTCATTTTATCCTTCTTAGTGGTAAAGCCTTCAGTTAAAGAGAATAATTCTAGCAAATAGTTCCAGTAAAATAAAAGATTTTTAGGTTTGATTGATAGGAGTACCAAAACAATTGCTGAAAACAAAATATATTCAATGTGGCTTGATGATGAAGGGAATAACCAATCCCTCCCACATTAATGAACTGTTTTTATTCTTCTTGCAGCCTTTCACCCTCCCTCTGAACCACTGCACATTTTTACCCCAATAATTTATCGCCAGTCATTGCTGCAGCTCCTATCAGGGACGAACTTCACCCATGAAGAGGCCAACCCCACTGCTGAATAATGCCAGTTGTGGCAGCCATGGTATAGGTGTAGGATACACTTGTATCATGGAACATGTGCAACCATGTCCATCTCTCTTCCCACAGGGATGTGGGGCTGACCTCTGCTCCTGGAGGACCTGACTAGCACTTCCCTGAGAGGAAAATTAATGTATTGCTTGACAAAAGCCTTCAGTGGGCTTCCATTGGTCTGTGTTGCCATAGCTACTACTAAAGTCAACAATAACTTTTCCATTTCAGTACTTTTAGAACCAGGTCTTTGCAATCATGGCATACCCTAGAAACCTTACCTTTCTTTTACTCTAAAACATTTTCAGGTGAACTAGAAAGAACTGAATATGAACTGACTCAGGTACATCCCTTAATTTTAGGAAAAGAGAATCCATAAAAGGGAGGTGGTGTCCCAGGTGAAAACCAGAGATATGTAACTCAAGCCATCATTCCTGACAACTACAATTCTCCACTCTATTCATCAGACACAGACTTTTACATGTATGTAGAGGGAATATGAATTGTCAGGCCAGAGATGAACAGTTCAGGGGCTGGGAAAAAATGTCACTTTCCACATCTGAGAAAAAACCTATGTAAGGTGTTATAAATGATAAAGAATGTCACGATGTTGCAAGACTAATGAAAAAAAAAAAAGGCAGTTAGAAATGTAAACGGGTTATTTGCTAGCTTGTAGTCAATAGTACCTAATTTTTCAACTAATGAAGGGAATCGTGATATGTTACAGAAAGATGCTTTAGCTATTTTGACATGGGGAAAAATAAAAAAAACTAATACTAAAAAAAAAAAAAAAAAGATATAATGAAAACAGACCAGATGATCAAACAGACCAAATGCAGTGGAAGAGCCTGCTATCAGAGGGGACCACTGTCCATGACTTGCATACTGACATGGTGCTTGTCACTGGAGCACTGCTGAAGAGGACAGGAAAATGAGGATAGGCAAGTGAGATTTTGTAAGACTTTATTGGCAATCACAGTGTGTTTGATTGGGATGTCAAAGTAGTTCTTTCTTTCTTAGGTTATAAAGGGATTCTAAAATAACATTATTTTATAAAACTGTTTTATTTATCAATGGATTAGAAAAGAGAATTCAAAGTGGCAAAGAAATAACTGCATAAAAGTCCAACAATGATAAATATCCTCCTTTTCTTGTGATATGGGAAGTTGATTGGGGAAGATCTATAGTTGTTTTTTGCCAGCATTAAAGACCTGCCAGTCATTTGATGAGCATGAGAGATTTACTTGGGTAATTACTGCTTTTCTCTGATATCAGCTGGAACTCATAAAACTATGGGATTCAGCTTTTACACAGACATTTTCATTCTCTTTCAATCTTCCTCTTTTCAATTCTTTTTCTTATTTGTTTACTAAAATGATTTTAGTTTAAGATGTCAATTGGGAGTCAGATGGAAGGTTTTCCGGATGGTGCATTTTTCAGTTCATTCAATTTGGCCATTTAAAATGTTATTTCATTTCAGCTTTAGAACTTAGATCTGTTAAAATTAAGATTAGCATTTTCTGCAGCAACATAAAATGTCTTTTGTTCTCTTAATCATTCTAACCAGTCAGGCTCAGGAAGTTCTAAACCAAATGTTAATCTCTGGCTTAGCATTTGGCTTTGATAAATGAGTTCAGATGCAACAACAACAACAACAAAAAAGGCAAGAAAACAAACGTTTCTGCAAGATCCAAGGAGTCTGTGGTATGTTGTTGTATGTCCAGCACAGGCAGCCCACAAGGCAGCCAAGAATTAAATGAGCTATGTAAACAGCAGGAAAGATCTTCCAAAAAGTTGAAATAACTTTTCAGGTTATTGTATTCCATTCACATCTATCACATAAAGGACAGAGCATTGAAAGTGGGAAAAGGTGATGAAAAGATAAAATGAATATTTGGGTTTTCAGAAGTGCACTAGGGGTAGTCTGATGGATTGGGAGACTAGAAGAAAAAGTCATAGTGAAAGAAGTTGAGGGAAGGAGAAATAGATGATGAAGGGAAAACAATGGTCTGAAGTGAAGGAAATACATCTGAGAATGTACATCTACAGCTCCCTCTATCACAAAGAATCCTATACAGATAAACAACAATACACTGCAAGCCATATACCCAACACTTTGGGAAGTTAAAACCAAATAACTTCAATTTAAAAGTGATGGGAGCAAATAAAAGATAAATAATAATAATAAAGTAAAAAATAAATCAGCAGCAGCCATTGTATGGTCCCTGCTAGAGCAGAAACCTGCTGCTCTTTTCTTTTGCTGTGTGCATTCCTCTGGGTTCGTTCTGAGGGCAAACACTTTAATTCTGCTCCAAATAGATGTGCTGAAAAATGCTGAAATAAATGTGAACAGGAGATGAGCACAGCAAGCAGCTGCATTGCTTGAACCACACGGCCTGGGCTACCTTACTCCCCCAAACAGGTAAATGAAGAGGAAGATTCTTTATTTTACAGAAACAGATGTACTTTAATGTCCATGAACAAAGTCCTGTTCAAATATCTATTGCTTAGTTTGCAGTGATCTTAAATGAAGTTTTATAAAATGTTCACAAAAATTAATGGAATTCTTTTCTTTTACTGAATTTCTGATTCTGTTCTAAGTACTGTTGCTCCTGACCCATTCACTGTCAAGTGAGTAATGTGTTTTTATAAGTGTGGCTTCGTGTGCTTGGACTTTTCTGAAAGTGTGCATAATATTTTTGTCCTCTGGCACTTTAGTATGTGTGCTTCCTATGGACTTTACCTTCTCTAATAAACATGAAATACAGTTTTGTGTCACTAGTGTAGAATTTTTAATTGGTCAGAATAATGTCTGTACAAAGTAAATGAGAATAATATACTGCTTTCACAATAACAGTGGTAAAGATGCACAAGTGTATTCTAACATAGCAAAAAGTTTAGATACCCAAATAAAACATAAGATAGAGGCACTTCTCAAGTTTTGTTTAAAATCCGAAGATTTCTTAATGGGCTCTAATAATCTTATCTTCTCTGTTGAGTATGGCTTCTGAAGTATGCAGTTCCCAAATAAAAACAAATCCATTAAAGTTTTTATGACCATGACAAATGATGCATTAACCATACACATGTAGTATTAGTCTGGTCATTTTGCAAAAGCACCATGGCATTTATGTTTAGTGGTCAAGAAGAAAGCCTGTGGAAACAGGTTTGCTCAGACATTATTAAGTGTGCTGTGAATGAAAAGAATACATTGGGCAGGTTCTTTTCTGTTGTTTAAGAATGGAATCCATCATGTTTCCTGTTTAGGCTCTGAGATCATAAATGTAATTTTAAAAGTTACAATAAGATGCATTTTTGAAGTCCTTTAATATAAGCCTACCAGATAAAGATAAAATAGAGCTTTCTCATCATCATGTTTGTACAGGGAAAAAAAAAAAAAAAAAAAGAAAAAAAAAAAAGGCGGGAGGGGAAGGGGGTAGAGAATTAGCATGTGAAACTGCAAACCTCCAGCACAGACTGTTACGTCTAGGCAGCAGGTGAGGATTTATCAGTAACATCTACATGGTCTGAGGCAGACAGCCACGTACTAATTCTGTCCAGTGTCTTGAGGCTATCTCCTGTTCAGAGCCATTTAGATAAACTTCTGATTGACTCAGCCAATAAGTCTCAACAGACTGGTGCAGGTTCATGCCTTCTATCTCAGAGCTCATACATCAACACCCCATGAGATTCAACATGTAGTTCAATATAGAATAGAGACTGCTAGAGGCACCTTAGCAAAAGGGTCATTACTGATAATCTCAAAATTCCTTATATCCTCACCAGATGGATTACCCCCCGGTAAATCCTACTGCTGTTTATGGACAAAATTATGAGATTGATTCTCTTTAGTAGATCATATTATAAATGATTGTAAACATTGATGTAAATGTTTTTGTAGGTTTTTTCACCTGAACAGGGTGTCAGGAAGCACATTTTATCCAATCGATTCTAGGCCAAATTGATTTGTGCTACAAGAAAATGTGAGCCAAGATCTGTAAATAGCTAACATTGGATTTTTTAATATATATATATATATATATATATATTTTTTTTTTTTTTTTTTTTTCTTGGCTCCATAAGGTCCTGGATTGGGTTGGCAACATTGAAACTGCTCTTGAATTTCAGTCTGTTAATTTAGTTTAAATCAAAGCCATAGGTACCAATTAATCTTAACAAAAAAATAATAATAAAAAAAAAAACATCCATCACTTCCCCCATCTTATTTTCCATATTTGATAGAGACATAAAGTTTGGTTTTCTTTCTGCAAACTAAAATATGGACTCTTATTGATGTTGAGTGGATAAAGATTTACAATAAGAACAATATGGATGCAGCAGAACATCCTGAACACTAGAATATGTCTGTATATATCTTCAATTTAAAAACAGTACTTCCTCTAAGGATTTATATATGATTGAATATTTCTTTGCAACTTAGCATAAAGACTGTTTTGCATAAACTTAGTCACATGTGTATTTGCAGGATCAAGGCCATAGAGAATAACCCAAATCAGTGCATCATTTTTAATTATACTGTACTACATAAATGAACCCTCACTAGTCATCATTAATTTTCAGTGAAGTAAAATATTATTTAAAATAAAAACCTCAACTACACTTGTTGCTCTGGAGTTGTTTTTCAATTAAGGAAATATTTGAACCATTAAAATGAATGGTATTTATGATATGGATATTATAAATGCACAGTATTATGTTCCAAAATACTTGCAGAAAATGAAAGCTTTCTTTCAAATCCAATGGTGTAACAAATGCCGTATTACCAATTTACTTGATATTGATTATAAATTTCCTTCAAATGTAAAGTATGTTTGTTCCCTACAGTGGAAATTCAACTATGTATTTCTGCTGAAGATACTGTATGTGCTCTTCTGTAAAAATAAATCTCCATGCTCCAATCCTCTGATAAAATTCTTTCTCTCCTTACATCCACTTCCCTAAAGACATATGCACATAATAAGGCTGTGACAAATTGCAACACACTCTTTCATACCCAGATCTCTTTCTAGCGTGAAGGAGAGGCATTATTTCACATCACTGAGATAC
This sequence comes from Aythya fuligula, assembly GCF_009819795.1. Taxonomy (NCBI): domain Eukaryota; kingdom Metazoa; phylum Chordata; class Aves; order Anseriformes; family Anatidae; genus Aythya; species Aythya fuligula. The sequence continues at coordinate 66,793,147 of NC_045562.1, forward strand.
TTCTTTAAGCTATGCTGGATATCGTACAGTGTACACACATGCATTTCACATATATACTCTTCACTAAATGTATCTAGTACCCTGCACTTCTCTGTTGAACTGTTCTTTTCATTGAGGACAAAATGCAAAATGGGCAGACCTGCAGAAAACCATCTTCAGTTCTTATATGAGAAGCCAAAGCAGTTAAAAGGAACCTTGTGGTATCCTTTACAATTTCACTTGTGTTCCTTCATATTTTCTCATAGTTTTCTGGGAATCTGTCTTTATGAACTGATCAAGCTACTATCAGAATTAAAGTATTTGATCACATTCCTCATAACAAAGACCTCAAAAGAGTAGATTTGAGATCTACCTGATGTACTTGGTCTGGCTGGGACGTTAACATTCCCTGCAGCAGCCCATACAGGGCTGTGCTCTGCACTTATAGCTAGAACAGCAGTGGTATCACACCAGTGTTGTGTCTGCTGCTGAGCAGTGCTGGCACAGCATCAGGACTCTCTCTAACACCTCCTAGGTGGGCAAAAAATGTGAGAAAAGAAACATCATCAGGGCAGCTGACCTAGACCAGCCAAAGGGATATTCCATACCATATGATGTCACACTCAGCAATAAAAGGTGGAAAAAGGAAGAGGGTGGGCTCTTATTGTGAAAACATCAGGCCTCCTCCCAAACACTGGCTACGTGCACTGAGGCTCTGCTTCAAGGACGTGGTCAAGCATTGCTCATTTGTGGGAAGTAGAGAGTAATTATTTCTTTCCTCTGCACTTCCGCATAGCCTTTATTTGTCTTGTTTTGTTTTTTCCCTCTCCCCCTCCCTTTTCCCCTTTCCTTTCCTTTCCTTTTTTTTTTTTTTTTTTTTTTTTTTTGCCTTTAGTTAAATTGTTTAGTTAATAATAATCTTTCCTTAATAATTATTTTTTCTTTTTTTCTTTAATTAAATTATCCTTATCTCAACCTGTGAGTTGTTCTTTCCTTTACTTCTTCCCCTCCTCATCTAAGGAGGGGGAGTGAGAGAGTGGTTGTGGTGTTTAGCTGCCTAGCACGGTAAAACCACCAGACCTGGTTTAAGCCTTATAAAACCATAGACTGATATAATTTGGAAGGAAGTTATGCATATGTATATCATGTAGTTCAAACTCCTGCTCAAAGCAAAACCATCTTCAGACATGGAAAGGGTTGTTCTGGGCCTTTTTCAGCTAAGTTTTAAAAGTCTCCAAGGATGGAGAGTCCACCTGGCCATTAAGGTCTGTGAATAAAAATAACACAACTTTCTAGAGACAAATAATATCTTTTATAAGACCAGCAGATAGCGGCCTCTTTTATAAGACCAGCTGAAATAAACAGGAAAACTCTATAAGCCTCTTCAGAACTTTGTGGATAAATCAGCATTTAGAGTTGATCCAGCACTGATAATGACATCAAAGGCATCATTAGCAACAGCATCAACATTAAAGCAGACTGTTGCCTTCAAATGAAAATTAACATTTCAAGGATCAAAGCATGATGCTGCAGGAAGCAATACTGTTCTTCATGCTTAGACCTCAAGGAGTTTGGCATGCCACCAAAAGGAGGTTCATGAAAGACTTTAGAGACCAATGAAGGCTAGAGTTTCAGTATTGGACTATTTACAAGCAGACTCCATCCAAGGGCGGTAAGTCTTCGTTTCCCCTCCTGGGCACCATCTTCTATTAGTGAAGACCATCAACTTAGTTGCCATCACATGGAGTGTTGTAATTCAAAGGAAACCAATTTGTAAAACTAACTGAACAATGGTCTACTCTGCATGAACAACCTGTGCACATTCAAACAGGATCTACATTCTCTGCAATGCTCTCAATAGCCTTGATCATTCATATCCAAGTGGCTATCCCTTAATTTTCACAGAATCACAGAATTCTCTAGGTTGGAAGAGACCTCAAGATCATCAAGTCCAACCTCTGACCTAACACTAACAAGTCCTCCACTAAACCACATCACTAAGTTCAACATCAAAACGTCTTTGAAAGACCTCCAGGGATAGTGACTCCACCACTATCTTGGGCAGCCTCACAACCCCCTCAGTAAAGAAGTTCTTCCTAATATCCAACCTAAAACACCCCTGGCACAACTTTAGCCCATTCCCCCTTGTCCTGTCACCAGGCACGTGGGAGAATAGACCAACCCCCACCTCTCTACAGCCTCCTTTAAGGTACCTGTAGAGAGTGATAAGGTCACCCCTGAGCCTCCTCTTCTCCAGGCTGAACAAGCCCAGCTCCCTCAGCCACTCCTCGTAGGACTTGTTCTCCAGACCCCTCATCAGCTTCGTCACCCTTCTCTGCACCCGCTCAAGCACCTCGATGTCCTTCTTGTAGCGAGGGGCCCAAAACTGAACACAGTACTCGAGGTGCGACCCCACCAGAGCTGAGTACAGGGGGACAATCACTTCCATAGACCTGCTGGCCACACTGCTTCTTATGCAAGCCAGGATGCCGTTGGCCTTCTTGGCCACCTGAGCACACTGCTGGCTCATATTCAGCCAACTATCTACCAGTACTCCCAGGTCCTTCTCTGCCAGGCAGCTTTCCAACCACTGATCTCCCAGCCTGTAGCTCTGCTTGGGGTTATTGTGCTGCAGGTGCAGGACTCGGCACTTGGCCTTGTTGAACTTCATACAGTTGACCTCAGCCCATCAGTCCAGCCTATCCAGATCCTTCTGCAGAGCCTTCCTACCCTCGAGCAGATCGACACACGCACCTAACTTGGTGTCATCTGTAAACTTACTGAGGGTGCACTCAATCTCCTCATCCAGATCATCGATAAAGATATTGAAGAGGACTGGCCTCAGTACCAAGCCCTGGGGAATGCCACTAGTGACTGGCCTCCAAATTTTACCATTTTAATACACTATTATGCAGCATCATCGTAATATTATAATGAGACATGCTAGGAACACACAGAATTTTGACTGTAGTAAGTAGTACAGAGCCTGGCAGACTTTCTGAACATGTCTGAACTCTATTGTCAGTCTTACTAAATTATTTCTCACAGGGAGTGAGAAATTTTTAATTTTTTTTAGCTAAAAAGCTAAATTGTAATCATAAATACCCCTCAAATGTTCTGATTTCTAAATCTCATGTTTTCTGGAAAGGGAATTTGCTGGTTTACAGAAGAACAATTAGGAAAAAATAATCACTCGAAATTAAACATGCTCCCAAGAACATATCAATATATGTCCAAGGCAGTTTAATTAAGAATGAAACAATTTGAAGGTGTTCTTTAATATAACATAAATGCTGGCAAAATGGTTTGGGTAGTTAGTCAGACAAGACGGAGACTCTCAGTCTCGTTTAAGTTTTTTAGCTGTTTTGCAAAGACAGTGGGATGGCTGATGTGCAACTCTGTGACTATTCAGGGTTGCAGAGGGTGTTGTATTGAGAGACCTGAAGCTAAAAGACCCATGGTCAGGCCAGAGTATCAGTATAATATTAAATTATTTAGGGCATGTAGTAATAACACTAGATTTATCCCATGGTTTATTTTAACTTTTTGATTTATCTATCAGATTGCTTGCGTACAGGACTCAGCTAGATCAGGGACCCAAGCTGTGAACACACTGGGGCTTGCTTTCATTATATACTTCCATATGCCCAGATAAGGGCTTAGTCTCAGCCATTGCCTTTAAAAGTTAGTTTAATCTGATTAAGTGTACATGTCTGCAGACTTCCCAGCAGTCTTAGGCACTTCTTTCAGTCAGTGTGCAGTATCAGTTGCTCTTAGAATATGATTCATCTCATCCTAAAATAGTCACATATATTTGGTACAATAAATTTCCCTCCATTGGCTAGCAGTTGGACTTTAGGATGACTCAGGCACAGATGTCTATGTCACAGATGTCTTAAGTTAAAAGAACTGACTCCCCTCAAGTGTTTATGTTATGTAAGTGTTTATGTTTTATATTAATGCAAATGATAGCTGATTTGGGTAGTGATTGAACAGTCTAAGTCAGGACTAGAAGTCAGTTTTACTGTCCCAGTGCCAAAATGTTATGAGATCAAATTCAGGCTGATAATGTTCAACCTGGGCTAAGACACTTAAGAAAGTATGAAAAGAAGAACCTAACTTCTATTAAAAATCAAGGTTAAAGCTACTATCTGCAAAATAACATAAAATAATAATAATAAAAGGCAAACTGATATATGCTTTTTAAAATATATTCTAAGCCATATCTCAAGTAGAAGAAAGATGGCTTTGATGCTGGTCTGATGGATGAAGCAATATTTCTCCAGTGGAGATCAAACAGAATGAATTGATTCCTCCACATTTAATAACTTTGATTCAAGCTATCAGTGTTAAAAATGCTCAATAACACTGTCTTCTGACAGGAAAAAAATAAAATAAAATAAAATAAAATAAAATAAAATAAAATAAAATAAAATAAAATAAAATAAAATAAAATAAAATAAAATAAAATAAAATAAAATAAAATAAAATAAAATCCCTCAGCAGGAACTCTGAATAGAGACCTGAATCTAGAACTTCCAGGCAAATGCCCTGATCCCAAGGCTTTGGTTATTTTGTGACAAACCTTTCTCATTTGATTAGGAGAAGCTACAAAGCATGTCATATTTCTTCCTCTGAGAAAACATTGAAAAGTTTTTGACACCTGAGTATTTCTGGTAAAACAATGTATTTTTCCCAGCTAGCTTCAGTTTAAATTTCTTATATCTATTATTATTATCAATTATTCATAGCCCAACCTCAAAGCCTGATGTCACTGCAAGCTGACTTTCTGTCACAGAGATCCTAGAATCACATCTTAGACAGATCTATTTAGGTCAAGGTATTACTGCCAAACAGTGGATGTCTTCCAGATAGGAAATTCTTTCAGTTCCTGCATGGAGATCCAAATTTCTAACCCATTTAAATGATACTGGTCTAGTTTCAGGCAGGGTCTGTATAGCACTTGTGAAAATAAGCACTGCTTTGATCGTTTCTTTCTGTTCCCTTTCCAATTCCATTTACATGCCTTGATATTTGAAATTTTTTTATTTATCTTCTCTACCAGGTATCAGTCTCATGGGCAAACAATAGTTGGGGAATGATTATGAACCAATGTATTATGAACTTTCCTGGAGGTTTATTAGAGAAATTGTTTCCCAAGGAATTCCCCCCCAAATAATCTAATTTTACCATTTTACTGTTTTGTTACACTCTGATGACTCCCTCTGACCCCTGTAGAAGTCTGTTGGCCACACAGATGTCGGGAGGACAGTGGTTACTGGATTATTACACATTACACTATGTTGCATAATACTATGCAATAGTTAAGCAGCCTACCCCAGAGTTTTACTAACTTTATAAATGGACAGTTTTTCCTGAGATCCAATCTGAACTTTTATTGCCAGAATTTCAGCCTGCTACATCCTATTAACCACAGAGGTGAAGATCAAATTCTTCCATTATTCCTGGCAGCAACTTTTTGCAAATCTGAAAATCATTGTCTTGTTTCCCCTCAATATTCTCCAAGTGGTACAAGGCTCTGAAATCTTCTCATAAATTGCATTTTTTCTGAGTTCATTTGTTCCTTTTGTTCTCCTATGAACTGTTCCATATCTCAACATTATGTATGGAATTACAGAACATAAAAATGCATGTTCTGATCCTTATTGAAGAGGAAGGACTGCCTTCTCTATCTTGCAGGTTGTGTTTTGAGTTTCCAGTTTAGCCTTATGCAATGTGGTATCTCTTCTTCTTGTCATGAAGAACCGCCAAGTAGATCTCAACCTGTATTTCCACAGCTAATTAATTCCCAATTGTAAAAACCTAATCTAGATCAAGAACAACACATTACAAAATCCCAGTCAGTATGTCTATTTCTTCTGAAAATGGGACGTTGATAATTATTCCTACTGAATACATAAATTTGGACTAGATGATCTTAGAGATCCTTTCCAGTCTAGATGATTCTATTCTATGATAACCAGTGTTACATCCACCATACAGGAGGGTAACCTCTCTGCCTTATCATGTGAAACAGTTCCAGAAATGAGTTAAGATGTGATTTAGTACTACTACTATTGCCTCATGATGCCAACCATGTTATTACAAAGAGAAATTCTAGCATTTTGACATGATTTTGCCATTTTTAAGTTATCCTATGGCTTCTTACAGATTCATTTTGGTTTTGTTCCAGAACTTTTTGAAAAGCCTGAGCTATATTTGTCTTAGAGTACCTTACCCTCCCATCTGAAAGTTCTCTGAGAAAATCCCAAATGGCTTTGAGATTTCTTCAGTCCCAAATGGCTTTGAGATTTCTTTAACTGTCTTGAATGAAATCCATCAGAGCCAGCCATTATGAAAAGATTCAACTTGTCAAAGACCAATGATACGTATTCTTTTTCTATTCTGTGCTGGTGTTTTATTTCTCTTTGCGATACTGAATGTTCTAACCACCTAACTGAATTTGATCTGTATAGAAGAGATTGATGCAGAAAAATACTAAATACCTCTGCCTTTTTTTTTTTTTTTTGTCTTTTTTTTTTTCAATGAGGTTGCATTTCACACTCACAAGAGAAGCAATAAAAATGATTTCAGCTTTAATGAAGGTACATCATATAGACCATTAGTATCTCAGCAAAGAAAATCAAGAGTTTAGTTGCAAGCACCTTGTATTTACAATAGCTTGTGGCCTGAATGCAATAACCTTATGTGAGCTAAGGCAGCAGAATTCTGACCCAATTATCCAGTTGTAATAATAGAAATTACAACAGTAGTTTTCAGATTCTAAGCATGTTGTGCATTCTTTATTCAGAAATTGCTAAAATAGCTTCCTTTTGAGTCAGTGAAAGTATTTGTATGGGCTACTGATCAAGAGAAATAATTAAAGCAGGTTTTAAATCAGTTTAATGCAGACACTCTATACAGCAAAAACGTACAAATATACTGTTATTTTGTGCATTTGCATTAATTAATACTTTTAAATGAACTAAAATGAATGGAAAAGATTGCACTTAGCACACAGCTGTTAGTTCTAAGTTTATTAAGTTTATTTCTTTAATATGTTGAATATATTAATATTTTAGGAGGTACTTCAGTTGAAATACATTCATTTAGCAATAACCAAGAACTCCATATTTATTGGTTAGCTACCTCAATAAAATTAAAATGTATTACTTCACTTATCTACTTTTTTTTTCCAAAACTGCTGAAAGGTCCAGAGTTCTATCCAGAAATAACTGATTTCATTCTACAAACAGACTACGTGTGTGGGAGTTTCCAGATGAATTTGAAGAAACACAAGTTTTTAAGACAGAAACATATATGTTGGTTTTGGCAATCTAGAAATCTGTTGCATGAGATTATCTCTCTAGATTAGCATGGAAGTATCCCTCTAAAATAAAAATAAAAAATAATGCCACAATACTAATACGCAAAATCTAGACGGGGCAGTCACAGCCTGCCCATATGCAAAAGATGGCAATAGAAATAAAACCCTGGAACATGGTGGCATTTTCAGTTTTAGTAGTTTAGTCTCTTGTTACATTCTTTGGTTTATTGGATTACTTGGATTACTTTAGCTTCTTTTATTTTTTATTATTCCATATGTTTGGTAATGTTCAGGTGCATTTAGAGAAAGGAAAATTTTGCAGTGCACACAGAAGGAAGTCAGGCCTTGGTTCAGCTTTCTATGTATGGCCACTTCTTTTCTATCTTATGGCCACTCTATACCCTGCTGAGGACACTCTTGGTGTCATGAGCTTCCTCCAGCTATGCATTCACTTATGTGTGCATAACACATTCTGAAATGACAACAAGTAAAAAAATAAAATTCCATGAAGATATAGAATCAAAATCAGGAATGCACCTGAAAACCTGCCAACACCTGTCTTTCACTTCTTTGACTACTATGAAAATCAAAGTCTGAGTCCCGAGCATTGAATTAGTGTTAGAAATTACTGGGGAAATCACAGTTCATGAATTTAATGTTTAACTGTTCAGTGGTGTCAGGTGTTCCCTGTAAAGTAGGTTTGATTTAAACATTTCTAAGGATCAAGAACATACCTCAGCAACAAAGAGAACCAATGGCTTTAATGCATCTTTTTCATCTCATCTGATTTATGTAACCTTAGCTTCCAGCCAGTGTATCTTATTATGTCTCAGTCTGCTGTACTGAAGGACACTATTATGAGACTTCTGTTCTCATGTAGGTGCTTACAAGCCTACATGAATTCATCCCCTTAATCTTCTCTGCATAAATCTAAGCCAGCTGAGAATCTCTTTGATTCTATCACTATCAAGATTTTTTTTCAATCTTTTCATCCTTTCTCTGTGCATGTTTGGTACTGTCTGCTGTTTAACAAAACCCTTCTTGAAAGAACCTTCTTGTTTTCTCATGCATGGTGCCACACTAGTGCGCTGTTCAGTGAATAATTCACCCTAAGTTCTAATACTTCAGGTCTTTGTTGATGAGACAAAATGCCACAGAAAAGTAATAGAATGAACTCATCTTAATGTCTCTACCTGCCATGACCCCCAGGTCCTCTTCAGCCATGGTGCATATGGCAAACATTATACTTCCTGGAATCTTTTTGCCAGACTTCCTGTGGGACATGCTATCTTTATGGGTTATGACCTTTATATGATCTGTCAATCCTTTCAGTAGATTGTAAATAAAAATGTCAAATAATATCATGTTCATTTGCTGATTGTATTTAGAAATTCATGCACTGAGCTTCAGATTCAGGTTTGAAACATACCCAATTAATGTGCATTTTGTTTATTTTGTAATATTTTAATTTCTATGATCATATGGTCTAAAATAGTGGAGAAAGCTCTGTGCTTGTATCAACACTATTACTTTTTCAAGAATATGTATGACCTCATTGAGAGGATATGTCAAGTTAACTAGCACTACCTAATGTTATTGAGTCTTTGACAATAAGAAACAATCAAGTCCACCCTTGCTTTGGCCATTCTTTGGAACTGTCAGGCCCAGTAAGCTGAACAGGTTCCTCACTTTACCTTTTTTTCAGATATTCTTACAGAATTGGGATTCTTTTCATTTTTTTTTCTTTTTCTGAAACTAGCTTCTGTTTCAAGTTTTATTGGAAAACAATGTTTTTCATTAATGTTTTTCATTTTATTGAAAAACGTTTTCATAAGAATCCAGAGATTCTTAACAGATATTTTTACACAAACATCATTTTAAAATTCTCAGATGCAAGCTATCCAAACATGCTGCTTAAAAAAATACCCAACTTCTATAGTTACTTTTTAACCTTTCTTTGAGTTACTGTCAGAACAGAAAGCACACCATCATCATCACCAGTAAATGATGTGCTGCTATAACAGCATATTGACTATTCTTCAAAGCCCAAATATGTAAAGAATCTGGTCTTTTCTACCATATTGTAGACAAATCCATAGATGTCATATACTGCTTCAAAAAGCAACACACCTTTATATATTCTTTTGTTCCAAATTTGCTTTCAGAGACTCCTTTTCATCCACAGTTTTGCTGACCATGTAGTTTTCATTGTGCCTTTACTAGCTCTTATAGGTTTATGACCTAATTTATGTTCTTCAATATCCATACTTTCTCTCTTTTCTTTATGATTTATGTAATACAAGTGGTACATTAATTAACATCATTATTATTACCATCATCTCATTTTAACTCTTCGGTCTGGCCTTTTGGCTGCAGTGATTTTCATTTTCAGCTTCAAGTTCAGGTTTTTTTAGCATTATTTTTATTTGTGCTTTTTTATTGCGATTTCTACTTCTGGCTGATGTGGTCAAAGCTGTTCTCAGCTCTGTGACACTGTGAAACTGTTCATACAAAGGACAGAGCCCCGAGAAGCAGAGCAACACAGTGCCATTCCATTATGAGTTTACTCTGAACAAGCCAGTAACATAAGACTGATAGTGTGGCGATTTGGAATAGTATTTCCTATGTTCCTATCTCAATAATGGACATTAACTTTTTAAGCATCGCCCATGGTATGAACAGCTAGAGCCGCAAGACTTCTTCGGGAGTCAATGTCAAATATTTTGGCAAGATGCAAAATGATCTGGCTCAGGTGCAATTGCTTTACATAGAGGCAAACACTAAAGACTGAGGGGGTAACACTGAAAATACTTTTATTATTCTGCCATCATTTACCAACTGCAGAGGCTCAAGAGTAAGATTGGGTGCACAGCTTGCAAGTACCCAAACATTTTACTTATTGTTTATCTAAATCAATGGGCTGGAACTAGCCATTATAAGCCTGATCGTTAACATGCTCACTTCTCACTGCTGGACGCTGCATGAGTCTGTGCTGGCCGTCAATATATTGCTCTTTGAAATGGGAAGATCCTTGATACTGCTGTCTCTTAAACCTTCTGTCAAGGTTTATTCCTTCTATCAGCATTTATATAGCTTGTCATGTAAGTACCTTTTTTTTCCTCTGAATATTGGTTGATTCTTTTCTTTGCTTGAACTATTACTAATGAATATCAGCCCTACAATATCACCTCAGTGTTCTCCCCTTGTTTCTAGTCCTTCATTTTGCATGGTTCAGTAACCTACATGCTTTGTTGCTCACAGACAAAGGTGAGAGCTCATTGTTAACTTTCTTCAGTCAAGGAAGGAAGCTGGGTTCTGGATTAGATGGAAGCTTGCTCTTCTGTGCCTGCAGGAGCGGAGACAATCTTCCTCAATACAGAAACAATAGTGTACTCTCACACTTTCCTACCTGAAAAAAATCACTAACTCTGAGAATCCTGCCTCACAAACAAAAGATACTTCTGATCTGCTGATCAGCAGTGCCTGACCATGGTGAAAGACAGTAGATCACAGTTTTCTTACACCCTCAACTCTGTGAAAAGGAAAATAGCGTGACTCAGTGGTAAGAGGAGCTGGGGGTTGAAACTCTATGAAAGCATGGTCCTCCCACCTCCCACACCCACTCACACCAAGTACTGCATTACAGCTGTGTTAGTAGAGCCCAACTATACCAAGAAGCAAGTCATATCAGCCCAATGATTTTCAGCCCCCAAAGCCAGTTATTTCCTGGGCTGTATCAAAAAAAGTGTAGTTAGCATGCTGAAGACGGTTATTCTGCCCCTCTACTCTGTTCTTGTGAGAACCCACCTGGAGCCCTGGGTTCAGCTCTTGGGCGTCAAGCACAAGAAGGACATTAGAATGAGAGCCATCAAGGAGGATCAAAGGGCTGGAACACATCTTTTATGAGGACAGGCTGAGGGAGTTGGGATTATTCAGACTGGAGAAGAGAAGGCTCTGGGAAGACCTTACAGTGGCCTTCCAGAATCTGAAGGGGGCCTACAGGAAAGCTGGGACTCTTTGTCAGGGGGTGCAGTGATAGAACAAGGGTTAATGGCTTTAAACAAAAGGAAAATAGATTTAGATTAGATAAGGAAGAAATTCTTTACTCTGAGGGTGGTGAACAGGTTGCCCAGAGAAGCTGTGGGTGACCCATCCCTGGAGGTCTTCAGGTCTACGCTGGATAGGGCCCTGGGCACCTGGTCTAGCAGGAGGTGTCCCTGCCTCTAGCAGGGGGTTGGAACTGGTGATTTTTAAGATCCCTTCCAACCCAAACCATTCTATGATGTACCACGGAGGTAATATGATCACTCTGCCTCTCTGGGCAGAGCCCAAACTCAAATCCACAGAGCTGTGGTCACAATTCCTATGACTTCTGAGCTGTGTGATCAATTCCAGTCAAGCTGTCAAAATGGCATCTGATGTTAAATTCTATTGTGACAGAGACAATATTTTTGAGTTAAGGATTATCTTCTACAGAGTTTAGACATATTGAGGATATTTGACAGAATTAAACTGTTGAAGTATATCACTCAGACTGAAGTTGTCCATGATAACAGACATTTTCTCTTGAACTTTATAAGTAAATATTTATAGAGCCCATCAGCTTGTCCCCAGGTTTGTGGTCTTTGGCACTATGTATCTGTTAGGATATTGTCCTGTAAGATCCATGAAATATTTGCTTCTGAGCTGGCAGTAATTCAGACAAATATCATTTCTGACATAGAATTCCACTTTACCTCCCATTTAGTCTATTCACCCCTTCCTAAACAGGTAATAGGAAAATACTTTCATATTCCAGTCATGCAGATCTCACCAGGCTTCCTTCTTTCCCACAAGGCTGAATTTATGCTCATAAATACATTCCAATTCCTGTTATTACACAGGTCACTAACTTTGGTGTGTAGGAAATTAGCAAATTTCTCTCCTCTTATCCCTGTGTGCCTTGATTAATTTTGTTCTTGACATCTTGATTTTATGTTAAATTAGTGCTTATTTATTCGCTTCTCTTTTATTAATTGAGTACCTTCCTAATTATCTTCCTTGTCTGTCCCCATTGAGCAGTGAGCTGCTCAATGGTTACCAAAAAAGTTTCTAAGGGGAGACTGGTCTTCTACAAAATCTTGCTTTCACAACAACCCCCCATTTAACCCACTTTTGTTCTCAGCAGTTCACTTCCCCAGTTTCCACACTGCTTCTTTCAGAGGATACCAAAAGTTGGTCTTTGCATGTGGTACTTGCACACTCTTCTCATTCATTATCTTTCTAGGTTCTTTGTAAATCATATGTAGTCTCTGAAGCCACCCATGATCTTAGAGTGCTACGTGCATTGTCACGTATGTCTGATGCATAATAGGGGATCTCTGCAAGTTTTCCTTAAGGGCAGTGTCAAACAACACTTCACAGGTGCAGCATGAGGTATGTAGCTGCTTTCAGCCTTGTTGCTCTGTAGACATAATTTCTGTATTTTCTTTCAATACCTGGTAATGGTGAGGTGTGGTGGAGAATTTCTCATGTCCTCTTCACACTGTTAGTCACAGTCCAGCCGTTTTCATGTTGTTCCTCTCCTTGTCAGATGCTATCCTACCCTCATGTCTCTCAGTATTACTGAATGCCAAGCTTCCTCTTGTACGGATCCCCTATTCCATTCCTGACCAGTCTGTTTTCTGCTAACCTAATAACATTTCCAAAATCTTAGCATCAATTTTTATGATCATCTCCACAGACTGTGCTTGTCCCTATTTTATTCAGTTTTCATATCCCTTAAGTCCTTCAGACTTCAAGAAAAAACAAAACGTGACCTGTCCACTCACAGCTTCTGATCATCTCTGGCTACAATTTATAAGATGTAGAAAATATCAGAAAAGAAAACATCTTACTCCGCTTCGCAAGTTATTTTGTGAAATACTTGGCACCTTACTCTTTTCTGCCATCCTTTTGCTTGTGAAACGGAAACTTCAGCACAGAGTTGGCTGAGGATTTAAAGGTTACATCCTGCCAATATCAACCTTCCTCCTGCTGCTAACTCAGGGCACACCATCCCATTCCACAAACCAGAGAGAAAATATGCAGCATCTATAGGAGGGAATAAAACCTACCATTCAGCAATTGCCTCTTCCAAGCACTAGCTGCTGCACTTATCTAAACACCCTTGTTTGCTCCAACTGCACTTTCTATTTAAGAAGTGAAATGGTTCTGAATTCCTTCTTTGGATTAATTCAATAAGAAAATAAACAAACAACAACAACAAAGATGCACCTCAACAACCACAGGGGAGAAAAAAAGAAAAAAGGAAAAAAAAAAAAAAAAAAAAAAAAAAACAGAAAAAGGGATTCATTGAAGTTTATAGAGATACATGTTGTTTCCTTGGAAACAACCACCACTGCCCTTCAATTTAATCTTCATTAAACACCTTTCTCTTGCAGAAAATAACTTGTTTCTAATCACTCTCATGGGATTTCATTTCCTCTTAAATTTTGTTGTCCAAAATTTCTAAAGGTGGATGGAGAAAGACTAAAAATATTGAGGGAGCTACCTGTCAGCATTTTCATTTTAACATTTATGCATCACATAAATGTTAAACATCACATAAATGCATCACATAAATCAATGAATGAAGAATTTCTATTTCTAGTTATAAAAATTGAGTAAGGAAGCCACTGCTTATTAAAAAAAAAAAAAAAAAAAAAAAAACACAGACAAATGCCAAGTAATCTTAACATGCTGATAAGGGTGAATGTGAAGTACCTAAATCAAAGACTCTGCTTTACAACCAGTGAACCTACTAGACTCTCATATTGTTTATAGAACATTCAGTCCAGACTTGCTGGAAGCTTTTCTGTAGCCTTACAGTTGAGTTATTCCAGCAGGTCAACAGGGACGGAGTGAAGTAATAGTACACTTTTATTTTATACATCGGTATTTGGGAAAGTGCCACTTCTGCACTCTCCCGTTACAACTACCACTAGTTATTTATTAGGCAGGTGAAAGAAGAGGTGAGCAGTCTTTGCTCAGGTAAGTAGTTTTGTTGACTTGGCTGAGAAAAGCTTACTTTTAATAGAAAATTACTTATTCAGTTGAGACCAGCATTTTCTGTTTGGTATGCATGGAGAGCGCAGCAGGTCTCAGTTCAGACGTGAGCATTGCTAGCTATATATCATACAAGAGTAGCGGCTGACCGTGGTAGAGACAAGGATTGTGACAGAGATTACCCTATGTAGCAGCTGGAGACAAAACACCAGCTAACCTTCTGGAGAGAGGTTAAGAAGCTGTTCCTAACAGCAATCCTCTTTATGTGAAGAATGCAACCAGTCACTGCCATTATATAAACAATCACACAGGGATGCTGACTGCAAAATAACCCTCCGAATAACCTCTTAATACCCTCTTAATAACCTTTTTCTTGATTTGCTGGAATTAAATTAAATAGTTCTGTGTTAACAATTCTAACAGTTGAGAAGCTCCTTCTTTTGACATGAGTACACTCATTTGGGATACAAAAAAAAGCATTCACGCAGAAAGCAGCTCCTGCCACTGGAAAAGATGAGAAATGTGAGAGACCTGTCATTCTGTTAAAAGAATGATCCTTCACCTCTTCCTTTAAGAGACATTTTTACTTTTGTAGAAATCACTTAATCATAGGAGATTAAAACATATGTCATATGTATATGTAGTGCTGTCCAAGAGATTCAGTGGGAACAGACTGATGAAATCCTCTCAAGGCTAGGGATGTCATCAGCACTGTATCTTGAGATGTTGAACTTGACCTTGAAGTAGCATCCAGCACCCCTCTGTTTGATTCCTAGGGATCCTATGGGTTGTTGCCAAAATTAACAACAGCCAACGCATGACAGTAGACTGTAGTTTACAGTAGAATTATGACATGAGTCTAAAATCCTACCCTTTTCTGCAAATTGCACATTAAATATAAAACTACAAGGGCAAAATTTGGCCATTTAAGATTTACTACTTTGAACCATTTTCTAGAGCATAGCACTGCTGTTTTTTCTTTAAAATCATGGAGAAAATAAATGCTAAGTCTGATCTTTCAAACTAAATGACAAACAAAATTAGACGTCCTACACCCACCCTGTCCTCAACCCCAAAGCAAACCCAAAGCCAAATGATACCACACTGTCATGGTTTAACCTGGCCAGCAGCTAAACACCACACAGCCATTCGCTCACCCTCCTCCCTCCCTCTCTTTATTAAGACAGGAAATAATAATAACAATAATAATAATAATAATGATAATAGTACCACTAATAATAATGTGTACAAAACAAGTGATGCACAATGCAATTGCTCACCACCTGCTGATCGATGTCCAGCCTAACCCCAAGCAGTCCGGCCCCCTCACCCCAGCTAGCCACCCCTATATATTGTTTAGCATGATGTCAGATGGTATGGAATACCCCTTTGGCTAGTTCGGGTCAGCTGTCCTGGGTCTGTCCCCTCCCAGCTCTTGCTGCACCCCTAGCCTGCCTGTTGGCAGGACAGAGTGAGAAGCTGAGACGTCCTTGGCTTGGTGTAAGCACTGCTCTGCAACAATTAAAACATCGGGGTGTTATCAGCACTCTTCTCATCCTAAGCCAAAACGTAGCATTCTACCAGCTACTAGGAAGAAAATTAACTCTGTCCTAACTGAAACCAGGACACACACCAACCAATCAACCAACCAAAAAAAACTAACACTCCGCTACTACCTCATCTTTTCTTAGATTTGAACATGAACAAAAATCTAGAAGACCCAATTGCCTGCTTGTTATAATGCAAAATCTCATATCTCACCCACCTGGAGAATGACATAAGCTTTAGGTTATATTTCCAGATGCTGATTTAAATCTTTGGTGTTGCACTGTTTTGAAAAGGTGTTACTAGTGGTTCTTCTTTGTTTTGCTTTTTAAACACCTTTAGAAAAAACATTCACATGAACAGTGCTTAACCTGTGTTCTAAGCATCGTTAATCATGAATGAAACTTGTGATTTCATTAATTCTAAATATCAGGTATCATATGGGTATCAAGTATATTCAGAATCATTTCAACTGTACACAGCAGAAATTTGTCATATGTACTATTTTTGACCACGAGTAACAACCATCCTTGTCAGCTAACATATATAACTAAATGCACTTGCTTTGTGTTACTGTTTTTACTTCAAGTCATGCTCTTGTCAGCTTTCCTGGGTGTTATGATGCCATTTTTAGCATGTTAAAGGTTTTTACATAACAACCACTATGCATCTGAAGGTGGCCAACACATTTCACTCCTGGCCTTCTCTTGAATTTTCAATTTGGTTCTGCTTATGTGTAGAATTCTGCTAGTATTTTTTCCTGTAAACATTCCTCAGGATAGTAATTTTTTAATTCCCGTAGCAAACAACCATTCTCCTCTGACAGCTTCAATTTCCAGAAACATTGAGGCTACGTTTCTTTTTTGCTAGGTGATGAGATCATCCCTAAAAGGAATACTGCATTAGCCTGTTCAAAGTGTGCCTTGTTTCTAGAGCTATTTCCTACCCTGAATTAAGGAGGTCATCTAGGAGAATTATGCACTTTCTCTATATCTTTCTCTGGGGAGCTGGAATAGCAAGGACAGTCTGTCTGTAAAATTATGTATTTCTGATGCTGCATAACAAAAGTCATACCACCAAAGCCAGTCTCTGAAGCCTGAAAGATGAACACAGGCTATTTCCTACCTTTGGATCCAAAGTATTTACCCAGTCTTTTATTAGACCGGTATGTATGTATGTGTGTATATATATATATATATATATATACGTATATATATATATATATGGTGACAACTGGACAGTTGTTGTAAATTTAGTGGTAAAATCAAATTAGAAGATTAGAGCCAATGTGTCTTTTTCAGTTAGGGCCTCCTTACTCTCATTTTTAGTCTTCAGTACTGCTTTAAAGTTAATTCTACAAGTTATTAAATGTCCATCATTATAAGCTGGTGAAATGGAAGCTTCCATCTCCTAGAAGAAAAGTGCCATATGCTACTTCTATGAGTTACTCTGCTAAAATATGGGCCAGCTGCCTGAAACTATTCATTCTTATTTCAGTTCCTCCAAGATTTTTGTTTTCTTTTTGGTACAGAATATTTAATTATTTTAATACAGTGACCACCAAGCTGATCAATTTTTGGGAAAAAAAAAAAAAAAAGAATTAACCTTTTAAACATGCCCAGAAAACATTCAAAGTCTAAGATACTTTGCAGCTGTGAACTATTTGAAAACCTCTATCTTTCATTTTCTTGGAGGTACATCTTTTACATCTGGACAATGTCTCAAGTAAATAACCAGATTTTCCAAAGTCATCACATTTTGTTAGCTTTAAATTCATAACACAGCACAATCCCCTCTAGGCTTTTCAACCATTCCTTTGAGTGCCCCCTGAGTTAACCTCTCATCCATGTGTGAGGTAACACTATTTGCTCTCTTTCTGCTGTCCCTGACCTTCTGTTCTTCCAAACACAGCAGGTACACTGACTCTTTTACTAGGCAGTATATCTCCTAAAGAACTCATAAAAGTGGTTCAGGGTTTTGCTTTTATTCTTCATATTCCAAAAGACTAGGAGTGCTCAGAATCAGTTACTTTCTTTCAGCTGAGGGGAGAGAACTGCTACTCTATAAATGAAGTCTGTTTTCTGCCACTGAGTCTACCCTCATTTCTCTTTCTGAAACTCTGACTTTATATCAGCTAATCAAATGCTCATTTGGCCAGAGAGAGGAAGTAAGCACAAGGACAACACAACAGTTTGTCTGTCATAGTACGTTTTCACTTCCAGTTTTCTGCCACAGTCATGATTTTGTAAAGTAACTCTATCTTAAATAAAATAATAAAGGACTGCAATATAAATCACTTTGCTCGTAGTAGAGTGCCACAAATTCCTTTCAGGAGAATCATACACTCTTCTAACACTGTAAGTTAAACCTGACTTGAGCTGAATTTGGACTAACAGACTTACTGAACCACTATAGTTGTATCTAAAATTGAATTCAGGTCTCATCTGGGAGACAGAACTCTTACTTACCCCCACACAGTTAATAACAGACTCTTCCTCCCAGAAGAGGGAAAGAATTGGGGAATCTTCGCAAATGGACTTTGGTCCTGGAAGGATTCAGATTATTAGTTTAGCAGAATGATGTGCAGGAGAGCTATATTGGGGTTTGGGTTCTCTCTCTGCCTCAAAGAGTCTTTGCTTTGTCTGTGTAAAGTAGGACATCTTACCAAATCATAGACTCAAAGGTAGAGTCTTTGACTCATAGACTGAGGAAGGAACCTCTAGAGGCCTCCTCATCCAGGAGATGTACACACCCTGGTCATAACAAATCAGGACCACAAAAATCTCCCTGGGTAGAAGACAAATCATGCACCTTGCCATTCTCCTTCAGAGGCCTTTACTGCCCAATTGAAAATGTGAAATAATACACCATAAAGCCACAGGAAGTCATTTAAACTCATGTTGACTTATCTATTAAAAACACCAGGATCTCAATAAAGTGAAGCTTGGATTCATAAGCAATGGAAATATTATCTTGCCTATTATTTTTGTATCTGTGTCAAGAATAGCTTTCAAGCAATTCTGTATTTCATCAATCTGTTAGCAAAAACAGTGTTTATTATTCTCTTTGTTAGGAACAGTCTTATTAAATTGACATTTTTATCCCTATGGGAAATGAGTGAAATTGTCTTTAATACTGTATTCACATTCTCTACAAGATACCACAACAAATTCTTCTGGTTAAATAATTACAATTGATGTATTGGGTTCCGTAGTGTCAGAAGGTTTGTTTTCTCACTTCCTGGTTTAATCCTTCAATGTAGATGTACTTTTTTTTATTAAATAGTCATGCTGTTTACCTCTTGAAACAGTTCATTAATTCATGAAGAAGAAAATCAGGCAACACAGAAACAGCACTTCAATTTTGACTATCCAGAGTAGTAGAAAATAACAGAAAAAAAAAATAAAAACCAATCGAGCAGTGAGATTCAATTCTGGGATTCTGGGGGAAGGAGGGAGAGGAGAGAGAGGAAGGAATGTGGTTTCTGAATCACTTAGGGTGCTAAATGTGTAGCTGAGATTGAATGAGTCTTATGAGTTCATTTTAATCCTTTACTTTAAAAAAAAAAAAAAAAAAAAAAGTTAAAGTGAATGTATTGCTTATGAAAAGATAGGATTCACCAAGTTATAAAGATGAGTTCTCTGCTTTATTACAGGCACGATATACCATGAATAACAGCCAGGCAGTTTTTATGCCCCTTTACTAATGAATTTTAGCTCTGAGCAGACAGAATTGTCCTGCCCTCTGCAAGTGGTACTGTACCTAGAAGGTGTTTCAGGTGAAGGCTGTGGAATACAGTGCAACTATGAACACTGGGCAAAATTTTAGTGACTCTTAAACCACACCAGAGCAGAGATGGAGATATAAGTATGGACTTACCACTTCAGTAATGTTTTCTGTAGAAATTCAGAAAACATTACTTACAAATTTACTTACAAATTAAATATGTGTTTTGTTGCTAGATTTTTGTTGCTTTCCTTGCATTTTGTTGTTTTGATTTTTGTTGCTTTGATTTTGTTGTAGGATTCCATACGTTTTGGCATCAACACAGTGGTTAAACTAGTTGGTAATCCAGACTTAGAACCCAGTATATAAAGCCTAGTAGCTGCCTTACCGTTGGCATATCTGTTGACTGAGGCATAAGAACAAGACATCTGTGATAACAGGAAATGTGAAAAATGCAGTTTCAGGCCATCTTAATTTATAAGCAACCTCTTATGGTTGCTAAGTCAGACTGTATAGCTATCCAACTTCGGGTTTTCAAATTTAGCCCTTGCTGATTTCTTTTCTGATATAAATAGTATGATAGTGGGACATTGCTCTGTGCTAGAACACCAATAAAAGCAAATCAAGTGTTTCCAAAATGCTGAATTAAAAATAAACTATAATCATAAATAAGATGGGCATTTTGACTTGTTTTGGGGGACAATTTCTTGCTGTTAATGATACAAACAAATAAAACATTATTTGCAGACACTACGTTTTGCAAATTAAGTAATGATGGTGAAATAGCAAGACATAACTACTGTTGACACCAGCAGTGCATGCAATTGCATAAGTGTGGGATGTACCCATAGATGCACCCACAAAGGTAATTCTCCACAGGAATTTCTGCCCATCTAGAAGAGGATATATCTAAAAGATGGATATGCCAACCACTGTGGCGTTACTGTCTGTGGGCTTTGCAGCAATAGTCTTTACTGGGCACAGAAGATACATCTGCTTATAGGGCAAGACCTCAAAAATAGCATAAACAGAAGTCTTATTACCTCTTTTCAAGTACCCTTCCATACTGTGAGCTCCCTCCATGTGACAACAAGGAGATTATGATATGAGAAAGAGAGGAAAAGTCCCCAGAAGGGGAGAAATAGGTACTAGAAGTCATAAGGTATAAAAGACCAAAAAAGGTATAAAGGTATAAAAGGTATAACATATCATTCCCTGCACCTGGGGAACTGGGCACAACAATGAAAGAAATCCCTTCTGGTCTTATGTGCCTGGGTAGTTTTGCAGATATTTATGGAATTCTGGCTACCTTATTAATGGAGTGATTTGTGAAGATTAATCTTCTTTTCTGTTTTCTTACCTCCCTAATGGATCACAGTTTCCATTTGGCCCTGTAGAAACCTGATCTGCTAGACAGCATGAGGCAGAGGTACTCATAACATGTATCTTTGGAGATGAGTAGCTTCAGGTCAGCCACCCAGTCTAGGCCTGGAAGATTTACTTCCTGGTATATCCAAATGGCATCTGTTGTCAGAGTGGAAGCTCTGGAAAGTTTCTAAAGGGGCAAAGAGCTTGAAATCATATATGTGAAGTTAAATGATACTGGAGGCCACAGCGGATTCTAGTGAAGGAAATATGCGTTCTCCAGTTTGGAACAGGCTCAGGAACTGAGCTGAGCCCATACTTTTGGACAGGGGTGCTGGAAATATAACTGCAGCATTGAATGAAAGTAAAAATGCACAAGCACAATCAGCACTGATTCCTGACACTGACCGTGCAGTGAAGGCAATTCAGAGGAGGAAGACCTGGCTGCTATCTGTGACATTCACTTTACCTCGGGGGGATTAGATGAATTCCAGCATGAGCGCCGTGACTCCATGGTGCTCCTGTGCATCCTAGCAACTGTAAAACTAGATGAAATAAGGCTTGAAATTCTTCCAAAGTATATGATGATCCAGCTAATGCCAAGAGACAATATCTATTAAATGGTGTTGTGTAAATCTGAGAGTCTGCAGAAAATAGCTGTATGCTACACATTTATAACAGCAGATTATTCATGTATTCAGATTACAAGGATGTATTCTCTTGAAATACTTTGAAATCAGGGGTCAGGCTGAGTTCATATGTGGAATCCACAATATAATCTAACCTTATACCATTTACTTTCTAATAATAAAGGTGTTCATCTTATATGTGAGTGTGAGATAATGTGGAGTTTTCTGTTCATATACTAATGTGGGAATTATCACCGTTTTAAAGCAACCTGTGCTTTGTCACTATTCATACAATCCCTTAGCAATGTTTCTGCAAAGCAGCACAGATTTAGGCAAGCAGAGAGGAAGGATTTTCAGATGCTCTCTGAAACAAAACAGCCTCAGCTCTACCTGTCATTCCCCACAGACTTTGCCCTTGACAGGGGAAGATGCTCATTTGTCACCATCTGCATCAGACAGTGACTTATGCTACCTGAGCTCAGACAAACAACCAAATAATATTGTTTATCCTCTCACTTAATGAAGAAGAAACAGAGGAAAAGAACATAAAGGCTTTGCATAAAATGAGAAATAGAGGTGAGGTGGGTATTTGTGTCAACCAGCGCAGAGTAGCAGCCAGTGGAGCCAAATCCCATGGTGGTGACACCCACCATCCCACGGGAGAGCCTTTGTCCCAGCCCAGTGTACAACTTGGAGGAATAACCCACTAGCAGCCAGTGTCTTTATCCCATTACATGAGATTCATTGTGAGCTGAGCATCAAGGATGAAATACTCTGGGACTGAGGGTGTCTGTGCTCTGGGCATTGCCCTTCAGACATGCGTCTTGCTACCCTGGCTCTACATCTGTCATTGCCTGACTGCTTAGGGCTCTCACATGCAATCAGGTTTCCATGGCTCAGCTAAAACAGATTGTTTGCATGTGTTCAGCCCCTGTCAAATGCAAACATATTACCTTAGGAAATATAAATCCTTCTATGCTAAGACTCGTGTGATGTTATTGTTCTCTGTCTGAGTACTGGGAATAAAGGTAACTCAAGTGTGTTGGAATCATACTTTCATTTTCTGGGTAGACTTATCCTTCATCTGTATATATGTAGAAAGTTAAAAGCAACTCTTGCAACAATCTACTTGTGGTAAGGGAGAAAGCTCTTCACAGAACCAGTTCAAGATTTCATTTCCTCAGCCCTGACACAAACTGGCTGGTATGGACAATGTCCAGCAGAACCCCTGGGTTCAGGAAAGGCAAAACAACCCATGTCCTGCAGACCTTGCTCCATTAGCATTTTTGCCTGCCTGCGCAGAAAACAACACTGGGAATAAAAACATGAGCTCTGTTTTGTCTGGAATCCATCTGAGGGTTTTTCAGGTATGTGAAGGCACACTGCTGTCAAACCATGCTGGATTCTCAGCTAAAGCTGCCAAAGCTGAGCAGCAAATAGCTTTTCTCACATTGGCAAAACTCACACAAAATCAAATGCTTACCAGGTTCTTCACTTCACATATGTGAATATGAAGGTGCCATCAATAAAACACACAATCAGATTTACAAAATATCTTTTTTTTTTTTTTTTTTTTTTTTTTTTTTTTTTTTGAGTCAGGCTCCAGCCAGTCATTCAGAAGAGTATTACCTTTGTGTTCTTTGTTCCTCATTGACTTCTTACCTCATGCTTCAGGCCTGAAAGCATTTTCCACTACATGATCTGATATTGTGCAATTTCCCAAAAAACCCTGCAGGGGGAACGGAGATATCTGATGTCCCCTGCCTGCACTCAAATGTAAATTTACATTTCATAAACCATAGCAACTCATAATCCCTCAGTGTCCTTTGTAATGCCAGGTTGTCTCCCCAGCTTGTGTTAATGTGCACTAATGAGGAACAGGCAAAAGGTATTTGGAAAGCAGATAAGCACAGAGCACATCCCTCCAGCTCTTTTAGAATATGCTATTAAAAAAAAAAAAAAAAAAAGAAAAAAGCCCAAATTGTTTTGCTTGGTTGCAGTACTATGTTTTAAGGCAGCCCCTCCTGTTTTCTCAGGCACAATCAGCTGCTGTGGTGGGATCTTAAGATAGTTTCTTGTGTATTTCTTGTGTATTGGTAGCAAAGGCAGGGTGCTTCGAAGGGAGAAAGTTCCAGCTCACTTAAGGAAGCAGGTGTGGTTCATACGGTGTGGAGGCACCAGGGGAACTCTGAAGGCAGTCACTGTGATGCAGTGGTGTGGAGAGGGTCCTGGGTAATTTCCAGGGTAGCGGTAAAGGAAATATGGGCATTGCAGGTTATCAGCAGATACAGTCAGTGAAGGAGGTTCGTGTGTGTGGTTGAGCTCAGTCCTCTGCTGTCTCAAGGTCTCAGACTACAAGCCTCACCTCTAGACACCTTTTGCATTAGCAGAAATGTCTGTAGGGAGGCCTGGGTAGGGGCAGCCTCCATTGCTGTGGTAAAACCCATGTTATTGGTGACACAAATCTCTGAATGAGCAGGACTCTTGGGACCCTTAAAGCCTCTGTTCCCAGGACTAGGTCCCCATTTTACATGGGCACCAAAGGAAGGTGGGTGTTCAACCACAAGTCCTTTCTTTAAGCAGAGGCAGGGTAAGACTATAGCACCAACCTTATGGTCAGCAGAACTTTCAGTGAAGTTTGCAATATGATGCTCAGACCAGGACATGCTTTAAGGCAAAAGTCCAGACATCAGTGTCATTATTAGTTAAAACAGGAAGGTGTCCAGAAAGGCTTTGTCATATGAGCAGGTGTTTTGGGTGCAGGGAGAGGATTAGGGTTACAGTCTGAGATTTATTGTCCCCAACTCATTTTCTGGTCTTGTTATTTGTTCTTGATTTCTTAGAGGGAAAGGCTTAGGAGTGTTTTCTTCTTCTATGCAGACTGTGTTTGGTCAAAATAAGAGCAACTCTTTCTCTCTACCATTGCATAGGTTGTTTTTTGAAATTCAGCTGTGGTTGATGGAGGGTTATTTTTATTTTTTTTTATTTTTATTATTTGGTTTGGTTTGCACTTTCTTGATTGTGCCCTTGCATTTTACAGTCTGTAACAGCATGCAGTTTATATCCCTTTTCACATGCTTTTTCCCCATATTATTACACTTTTAATCACTTGATCCTGCACTCATTGAAGCTACTGAAAATGCTTCCACTAGGACACAGTAACATCCAGACAGCTCTGAAGACAGGCACAAACAGGGTGCCATCACCCTCTCTATCACTTTGCTGTGAAAGGCAACACAGGGTTCAAAAATGTCCACAGCTGAACGTGAATGCTTAAAGTCCAGTGAATTCCCTTGGAGTAGATAACAAAATGTCATGAACTTTCCTGGGTGAGAGAAAATGGTGAGAGTGATTTGACATAAAAGACTAACTATCATTATTAATTCATAGTTTGGCAGATCTCAGATATTTCAAGTGAATGAATTAATTTTGTATTACACAATATCTTTGCAGAACCTGGGTTTGAAAAACAGACTAATTGTCAATAAATAAATAAATTATTAAATCCTCTCCATGAGTGCTACTGGTTGTGCTGCTCTAGAAATTTCATTTCTCCTTTAGATGCTTTAAGTCACCAGTTTGCAATGCCAACAGAATTGGGTGGAACTGATAAAAATGTGAGTTGGGTAAATTACTACAATGTGTGTAATAGCCATGGATAGCTGTGGAACTTGGACCTGTTCCCCATCCAGATGAAGTGCCATGGTCTCCATTATTTTATATGTTCTGTCTGTCTGATGCAGGTATCTGAGAGGACCAGAAGGGCCTGGTTCTTGGCAAAAAAAAACAAAAACAAACAAAAAAAAAAAAAACAAAAAAAAACAAATGGATATAGAGGCTATATGCTTCAGATTTAGCTAGTCCAGAGTTCATTAATGTAATATCTAACATGATTCAAACATTTTTTACTTTCATTAAACTATCTTACAAAACATGATTTTCTTTCCATGAAACAGCTTTTTCTTTTAGATTTGAAGTATAAGGAAAAGCTTCCTTACCTCATGTTCTTAGGAAACGTTGCCATTTTGGAGCTTCTGAACCTGAACTTTCTCTCCTTGGTCAAAAGCAATTCCGTAATCACCCTTGTACCATGCTGCCCTAGTAACAAAATGCCACACGACTGACACAGTGAATTTCAAGAATGTGCTTACACAGCTTATTGAAAAGTACTGCTATAGCAAACATCCGTCACAGTATAGGAGAAATACGTGCTCCGTAACCCACCAGGGCACTGTTTTTGGTTAGAGATCAGGAACCAGCAATGAGACTAAGAAAGCAGTAACTTTCCAAATACCAAGAGCCCTGTGACTAAATGGGCACTAGTTGTAAATTTATTACAAAACCTCATTATTAAGGTGGCTCAAAAGCATCTGTAGATTTCTGCTGCTCTGAAACCTCTGAGCAGCAGCTGAGAAAAAATTTGCAGGTGCAGTTTCCCTGCCACAACAGAGCAACTGCTGAAAGCACTGACCAGGTGTCAGTGTCAGCATCAAATCTACTGCTTGTAGCTTTATTCTCAAAACCAGCAAACACTACCTAATAAAAATTACAGGAGCTACTCTTTTAATCCAACTTTGCATTGAGCCAGGAAGCTCTGTGATCTTGTACATATTCATAGAATCATAGAATCACAGAATGGTTTGGATTGGGAGGGACCTTAAAGACCATTTAATTCCAAACCCTGGCCATGGGCAGGGACTCCTCCCACCAGACCAGGTTGCCCAAAAACCCAACTTGGCCTTAAGCACTTCCAGAGATGGGGCATCCACAGTTTTTCTGGGCAACTTGCACTGGTGCCTCACCACCCTCATAGCAAAGAATTGCTTCCTAATATCTAATCTAAATCTACTTTCTTTTAAGTTAAAGCCATTACTCCTTGTCCTATCTCTACACTCCCAAGAGAGTCCTTCTCCTGCTTTCCTGTAGGCCCACTTTAGGCATTGGAAGGCTGCAATGAGGTCTTCCCAGACCCTTCTCTTCTTCTCCAGGCTCCATTTTACTTTAAGCTCTACCGTTATCTAGCTATTTCTTCATAAATCAGACAAAAGAAGCAAAAAACAAACAAACAGACAAACAAAACATGTATACAGACACACACACACGAAAATAAAAAATAAAAAAAAGGAGAAGCCAGTTCCCATTTCTGACCAGATCATTCCTTTGCTAAATTTTTCCAACTGCAAAAACATGTTTAATTTTGTTCTATACATGGGACAATGATACTGTTAGTGAAACTCAGGATTACTCAAATCCTTTCCTTTTTTTTTTTTTTTTTTTTTTTTTTTTTCAGAGCAATAGAGTCTGTCTCTTAATTTATGATCAAAGAAGCAGACGTCACAAAGCAACAAGTTTTTGATCTCCCTTCTTTTCTTAAGGTGACATTTCTTCTTATGCTTTTAACTGGTTGATTGTACTTCAGTTTTTTTTCTTGGGCATCCTTTCATCTCTCTATATAACTACTTTATACTTATTGTATATGATTTTTTATGATATACTGATTTTTATGATATTTATTTAACATTTGTTTAAATGTCTTGTGCCTTACTTGTTTCCTGAAAGACCTGACTCCTCACCCTTTTGTCTTCAGAGTGACCAATCTGGCAGTTGCTCTGCCATGACCAAGACACTAGAGGTCCAATATCAACATTTTCTGCCATTTGGCTTGTTTTAATATTTCCTATATAGATTAAGTTCAACAAAAATATGTACTTAAAAATAATACAATACATGGACTACATAAGATTAGCAAATGCAGTAAAGGTTTTTAAGTCTTGTTAATAGTGTTAAAATAACAGTAATTTATTTCAGATTGAATAGTTTGAAAAAGCAATTTCATTTTAACCAGAACCTGCAGTAGGGTTAATTTACATGCTCACAGCTTCTCTTCTCTCTTTTTTTCTCTCGTCTTTGTCTCTCAGGCAGAATTTCTAGAAATTGCATCCAGAGATGCTTTTTTTTTTTTTTTTTTTAGTACAGTTCATTAAGAGTTCTTGTTGTAATAATAAATCCATGCTTTTGCATTAAATTCAGTTCAACAAAAGATTCTGACAATCTTTGTTTTTG
The DNA here is from genome assembly GCF_009819795.1 of Aythya fuligula. Classification (NCBI taxonomy): domain Eukaryota; kingdom Metazoa; phylum Chordata; class Aves; order Anseriformes; family Anatidae; genus Aythya; species Aythya fuligula. The sequence continues at coordinate 66,820,807 of NC_045562.1, forward strand.
TATATATTTTGGAATTATTTGTTCCCATTCCCACTGAAATGGACGGAACATTTAGAATTCATGGCTTACAATTATGTGAATTATGTGCAGAGTTAAATTACAATACATTAATTTTCCCTTCCATTTTTAATGATGTGTGCCCAAATGATGTCGTTCAGTTGACCATCTCTGATTGAAAGCTAGTTTGCTGCAAACTTATTCTTAACATATTCAACAGAATCAGAAACTACACTGGCTGTAGTTTCTCATTGCTAGTCTCCCTCAAGATTAGGATGTTTCCCATAAAGCATCCGTAATATCTTGTAGGCAAAGGAAAGCTGCCAGTGAGTGGTTATGTTGTTTGGGTTACATTAGTCCAAAGCTTTGATTTTATGATTTTTGTTAAAGTCCATCCTGAAGTATAAAGCTTTGCTGTTTTAATAGTGGCTGCTGCTGCATTTGGAGATATGAGGATGTCTATATTGATTTTTTTAAGGGACTCTCACCTTAGATATTTTTCTTGCTTGCTTATTTCCTCATCATTTCCTAAGACCACTTAAGAGTATAGCTATTTAGGGCTGCTGGGTTTTTGTTCTTACCTGTTGAAACCTTACAATAAACTATTTTAAGAGCCAAAGGGAAATATTACAGTCATAATAAATTGAAGATAAACCCTGTGACTTTGGCTGTGCTGTGAATACTGGTGATACAATTATGCAAGTTCAACTGAATACCCTACAGAAAAAACAATAGATCCAGAAGACTGTTCTTGAGCCACATGCTGCATGAATTTGCCTAGTAGCAGTTAGTTTAGCTTCTTTATTTTGCAACGACTTTTCAAAATAATAGTTCTGGTTAAAAATAATTATGATGTCTACTTAGCTCTCATGGAAATAGCTTAGTTTTACAGTTTTTCATCACTGAGAATGAAGGCAAAACAGTAACCTTTGAATTACTAGACCTCCCCTAGAGCTAGATTTATCTCTTCATTTGGACAGATTCCTGTAGAAGACCATGTTTAAAGTTTTGTTGTTGTCATTGTTGCTGATGTTTTTATACCTAAGATTCCTAATACTTCCTACTTCCCTAATGTTTTTCTGCTTTCAAAATTTCTCATGTTTTTTTAAGGTTATTAGTGTCTTGATGTGGTCTGTAATTGTCCTTTGGTTACATTTGGAATGGGTAATGAACTTCTGCATTTTGTTTAGAAAATTTTATATATACCTTTGTGTCTCAGTGCCTAATTGCTGGGGCAGTTTTAATGTGAGCTCTGATCTTTTGAGGAAAACATTGATAACTACAGCTGCAAGCGTTCGTGTTCAAGACTGTCTGAGTGCTGATATTTATCTATCTAGCCATCTATCTATCTATCTATCTAATCTATTTTAACCGGTTTTATGAAAACGCACTTCTACATCATGTCAGGAATAGATCATGAACAGAGAAATAAAAGTCTACCTTCATAGCACAAATGTGTATGGCATAACTTCAGATGTGTTTAGGATTTCCATCGAGGAAACCATGGAGCTACTAGAGGACTATTACTGTTATTCAGCACTGTTAATCTCAAAATATTGTAAATTGTTATGATTAGTTCATTTAGTTCATTTAATTTATTCAACTCTTTTGGTCTTGCTTTTGTCATGAACAGCTGCAGGATTGAGAACTTGTGATGCACTGTGTTAAAGGCTCTGATCTACCTCTAACTGAGGTCAGTGAAAATAGTCTTAGTTGAGATCAGCAAGTCCCTGAGTCAAGCTCTGAAAATACCTTTCACTTCCATCACATCTGCTGCACCTTTCTAAGGACCTCTGTGTTCAGAGGACTTTACTATATTTCTGACAAGAGTACAGCTGACCTTTCTCTCCATCATTCTACTGAGACTAGGTCAGACCAAGCATGGTATCAACATTTAGTCAGATGAACTGTACCCACTGCAACTGCAATTGACTGTAATGGAAGCTTCACTGTCTACCTTAGATGTAGGTATCTCCATTTTAGACACACAGAGGTAAGCAGGATCAGTCCTACCTGAGTAATTCCAACCAAGCTTATTCCCCTTGCCCCTGAGGTGCTTGAAGAAAGTGGTAATTCGAAAGTACTTGAAGGTTTGGGGGCAAACCTTTTCTGTCCCTACGGGGCTTACAGGCCGTAAGCCTGTAGTGACTAGAAAACAAAAGACAGAACTTCAAGCAGAGAAATGGAAGGAAAAAATATAAATGAAATCCCTAGAAACAGAGAATAAGAAAGGGCATGTGTGCCTGTGCCTAATTATGGCAATGATCTTTAGCTTGGACGATCAAATCAATGATGTGATGTGATAAATATACATTTTTTAATGTGTTGGAATTACGACCCTTGTCAGACAACCAAAAAGAAAAGATCTGAGGAAGCACAGGTCAAAAAGAGAATGTTAAGTTTTTCTTTTTGCTTGGTTGGTTGTTTTTTTAATTGGCTTTAATATAAATGTGGTCTAACTTCTCTCTGAAAGTTGATGCGTTGTGCTTCTGTCTCAAAAAAGCAACAATTCAAAACCAGACCAAATATCAAAACAATTTATCATTTAGTGTTTACCTCTAGCTATATGCCATGTAACTTTCCTAGAAATTTGAACTCCAAAAGCTTCTCTAAAGCATACTTGTTTTGCAGGCTAGCTTATTTTTATGAAGATATTAAATTAATGTTTATAGCCATGTGACAATACTACTAGATATCATTGCAAACAATGAACTGCCTATCATCTCAAGGTATTGACAAAGTCTGGTGCAGTCTAATGAAAAAATTATTTCAGCAAATTATGTGTCAGATTCTATTACTTCATTGTTAGAAAGGAAACATGAAGTGTATAAGATCAATACTAATTGGCAGGAGAGAGAAGTTCACACAACACCTTGTAAAGAAAGAAGATAAATGTCCCTCCTGCATTTCATCAAGCTGATTACTTTATAGTGGTGGAGAGAAAACTTGATTACAAAAAATATGTTTATGTCCTGTCCCTTATTTGCTAATACAATTAGTTTTACAAGCTCTGACACTTGAGTTTCTTGCTTTTTGCTACTTTAAAACTTTCTTTACCTTTCAATGTTAAATGCTGCTGCCTTTTTCCTCCTTCTGCATCCAATTATTTTTAGATTCTTGTCTCTTCTGAGGTGTTAGGACTCTCTAACACCTCACAGGCTCTTCTCTGTTTCAGTGCATACAGAAACAGGAGGCAGCTACCCTGTGCAAGAGTCAGTGTGGAGCAACTAAGGGTCTGTAAGTTCATTTTCAGCCCACTAACCATCTTAACATAAAGCACCATGTCACAAACTACACAAACCTTGCAGCTTATTCTAATAACTGACCCAACTGTTTTCAAATCACAAAATTCTCATTAGCTTTTCAGCCACTTCTCTTCTTTAATTTCTATGCTATGGATCAAATAAGTGAAAGAGTTTTATGAATACTATCTTCCTTTTAAAACAAAACAAAAACAAACAAACAAAGGAGATTTTTGTCACTCAAGAACTTGGAGAGTATACCAGATAAACTAGCTGTGAAAATGAAAGATGAGATGTCTATGCTTTATCTCAGTGAGGAAAGTGGTTTAGACTCACACGAGAAGTTGCTAGATAATCTCCCATCACGAAAGTCAAATTCCCATGGCATTAAATGAGTAAAGACAGGCTGTGTATCACTTTCTTGTCAGGGGAAGAAGGTAGCCTACCAGGACCAGACACAAGATGGTAGTTCTCCTGTCACCATTCTCCATTCACTGTTCCTGACTAACCAAGCAGTGTAAGTTAAAAAATCTGCAGGGACACCACCAGTTAACTTGTGGCTGGTCAGCAGTCCTCTTTCCCATACACCAAATGCAACTTATCTGCAGGAGGGTCTTACTCAGGATGTGGAGAACACTGGACTCACATAGAGCAGCAAAGGAGTATCCTTACTGTTCGAGACAACCATCAGGATAGTCCAAAGGGATGTAAGAGGAAGCAGGTGTCTTTCTTATGTTTATCTGAACTGATTCATCTCTGCCGTCAAGAAAATACTTGGAATAACACCTTAACATCAATTCTTCCTTTGCTGAGGGCAGAACTGTGAGACAGAGATCCCTGATGAAGTTTGGGACTTGCTTTTGTGGGGATGTCTTCACGGCATATTCTTGACAAGTGACCTAGATGACTGCTGCTTTTGAGATAAGAGTATGAGTGTGCTCAGTGTATGTATGTATCAAATACATCAAAATGTCTGGAGGGCATCGGCCCCAAGTGATCCTGTTAAAGAGGAAGATGGCTAGATAACTAGAGTAACTAGGATGCTTCAAAGGAATTTGAGATATGAGTAAAGAGTAAGACTGAAAAGAAGAAACATGAAAAAATTTAATAGTGTCAGAGATCTTTGAGTGGAAACAGCAGGAGTCATAACCTCCCAGAAGCTTCCCTGCTGTTATTTCAACCTTTGACTCTGCCAGATGGAGCAGCTGCACCATCAAGTGCCATGAATAATGCTTATCCAGCTAGAGGATTATGGGGTGCAGCAAGCAGGGACCTGCACCTTGCATGTGCATATGCAACCTTGTGAGGGAGGGGCTTTCTGTTATGCATTGGGGTCAGCAAGGTATAAAGAGCAGCATGTATTGGTCCTGAATGGCTAATCCACTCATTGTCAGCTAATTATGTGTTCTAAATTAAGAAACCTCTTCAGCCCTGAATTGGTTTAAAGTACATGAACTGAGTAACTTTTCCCTGCAAGAGTCTTTTTGACTATCCTTGAGCATCAGGTAAGTGCAGCAGAGGCGATGTGCACTGGAAGCACAGGCAGAGAGAAGGTATTTTATGGCAGTGGCAGGAAAGCAATAAAGGCTCTGTGTGCTTGGATCATCTGCCTTCTACTCTGCAGCTCTTCAAGACTGCAGAGTCTCCCTTTTGGAGATGGTCTGTAGAGAACTTAGCAAGATGAACATTTCCAAGTGCAGTTTGTCTTCCTCCCACAGGCTTGTCAGTGAGAGTGAGGTCTTGGAGTTTCACTAAAAATCATTTTGGAAGGAGGCAAATGAGGGCAGAAAACAAACAAAAAACAAACAAACAAACAAACAAACAAAAAGCATTGGGAGACATTAGATACCTTATATACACTGGGTGAATGTAATTTTGAGACGCAATCACACCATTAATTCCTACTTCTTGGGAAAACAGTCAACAAAACCACAAGAGGACAAGCAGCTGGTAGTTCTGAGCAGGTCTCAGAACTATATGTGTATATAGAAGAACTTCTATATGTGTATATAGAAGAACCATTCAGTAGCAGTGACCATAACATATACAGACTTAACAGTGGCATTGAGAGGGAAAATTAAAATATTCTTCACAGTGGAATGAAACATTGTAAAGGAAAAGCTACCCTAAAATGATGAAGCTTGTTAAGGAGACATTTAAAAGTAGCAGATAATGAGGTAAAATGCTATTAAAACACATTACAATAGAAACTTAGGGCCTAAGACTTCCATTTTCACTGAACAGAAAAGTAAAGGAAGGTTTTAGAAGTGAAAATAAATAATGATAAATAATAAAAAAAAACAACTTTAAAAGTGGAAGCAATGTTCACTTGAGAGGAAGATAATGGATGGTAGCAAATCAAATATCAACGGACAACAGGGTAGGTAAAAATACAAGGAAAAGATACAAGGACCAACTTCTAAAGACATAAATGACATAAAAGACATAAATGCTAATAATCATTACTTCCTAAAACATACCAGAAAAAGAAAATTTCCCAGAGTCAGTAAGATGCATAGACAATGACCATATAGAAAACAAACCCACATGGAGAAAGCTTTGATCCTCATGCACTGCAGAAGGAAGGTGGAAAAGTTATCACTGATAGAGAAGAGCAGAGAAGACGATGGTGGGGACTTGTGTTGGAACTGTCAGGAGTAGAAATTTCAGAAATCGATAAACTGATCACAAACCTCTGTGAGATTCTACTTTTTAAAAGAATTTTAGATCTGTGAGCTTGCCAAACTACTAATCAATCGAGTAACTTGTTGCTTGATCCAGCCTCAGAATCAAAGAAATAGAAAATGGTTAATATGGTACCAGTGTCACAAAGTAGGACTGAGGTCATCTTGGGAAGGACAAACCAGATGCTTTTGACTTCAGCACCAGACAGATTGTTGAAGAACGGTAAAAAGGATGGAAATTAATAAATATGGATGAAATGATAGATATGGAATGAGTCATGGATATGTCTTGTGAAACTGTAAGGATTTCTGGAAGTGTCTGTGGTTCACCAGTCAATCCAGTATCCTTATCCTTAAGAAAAAAGGCTGACAAAGGCATTCAGAAAAACTGCAAAAGTTTTCCCTCTTTCAACAAAAATATTTTTGTCTCTATCCTGCTGTAACCACATACATTAGTAAATGAATATTTTAGCAGTTAAATGAGAGTCTCAAAGGATATGTGGTAGGACCTGTCATGCTCAGCATATTCATAAATGATAACAAAGAAGAGGTAAATAGTGAGGGAACAAATTTTGCAGAGGATATGAAATTATTCAGGGTAGTTAAGCTTAAGCTGCTATGCAGATATGCAGGTAATTCACAATGCAAAAAAAAACTTAGTGATGATGCACTCTCAGGGCTGATAATGGAAATTAATCCACATAAAATAACAAGAACTCTCTGTGTCTAATGATGGACATACAAACACAGTTTTACCACCATAGAAATGAGAGTTTAGGGTCATTTGGGGCAGTTCCCTAAAAATGGTAATGACAATTATTTTTCAGCTAGGCATATGCACAGTATGACTGTGGCTGAGAGTTAAATGTTTTTCTGAGAAAACCCACACAACAGAATCCATCCAGATGGGCGATTCAAAACACTGCCATAGTATATTAATTACTTTGCAATAAAGTTTTGGGAGAGGGAAAAAAAAAAAAAAAAAAGACAGGATTTGTTTCAAGTGTATTAGAACAGGATGCAAAAGTTACTAGAGAAGTTTCCACTTTCTCTGTTGTCTTCAGTAAGCCTTTCACTTTTGATTCAAAAGCTCATTTAGTGATGTAATTACTTTAGTGCAATGGTGTGCTGAGGAGGACAGCTGAGTAGCTGCATTTAGATTTATTGCAAAGCAATAAGCAATATTGCTGCTGAGTATTCTTGGAAAGATTTGCCTTTCAATATATTTGATTTTTCTCAAACTGCTTACTCATTTGCTTCTTACCAGTTCCATTGGATGACCTAAAAATGCCATTTTGTGATGATCTATAAAGGCTGAAAAATATTACATATAGGTTTGATGTAGTTTTGTTTGTTTGTTTTCCATTTAAGAGAAATTCTTTTCAATCCTGAAGTACAACATTTTTAAATAGGGACACTGTAATCTACATGTCCCTGTAATCATGACAACTGGCATCTCATATTTACCTTGTATGTTCTTCTTAACTGATTACGTGTCCATTATTTTTCCTCAATTTTCTATTGTTATTTCATCTCTGTTCCTATGGAAATGATATTCCAATAATGTATTCCAGCTTTAATATGTCTGAAATAATCAAATATCTGCTTCTACCTTCCTGGCTCAGCGAGCAGTGAAGCTTTTTGTTTTGTTTTGTTTGTTCTCTTTTCCTGCACAGTACTAGCAACAAATACCATTACTGTTTGGTACCAAGCTTTTTTTTTTTTTTTTTTTTTTTTTCTGTAGAAAACATTTGGCACAAAAGGTTTCTGAAATACATTCAAAATTGTCATTAGAGTTCACAGATGTCAGGTATTCTTATGACACTAAAGCCTCGATTGTTTATTCTACACAAGGGGGGAAATTATGTCTTTGGACCCTTGTCCTCATGAGAATACTCTGAAGGTTACCATCATGACTATTCTGCTAGCTATCAGAATGACTAATGAGCCAAATTTTGGTTAAACTGTCCTAGAAATAAAAAGCAGACAGGAGATTTTTTATTTTCAGTGGTTGACATGAAACTCCGTGGTTCCCCAACAGGACCCTCTGCATACTTACAGTCCCAGCTGCTGGTACCACACAGAGAAATGGAGCTGGAGGTCTCTGGTGTGTGCTCCTAGTACCTCCTTTACCCACATCCAACCCAGATATGGAAAGGAGCCTGTCAGAGGTGTGCAAAGTCAGAAGCCAAGCATTTGAAGTCCTGCAGTAAGTCACCAGCACAGGAGGTCCTCACTAATTTACCAGTAGCAGATGATCATTGAAATGCAGACCTTTAAGGTCCATTTCTCAAGTTTAACTCCAAGAAAGCATCTTCTGTTAACTAGACAACTTATTCCTCAGGCCCTCTAATCCTGATGGCTTCTGCTTTTTTGCCTCCCTGCCCTTGTACCCCAGCTCTTTTCTGACATTTTTTCGTTGTGTTTTCCCTTCTCTGATTCCCCGTGTTTTCCTTCCTTTATATCCCTCCTACAGAGCTGTCGTCTCTGTCTCATCTCCCCTGGTTTTGACTCACATTTTCTACCACTATCCATGGCCCAAGCTTTTCTTCTCCCAGTACCCTCCCAACATCCCAAAAAGTCCCTCCATTCCTATGGTGCCAGAGTCTTTCTCTCTTCTCTTGTCATGTTGTTAGTGGGGTGCCCCTCAAGCTGAGGGAGCACAGGAGAAGCACTCCCAGACTCTCATCCCTATGTCACTGCCTCAGGAAATGAAACCTATGGTGAAAATCCACACCCAGGTACTGCAGTGGCGATAAAACAAGCTAACTGGAGTCCTTGGCACATTTTGCTGCTAACCTCCAGCCATTCTCTGCTGATGTGGAAGGAGGTTTTTCAAAGATGTAAAGTCTCAGTTGTTTTTCCATGGGAACATAACAGCTTAAACCTTGCAGCAGGGTAGTCCATTATACCTCACCCAACATGACCTGTGTTACTGCAGGTTGATGCTTTCTCTTAGCTGTTCTCATGCTACAGATGGTACCCTACATTCACCCACACCAAGCCTAAAGAGGACATCCTACCAGGGACTGCGACCATCAAGAAATGGCATCCCAGGTAACCCCTGACTGTTGCAGTGGGACATGTCGGCAAGGCAAGAGCATGAGTCAGGAACATCCATTGTACTGATCTGAAAGGGAAGATGGAAGATCAATTATAATGAAAAACAATTGTTATAGCAACAGAATAAGTAGCAGCACAAAACAAAAGCTATTGTGCTGAGTCTCCAAACCTCTACCATTAAACTAAATACACAGAACAAATCAGGCATATGTGTTTGAAATATATTTGACATAAATGTACTTTTTGTTGTCTCAGTTAAATCTCTAGAAGCTGATTTATTTTGAATATCAGACAATCAGTTACTTAACAAACTTCTCTAAATGCCTCTTGTAGACTTTGAAAGGTTTCTGGGAATGAGATAGCTTGGTTGACTAAAGCACAATTCTGCTTATCATGTTTAGAAAGATTATAGTGAAAAATATTAAGTAGGGTCCCTTCTTTGCCAAGGAGGCAATTTAATTAGCCACACAATTTTATGAGAATATAATCTTCTCCTTTCCATGTTCATATAAAACAAATGAAGAGAAATTAACAAGGTACTGAAAGTGCTTTACCAAAATTCTGCTCTTAATCACAGTTATCACGTATATTAAATATTTTCTACATGAAATCTTATGTGTGTACCAGACCATTGGACACTGAAAGAGAGGGTAATCATGTGGTTTTCCCTTAGGCTTTAGATTTTGAAGCCAGTTTAAAGAAGATACAGAGATTTTTGCTTCTCAAACTGAAGGTTCTGAAAAATGACAGTACATGGATCCTGTGGGATTTCAGTTATTTTGACCTAAGCCAGTGCACATTAAAGCTGTAATTAGTCAGTGCTTGTGAAAAGCTGCACAAAATGGAGGGATAGAATTTCCTAGGGATAGAATAGCATTATTTCTTATGGTGATCTGTTAAACAAATACTGTAGTAAATGGCTATTCCACACTATGCAGAGGTTGAAATATCCTAATAATACAGAGCCTGTAAAGGTTTTAAAGTTTGGTATTCCTGGAGTTTGCCACCTTTCTTTTAGCAAAGCATGTTCTATCTCCCAAGACAGAAGACACCGGTGATCTTGACAGGGAAATAAGACAGCATCTCTTCAGTAGGTTCATGGCATCCTTAGTGTCACAGCACTGTCCAGAGCACTGCTCCTCATCCCACAGCACTGTTCTTTCCCTTCCACACTTTGTGCCTGAAGAGGCACTACCTACATCAGAGAACTAGGGCATGTGTGATGAGAGGAGGCAGAATTTCTTACAGAGAAACATGTGTTCTGTGCCAGCCACTATAGCCTGATGGCACCACCTTGAAGGTTGTCCAGTCTTGCTCTCTTCTGGGGAGTGAGTCACTGGTGACTTGCAAATAGCTAAGGAATGTGGCAGTGGGGCAGATATTGTTCAGGATGCCCTTTGTTTGGTCCCTATTAGAAAGTGAACAGGACAGAGAATCCCTCAGGGTGTGCCGGTCACCTAATTCTTTCTTTTATTCTCATTACTCTGCTCATCTCAAGGTAATTATTGGGCAAGTCAGACCTGAAAATGAACTGTGGGAATTTTTTTAGCTATATGCTCCCCTGGACAGCAACCTATTCTCTGTTTCTGTAAAACATCTGGAACTCTGGTTCACTGCTACAGTAAAGTCTGTAAGCAACCCAATTTGTACTTCTTTCCTTTGCAATTCTGAAATTCTTTCTTCCACTATTTACTTGCAATTCCTCTTTTACAGAGCTGTAAAGTAATTCAGCTCTCACTGAAAATCTTGAATGTCTTTGAGACATTTCTGAGATTCAAGGATTTGATCTGCCTATGCTGGGTTTTCACTGTGTCCTATACAGTGTATATATAATTGGTGATGTTAACGATAAGATATTAACAAATATAAACATCTATTTTTAACTAAACTAATGGTAGGTGTTTTTGAAGGACAGCTTCATTCAGAATTTGGTCTGCACTTTGGATCTTTCAGGATGTATGGTAGTTATTTCTCTTCTCTTATTGAAACTGTATTACAATCATATGACATTTTTTTCTGGTCCAAGACAAAATAGAGGAATAGCAAACATTCATGAAACTATGAAGATCTGTGATTAGAGTTAAATTTTTTTCTATGTTTTGGGCAACAAGTGAAAATTTATTTCACTAAAAACAACTAAGTTATTTAGAATTCATCCCAACAATAACTTTTCAAGACTGGTAACAAGAAAACAGCTTATTGACTTTCATATAAGCACTGTGACATTGATAAATTCCTTGACAGCAAGGTATTCACTATAACAGCAAGTGACATACATCTGTGATTTCCCATGTTTAGAATCTACTTCTCTAGTCCACTTTTAATAGTATGTCATGGATTCCAACCTGATCATCCTTTCTGATCCATCATATTCTTTGGGGATGTCCACCTTCCACTTGTGCCCGTTATGCACTCCCCCAGGCTAACCATATTAAGCTGAGCTCCTACAAATAAGCACTCTCTCTTACCACTGTAATTTCAGTGATTCCAGGAATTACTTGGTATCACTGAAGTGTCTCCTGACAACGGGCAGGTAGAGTTTAATGTACTGCTTCTCTTATTATGTAAAAAGCAAAATTTTAAAGATTTATATTTAAAGTCTATTCTTCATGTTTTATCTCTATTTTCACAATATGGCAGCCATAATAGCATCAGTATTGTTTTCTGTAAGAATGCACAGCTTTTGAGCAGTCTTTCTCCAACATCAGTGCTGTGTTTTTTCTACCTGCAGAGATTTTTGGTTCAAATAATATATTTATTTTCATCATCACAAAAATATTTTCACCTGCCTTCATTTTGAATACCCCTCCAGTGTTTATATGCCAGTCCAACTGTAAAATTGAAAATATTTAAATGGAAACTGTTCTTGTGTCGCTAGTATCATCCTGCTTGAGAAGCTCAGCATAGGAACAGAAAGCTTATTTTTCTGCTGCCAAAGCATGCATTAAGAAAAAAGTTTTATGAACAGCATTACAGGATACCACAACAAGGTATAAACCAGTTGCGGGGGGAGATAAAAATAAAGAGACTGTCCTCAGATATCTGGAGAGTTTTTTAAGCCAAATATTTTGCAAGGTTTGAAATATTCAGCTAACACTATTCTTTCAATCATTACTGTATCTCTGAGGTTGTATTGTGCTAGGAAAAAAAAAAAAAAAAAAAAAAAAAAAAGGTCTGATGTTAAAGTATAGTGAGAGATGAGTTTTTGAGTATTTTCTACCAAGACCTTGAATTGGAAATATCAGGGCATCAATACAAAATGGATCCCATTAACTTTTTGTCCTGTTCTTTCATGGCGGCAAAATGGCTGCTCAGAGGAACACCACACAGAAGCCAAAGTAGGTCTGGTGGTGCAGCCATCACTGATTCCAATTCAAGCATCATCTAAGGAGCAAGAATCTTGAGTCATTTCTGAGATTCAAAGTTTTAATCTGCCTATGCTGTGTTTTCACTGTGTACCTATATAGTGTATATATAACTGGTGATGTTATTGGTAAAGCTATAGGCTCTAACAAATATAAACATCAATTTTTAATGAATTACAGTCTATTACAGTCCATAAGGAAAATGAATGCAAATAACAAGAAGTAGGATTGATAAATTTATTTCAGCAACTGGGTTTGGAGCAGCAGAATGCACTGAGGAAAAAGAAGATTCAAAGAAAAAAGAATTGAGAGCAGCCCTGAGGAGAAGAACCTGGGGGTGCTGGCTCAACATGAGCCAGCAATATGCACTTGCAGCCCAGAAAGCCAACCATGTCCTGATCTGCATCAAAAGCAGTATGGCCAGAAGGGTGAGGGAGGTGATTCTGCCCCTCTTCTCTGGTCTCATGAGACCTGGATCCCTGCGTACAGCTCTAGGATCCCCAGCACAGAGGCGGGCCACAAAGATGGTCAAGGGGCTAGAGCACCTCTCTTATGAAGACAGGCTGAGGGAGTTGGGGTTGTTCAGCTTAGAGAAGAGAAGGCTCTGAGGAGACCTTACAGCAACCTTCCAGTACCTAAAAGGGGCTACAGGAAAGGTGGAGAGGGACTCTTTATCAGGGAGTGTAGTGACAGGACAAGGGTTAATGGCTTTAAACTAAAAGAAAATAGATTTAGCTTAGATACTAGGAAGAAATTCTTTCCTCAGAGGGTGGTGAGCCACTGGAACAGGTTGCCCAGAGAAGCTGTGGATGCACTATCCCTGGAAGTGTTCAAGGACATGTTGGATGGGACTTTGGGCATCTTGATCCAGTGGGATGTGTCCCTGCCTATGGCAGGGGGTTTCAGTAGATGATTTTTAATTCCCTTCCAACCCAAACAATTCTATGATTCTATGATTTTGTGAAAAAATTAAAAATATTAGGATATTGAAATAAATTCACAGTTTTGTAGAAGCACATCAGCCTGTCAATCAAATGTAAACAACCTGCAGACTTCTGTTAGTCCAAGTTATCCTGGATATGGGTAGAACTGCAGCCAAAGATAAATACATAAATAAAATAATCAAAGAGTACCAAAAAAAAAAATCTAAATTTTGAGTCCTTCCATATGAAGGATGAAACTCCTGTTGATTCCTTTGAGTCAAGTATTCACTCCAGAAAAAGTTGATCATAGGGTGCAGATAGCAGTTAGGAATTTTGCTTTGAAAAATGACTCTGAGACACACACATTTTTAAACTCAAATGAAACTGAGAAATTCAAAAGAAACAGAGATCAAAGGTTAGGTGTAGGATTTAGAAAAAAAAAATAAAATAAAACAAGTATTAACACTCTAGTAACCCTTATGGACAAATAAAAGTTCAGATAAGCAGAAGGGTTTAAAATCCAATACCTGCAAAATTATTGAAGGAAACACAGACAAGAATGATTACTTTTAAAAAAAAAAAAAAAAAAAAAACAAAAAAAAAACTATTGGCACCTGAAGACCAAAGGAGAAATAAGAGAACAGACATGCTGCAATAAAACTGAGTAGCAAAAAGAATCTTCACTTGGAGATTATATAAAGTTTGTAGTACGTGGCATTGAACTTTTGTGAGTTTGGTGACTGGATTTCTTGGTTATCCATGAGAAGAATAAAGTGCAGTTACCTGTTATCCACTTAATCATGCAGTCTAACAAATTACAGGAGTTTTCTGGATAGAGAAAACTTGTTTGATGTCAAGAACACTTGTTAACAATGCCTCATGCTTGAGAAATCTGAAAACATCAGATATTTTATATTTCTCATTTTCATAATGTAGTATTATTTTGATCAGCTGCCATTTAGAGAGAATGTAAATAATGTACTGCTGCCCAATTCAGCAATCCAAATTTCACCCAACTGAAAAAGGGACAAAACTAACAGTTGCTGTGGATTTTTATGGTGCTTATCTCAGTCGCTTCTTCTGAATTTTGATATGTTGCAAAAGAGCTGCTGATGATTTACACACAGATGCTGAAGTGTGACTTCCTTCTGTCCAAAATCTGCATCTGAACTTCAGAGAGGGAAACGTTCGCTCATGTAAAGTTAAAATAGGTTCTATCCATGGATAGACAATTTTAAATCTGAGAGTACTTATTTTATACATGCAATCCATTCATCTGTAAGCCTCTGCATGTATCTTTCATGTGCAACTCAGATGAAAAATGCAAAGAACATATCTCCCATGTTGATGGAATTTTAACTCCTCACAAATCCCTAACCCAGCTTAACTTTAACTTCTGCTTTTTGCCAGCTCCAATCTGAGCAAAATAAAGTTTTACGGCCTACAGAAATTTACACAAGGCTTTCCTATCATCTCCCCAGTGTCTTTTCACTTCTGAAGGCTCAATATGTTAATAGGGAAGATAGCTTTCATGCAAACAAGTACCTTTAAGGACCTGAAAGCAGGCATTTGCTTTTCCCTGTCATTGTCTGACACATTCTCTTTTGTTGTTGTTGTTGTTGTTGTTGTTGTTTTGTTTTGTTTTGTTTTGTTTGTTTGTTTGTTTTGTTTTGTTTTTCCTGCTGTCATTTCTCCTTCCCAAGAGTAAATGGGGTAGTGCTACTGGAAGCTGCATAAATGACCTGAAAATAAGCAGCAGTTCTACAGTGCACCTAATAAGGCTCATCTGAAAAGACTTGTGGTATGCTACTTTCTTAACCATTCAGCTGAGATCAATGAAGAATGTCATCACTCCTACCAAACACTGTTCTGGAGATTCAGCACTGTTCTGCTTTTCAAATGAAAATATTTCCTCTCTATGTAAAGAAAAAAATATTTTTCTGTAAATTCTATTGATATTTATAACTATAGAGTGTCTTTGTCATGTATATAGTTAGACTCCACAAAAACAAATCCATCTACTGAGGCTTGGTGATACAAGAGCCACATGCAAAATGAATTCTGTAACAAGACATGGGAGAAAGTTAGATGGGGGATAGCAACTGGTATTTCAATAATAATTTCTTAAATTCATTGACACGCTTCTCTACCAGTTATGAATTAGCTTTGAGTCCTACTAGCAACAAGAGGGAAGAAGACACAATCAGCCCAAATACACACTCCCAGAACAGACTCAGACAGAAGAGAAACAGAGATATGAAGAGGAGATATTTGTAATTCATACAGAGCATTTGTATGAAGTCTGGCTATTAGCCTAGGCAAGAAGCTCAATATGGTAATATTGCGTCTCTGAAATCCAGCCTCAGACTTGCCAGGAAACAATGAAGGAGCTCAGTTCCAGCATGATCATTTCAGTCTGTGCTTCCTCAGTGTGTTAGGAAGGAACAAGAATCTGTCCTTGCTCCTGTTTTTGTTGTTGTTGTCGTTGTTGTTTTGTTTTTCTTCTTTTCTTTGCTCCCTGCTCTAGTGGTCTCATTTTAAATCACTGCATCATCTGCTTGGAGTCCCTGATCAGCTTTAATCACATTTCATAAAGATTCTGTCATGGTAAATTCTTGCCTATATGGGACTGCATAGTGTTAAATGTCATCAGAGCACACAAATACTTACTTTACTGTCCTGAATAACGGTAATGTGAATGGCTCAAACACCTGGACAAGAGCAACTGAAGCGTCACTTGGCGACTGTGGAAAAGCAGTAATGTCAAATGTCACACAAGTAGGTACTTCCACATGAAGAATGCAATTTCCTGGTCCAGCAATCACTTCCCATTTGTCTATTTCTCATGGCATTGTTAAAAAGGAATATTCTGTACATGGATACATTTAAAACCTAACTTTCAAACTCCTTAAATGTTCAGAAATAACAGGCTTTCTTTCTGTCTCAAACAGAATGCTTATGTTTGACCCATACCATGTGTCAGCGCTCCCTTCTTCTTTTGACATGTTACAGACCCAGTACTGAGACACCAGTGGAAATTATCACATTTCTGGTGGTAAAACAGTGATAATAGGAGCATACAAATTGCCACACTGAAGCACAGAGTAACAGATATGCTATCCATCTTTGACACAGGTCAGCATCACATTTAGGGAAGTACTTGAAAGCCAGCAATGTTCAAATCTAGAAGTCATTTTCTGGCTGCTGTTATTTGAGATTTTATTTATGTCAGAAACTTGCAGGTAAACATTTCTAACACATGTAGCTTATCTGTGTGATTGAGCAGTATCTCATTGGTTGTGTAAACTTCTCATCCTTTTTCTGAATCCTAATTATGCTCTTGGCCTCAAAGATGCTGAGTAGCAATTCCTCAGAGGAGCAATGCCCAAGTAATTGTTATACCATCACGTAAAACCAATAGCAGGCAAACAATGTCATTGTATGGCAGATGTTTAATGCAGAACATGGCAGTAAACATGATTGCTTTTTATTTAATTTCTCTTCATCTTGAACTCTGAAATATCTGTGCAGGAAACTATGTAAAAAGGCTGACAGCACTGATGACTATATTACCCTTATTTATGCAGAAGATTCTCTTGTCAGCCAGTTATTACTATTGTTATCTTTGACTAGAACTTAATCACTCAAAGTATAACAGTGACTTGTCACCTTTCCAGCCACTGTGTACAATTTTGAGGGGAAATAAATGAGTCCAACTCAAAGGAGTCAGCATAATTCTGATTTATCAAGCCAGTCAGGAGCTGCCAACCTTCTAAACAAAAGGGTATCCCTGGGTCAGCAGATGTACAAATATTTCAGTAGCTGTCACTGTATTGCACTCTGTTGTTCATTTGTCAGTGGGGCCCTGCCCTTAGCAAAGCAGGCTGAATATTAAATCACTGCAATTTATCACAGTGAAAAACAAGACTGTCAGATGACATTTTTTTTTTTTTCAGCATTAAGACCCTAAAGTGACAGGGAAGTTTATAGAATGACTGTGTTTGCTTAAATTTTGTCATACAGATGCACAGATTGGCTGGTTTCACTTCTGAGGCTCCCATATCATAGAATATAGAATCATGAGAGAGACTGAGAACAATCTGGTGATATTTGTAATTTGTACTTGGGTGTGTATATATACATACACAGAGGCATACACAAAAACGCACACACATATATATACACACACAGCATACATAATGTCGCATGCATATGTATTGCTTATGCATATAGTACATAGATATATTCACGAAATGGCAGACAAATTAATTCCTGCCTCTGTGATTGTTTTCCTCTTATTCCTGGTAATATAAAACAACTATGTACAGGCTGAATAAAACTGAAACTATTGCAGAACTTTGTAAGATTTCCAGAATTTCTTATTCTTTAAAAACACAAAACAGAGCCCTTTCCTAGTGCTTTGCTTTAAAACAGAAAATAAAGAGAGAGAGAGAGAGAAAAGACAAAAAAAAAAAAAAAAAAAAAAGTGACTGAGTGAGAAGTAAATCTCCTTTCTTTCATCCCAAACAGATTTATGACCTTGAGCTGACATTTTCCTTCCTCCCTCCCTCCACCGGAACATATACATTTTTACCACAAAGTTTTGATTCTACTATACTTGCATCGAAACACCATCTCCAAAGAGAAAGATTTTTCTCTTACTGAAAAAAAAAAAAAAAAAAAAAAAAAAAAGGCATTTAACAGGGTCTTTTGACTAAGACAGTAGCAAAGGATTTGTCCGTAATAGTATTTGATTTGCGACCAATTTGCATTTTCAGGTGCTAATTTTCTGAATCATCTCACACTTCATTTCTGTATGTCATAGGCAAATGATAATTGTAATTACATACTTGAAAAGGAATCTCTTAAAAACACAGTCAAAATGCAGGAAAGATGTTAAAACCTTTCTACTGTTGACCACTTAACACAAGAGGCAAAAATCTATCCTTAAATTTTCCAGGAAGAGAGACATCTAAAAACTTATCCAAGCTCTCAGAACAGGCTGACACTTCATTTCTTCTTGATCTGTTGCACCTTATACCATATTTCTCCAGTGCCTTCTTACTTTTATGGAATACTTTTGTCTCCACATGTATGGATTTACTGTGGTTACCATATGAGTTCAGCTAGCTTTGGTACCATGATACCAATTCCTAAGACTGGGTTTTCAGCTGTATTTTGTCTCTCATATTTATCATCTGTCCGGTTCTTGGTATTCCCCAACATGCTCTCATCTATATCTGTACTTCTCTTTCTATGCATAGCTTTTTCATTTTCCTTCTTGTGTACCATAGAACCACTTCCACATTCATGACACCAAGTAAAGAATCAACATGGAGAAAAGAAAAAGCACTCCAAAGGTCTTCCCCTCACACAGGGTAGGTGAGATGTATTGAAGTGTTTGAAGTTTTTGAAGGTTAAAAACTCAAATGGGAGAAAATCAGGCCCACACAACTGTGTGTAAACTTTTAGGTTGAAACATTTTTAAAATTTAAAGTCACACCCAAAATTTTAACCTAAATTATACCTGTAACATTCCACTCTTGCTGCAGGACAGCATTCACTGAAATGAAGCAACATAACAGAAGCTTTTCCAATGACATTTCATCCTGACTAAAGGGAGGAAGGAATAAAAGTTGAAAAGACAGCCCGTAGTTTCTGAGACTAATTGTAAAAATCCAGCGAGTTTGAGCTGGATTTAACTTTGAGCTCTGCAGAAGCATCTGAGCTCCAGAGAGCTGACAAGAACAAGAAATGCTCTCTGAACCTGCAAGCGAACCTTGTGAGATTCAGCCCTTGTTAATAATCTCTTTCAGTATCATCTTGTATTTTTTCCTTTCTTTCCTACAACTGCAAGTGGCCTGGAAGCCATTTTGTTTCACACAAAATCCCCTTTTTTACAGCAACTTATAAACTTTGTCCTGCCTTCTGCAAAACCTCATGTATGTTTTCAGTGCGAATGTGTTTTTTAGATTTCCATTAAGGTCTGATAACATTTCTGTAGTTAAACTGAAGACAAACATTTATATTCAAGTCACCAGAACCACTACTAACAGGAACAGTTTGAAATTCTAGTGAACTGGTATAAAATGGCTCCAAACTCTTGTTGGAAAAACTGGGTCTTTAAACAGATTGCATGCCCCTCTGGTCTCCAGCTCTAGTTTGTGAAATGGCAACGCTATGAATCCTCCTCTGAGGAAATGGAGAGCAGCAGAGGACAGATGACAGGAGTTTGAAGTGCCTCAAAACCTGCTCCAGCTGTCATTAAATGTCTCTGGCTCCCTGCTAGCAGCAATTTCAACTGCAGCAGAATACAGAGGCCATTTTGTCACAAAAGTTAAGACTCGACAAAGAAAAGAGCATTTTTTAAGTCTGAAAAATTAACATGGACATCTTTCAGTGACAGCCAGAATGGCTGAGAGAACCAGCTGCAGCATGCAAGGAAGGGAAGAGAAAGTACAGATCTCACCCTCAGGCTGAGGTTTGAAGATGGATTCTGTACAAAAGTTATGAATTAAACAGAATTAAAGGTGGTCCAACATTTGCCACATTTCTCTTCATGAAAAATCTTAATATTATCTTAAAAATCTTAATATCATTTCTTCTTAGGTCAATGGAAGACTATTCAATACCCACTGATATCAGAAGAGATTTTGTCTTGGACTTTGTTAGTCATTGAATTTAGGTATGATAACATGACCTTTACCTACATGGATATACTGAGGGGAAAAAAAAAAAAAAAAAAAAAAAAGCAATGCTTTCATCTACCAGTGAGTATAGTTTATACTAATGTTTGCTTTATATTTATGTCTTCTGAAATTAGAATCATTTTGACCTAAAAACAACAAACAGATACACACTGTGGGAGTACTCAGTTGTCCTCAGGTACTTCAGTACTCCTTGCCACCTTGGAATTCTTGCATCTGATCACAAGGTACTGGTTACAAATGTGATGTAAAAGAATAAACGGATAATGATTCTCCTTTGTGAAGGTTTAATCGCATTACTGAAGGTATTAGATAGTAAGCAAAATTTTTCTGAGATGACCAATTATTTGCTTTAATCACTGAGTTTTACCATAGTCTTTCTCCTTTCCATACATATTCAGGAACCTGCAAAACTCCAGTCTGGAAATTAATAACTTCAATTTCTTTAATATTGCATGTGCTTTAACAGTGAACTTTTCAATATTCCTGGATGTTTCTGCACCCATTTCCTTCTTTCTTTTTCAGCTTGAGAACTGTTGTAATTAAAATTCAAAAATATTTAGTGTGTATAGGAAACATGATTTCTATTGCTAACTAGGCTCTTCCAAAATAGGACAGAAATTCATTGTCATGTGTTTAAAAACCAAATTTGGATATAGTCAACATTTCATAGTCAAGAATGAGACTCCCTCTATTTATACCTTAATTTTTTACGCATTTAAGCTGGTGTCTGAATACAAAGTAGAGAAGGGCCAAGGGCCTATTTTACATTCAGATAAGTCCAGAGAAGAAATTTTATACTTGAAAAGTAAAGAGAATGGACAATTTGCGCTATTTCATTAAAATAAGGCATCATTGTGCAAAAAAGTTTTAGGTTTATTGCAGGAATGTAGCTCCTGCTGGTTATTAGTTGTTCACAACCGTTAAGGGTTTTCTCAATCTCTGGTCGTCAAGGCTGTCTTATTAAGAGCTGCAAGAGGAAAGTGTGTTGATTTTTCCTCTGAAGACATAAAGCTCTGACGGCATGAAAAGACTTAATTCCAAAAATGAATTTTAAACCAAAAGGGAAGTGTTTTCAAAGTTAAAAGCAATGTGACAATCAGAAACTATTCTGTATTTAAGGACATATAAAACTTTTTGATTTGAATCTTTTAACTTAACACCAATTGTCCCACTGAACATTTATCGAATTTATGCAAAACAAATCAAATCCATCAAAAGTTTCCCTTATGAGGGGAGGGACTTCTTCCAGCTGGGTGGGATTTAATGTTATAAGCAATACAGTGGGAGGTTGTCAGCTTATCTTCAGTCTTCAGTGCCTTCATTTTTCACCATTTTTCCTTATGTTGCATAAGAAATTGCCATTGCTGCTTTTACATTGTGTGTCAGGGAGAATGTGTTGGTCTAAAAAACAGGAAATATTTTTAGCAATTTCTGAGCAGATTGTTTTGAAACACATTGGAAACATATCCTAGCATACTGGAACACAGGGGATTTTAGTGCTGGAAAATTTCATTTACCAATGTTTATTCTATTCTTCAAAGATACCTGTTCTTTCCTCTTAGATTAAACCTGTGATATGTCCACTGAGTCTGAGAAATGGAAAATCCTTTTTTTTTTTTTTTTTACTAGCTTCAAAAGGGCAATATTTCACATAATGTACTGTAATCCTTATTCATTTTTTACAGTCTACTTTTAAAGATATCACATACTTGGCAGACTACTTTAGATGAAACTGTAATTCAAATACAGTGAGCTGTAGCTCTTAATATTTTTTCAAATAAATATAAAGTTGTGACAAGCTTCTACATATTTGTGCACTTGAAATCAAATTTCTGTTGCCATCCAACTTTTGTAGTTTTTGGTTTTTGCCTGTTTGTTCTGATAAGAGTTTGCTTCAAACATTCCTTGTTTCACCCAGATTTTGATAGCTTCTTTGTTGTTGTTGTTCTTGTTTTGAAAGTAAATTGGAATATTAATTTAAAGCTAATATCACTTATGAAGTCTTAATTGCACCAAAAGACATTATCCTTTGTTTTATGACTACACTGCCTAATAAAAAGCCCCTATCCATTTTTCTTGTAGACCCACTTTACATACTGGAAGGCCATTCTGAGTTCTCCCCAAAGCCTTCTCTTCTCCATGCTGAACAATCCCAGCTCCCTTAGCCTCACTTCATGGGAAAGGTGTTCATCCTTCTGATCACCTTCATGGCTTTCTTTTGGAAACACTCTAACAGTTTCATGTCTTTTTATGTTGGGGGCCCCAGAACTGAAGGCATCTCTGTGATGAGAGAGAATTCAGTTCCGGACACACAGCTGAGCTCTTACTTGAGCAGGGAGCAGAGACAGGACAATATTCTGCATTATTATTTTATTATTATTACAGATATGTTTTCACCATGTTTTCACCACAAAACACTCTATTTCAAACACCTTTAAACCAGATTTTCTCCTTTTAAGAAACTTGTGGAAAAGGTTCTTTGTATTTAATCAGTACCCTTTCTAAGCCAGTGTTACCTGGCTTTAGTGTTCAGGTCTTTGGGGTTTAGAACGTGGAAAATATTGTTGAGCAACAGATCATATTGCCAGTTCTCATTTGTCTC
This sequence comes from Aythya fuligula, assembly GCF_009819795.1. Taxonomy (NCBI): domain Eukaryota; kingdom Metazoa; phylum Chordata; class Aves; order Anseriformes; family Anatidae; genus Aythya; species Aythya fuligula. Next base: position 66,843,393 of record NC_045562.1, read on the forward strand.
CCTATTTTTGCTGTTTTTTTTTTTTTTTTTTTCTTCATTGTTGTTGTTGTTGTTTGTTGTTGTTGTTGTTTTAATATTATTCTGAGGTCTGGGGACTGGATTAACTGAAAAATCACTGATGGAACTGTCCTGGTAATGTTTTCACTGGTCTTCTTTCAAATTTTTATACCTTTCCACATCAGTTTTTCCTTGGAAAACAAGACTTCAGAACAGCTTTACAGCTTTAGTTCCTTTTATGGTCCTTACAAACGTCTTACGGGGCTTGTCATCACCATGTTAAAAAATTGTAATATGACATATAATATGTGACATGTAATATGACATAATGGAGCTCAATTTTGCCAATGTGTCTTCTCATAGCTGAAAGCAGGAAAAAGTGTGTGAACAAATGATACCTATTCAAAGGAGAAATAAAAAGACACAGAAAGGAGGACTTTGCTGGGTTACCAATGAAAACTGTGGTCTTGTCTTGCAGACGTAGATGTATCTAGGGATTTCATTTCTGTGTGTTCCTAACCAGGCTTAGCCCCATCCTTAAATTAAATGTCAGTTTACAACTGATGGAAGAAGACAGATGGTCAAACTGTAACTGACCTCCCTTGGTCCAAACTAGAACTATCATGAGGTGACAGTTTGATCCCTGTCAACCTTGCTGATAGTGACACAGAGATGCCACTTCTAAAAGACTACTTACCTGTCCTGACACATATTTCTATGACTCATTTCTGAGCAGGTGTGTAGGTAGGAGGTAAAGAAAAGGATTGGCAACATCCTGCAGCGAAGCATTAAATGGTGGCACCTGCTGTGAACAAAACTGGCTGAGATAGCACAATCTGAGTTCATGTCTCCCTTAGACAGCTCCAGGTGAATTACTGCAGGACAAGAGCATATCAATATTTTTTTCTTTCCAACTGACAGACTAGCTGAAATGTGGAAGACAAAGAAAAAGGAAAGCAGTAATTTATGAACAACAAAAGATTTTGAGTAGGATAAAATGAGAGCCTGCAGACACAAAGGGTGATTCTTGCAAAAATTTGTCATTGCCACTTATCTGGTGAACCAGATTGTAGACACACTTCCATCTTCTGTGGCAAAGTGTGGAAATGCCCTTGCTCCTATTACAGTGACTTTGCAGCAGACACTCTCCACCCTTTACTGGCAAAGCACATATTGCACCGGGAATTTTGCATCACTCTCACCCCTCCAGCTTGATGGAATCAGTGATTCATGCTGCAAAAGCCTGATGAGGTGCTTGGAAAGCACATTAGAGCTCTTGTCTTCCTGCTAATTTGTGAGATTTTGCTGTTATCAATTCTTAATCTGGCCATTCAAAGCCAAGCCAAACTTGCTGTTCCCTTTAATACTGAACAATGGTAATAATAATAATAGATGTTATATTGTAATAATAATAGATGTCACATTGTGTCTAAAACCCACAGAATTCAGAAGCTAGCAATTACAGTAGCTTATGAGAGATTTTTCTAGTAGTTATATGCAGCAGAAATATGGTTAAGGGAGCAAGTGTTCTAGCAGCTGAATAACGATTGCTTAAATTTTAGAAGCCTCAGATCTGAGTGTTTCTAATTTGTTCATGTTCACTTTCATGCATTTGTGCATCCCCTCCCAATCTTTCAAGAAGTTGTACATGAATATGGAGTGGAAAGAAAAATTCCTGCTTGTCCCATGAGGAAATAAAAACACAAGTCTACCTTGAAAAATACCAACTTTAGATTGCACTATATTTTCTCACTTAATTATACAAAAGCCAGTACAAAGGTTTAAACAGAAGGAGAATAAATGAAAAGTTAACTCCATTTTATTATGAAATGGAAATGACTGCGAGGCATTTCCATAAAAAAAAAAAAAAAAAAAACTCCAGGAAGCACCTTCTTAGCTATTCAACCTATCATGTCTCCAGCATCCTTACATAGCAAGGAATTATTGTAACTTTTTAGCTGAGGTCTCATTTAGTTGATACTACTTTGTTGACACCACTAAAAATAGTACTAGAAAGTTTAGGATACAGAACAGTGACTGATATACATGAACCCTATCTCAGTTTACTGCCAAAAATGGTCAGAGGTGGCACCTGGTATTTCTCACTAAGAATCAAAGGATGTCAGAGGATCTTTGCATTTAACTTCAGAAAACAAAATATTCTGCAGACAGTAATTTGCATTACCAGGTTTCTTTTTCTTGAAATTCCAGATTTATTGTTGTTTGCAGCTTTGCTAACTAGAAAACCTTCTTTGGTTCATAATGTTTCATTTAGAAAACCAGAACTGAGCTTATAATAAAAAAAATTAAATGTGGAAGATAGCACATAACTTCTTACAGCAGACAGGTTGTTGGAACAGGTTGCCCAGAGAGGTTGTGGGGTCTACTCCTTGGAGATCTTCAAAAGCTGCCTAGACATGGTACAGTGCAACCTGCTCTGGGTGGTCCTCCTTGAGCAGAGGTTGGACCAGATTACTTCCAGAGGTCCCTTCCATCCCTAGCATTCTGTGATTTTGTTACTCTGTACCTGAAGAAACTCCCAGGATTTCAAACATAGTACCAACATTACAAACCTCACTGATTTTACTGGGATCAGTGCAGCTGGGAAATCAATACACTCATTCATATACATGCAAAAAATTAGGAATATGGTTGGAAAGAAGTAATTCTGCCTCATGAGGTATTCTAACATGTTACTGATCAATGACTGAGGGAAAACATGAATGAAAATGCAGGAGAGCAAAAGCTTTAAAGATCTGAACTGCAGCCTGGGAAAACATTTAATTTGACACTAACCTATGTCCTAAGGTATTGTTCACATTTATGTGACACAAATCTGAAAAAAAAAAAAAAGTGACAAAAAAAAAAGTGAAAAAAAAAGAATTTGTGACACAATTCTGAAAACAACAAATAAACAAATGCCACAACCCACAAAGATAATCTATGATTCTCAGTAGGTGTTTTTAAGTACTGCATTTAAGGCAATTCAACCAAATCAATTTAATTACTACTTCCTGATCTAAACTAAGTATATATAATGAATTAATTATATAAATGTGTTTATAGGATTGTGTTCATTCTTTGGAGGTGAATGATATCACTGTGGTATGCGGTAGAGGAGAGGTTCATAGTCTCATGACCAACAGTTTAGGAAACAGGAAGGTGCTTATAGAGTGGGGATTTTAAGAAGCCCAAAGAGGTATGTTTAGATATACTTAGGATACCTCTGTTTCAACTGCTTCATGGCCACAAATTAGACCATAAATATAAAGTCATTGAAGCTGCACAGTTTTAAAGCCTCAACTTTATTAGAAGAAATATTACACAACTGTATTTATATTCAAAATATTGGAATTTAGCAATTGAAGAACATACAGGTTTTCTACAGTTAGTTATGTCTTCAAATTTAAAATGCCATTCACCTTCAACACTTGTCTTAACTTTGTACCTGAAAACTTTATAACAAAATTATTTAATTAGGGATGTCCACAAAATAGATATTCCTATAGAAAGTAGCACTCACAATAATAAAAAAGTTTTCCAGCCTCTTGAAAAATTAAAGCTGGGAAAACTGAGATGTGTGAGGGTTTATTTGCTTTGAGAGACTAGCTGTTCCACACGAATACAACTTACTCCACTAAAGACTAAATATATTTTATTCTCTAAGATAATTGTGTGCACTGAAAGCCAGAATGAACTACCAATTTTTTAAGAAGTTGAGCAAGCCAGTGAGCTGAAGAACCACCATGGAAACAATAGAAAGTTACAGCAAAAAAAAATAATAATAATAAAAAAAGTGAAATACTGTAGACAAGTTTTTTTGTTTGGTTGGTTTGTTTGGTTTTTAAACTTAAATCATTTCTGAACAACTATGAATAAGAGTTTCAACCCTAGTTAGCAAAATCCATCCACAGATGGATTCTGGAGTTTAATACCCAGTGCTGTGGTATTAAGTAATCACTCTTCCCACATATGTGAAGTCTTTGAATCTCAAGGCAAGGACTGGGGGAGCAACGTCCTTTTCACTGTAAGTGAAGGTAAAGTCCAAGAACACCTGAGGAACCTGAACATACATATATTTAGGTCTATAGGACCCATCAGTTGCATCCCAGAGTCCTGAGGGAACTGGCTGCTGTAGCTGCCAAGCCACTCTCCATCCTACTTGAAAAGTCTTAATAATCAGGCAAAGTCCTGTGAAGGTGGTGAGGCACTGAAACAGGCTGACCAGGGAAGTTGTGGATGCCTGGAATGATTCAAGGCCAGGTTGGATGGGGCTTTGAGCAACTTGGTCTGGTGGGAAATGTCCTTGCCCATAGCAGGGAGGTTGGCATTAGATAATCTTTGAGATCCCTCCCAGATTAAGATTCTAATTATAATTCTAAACCATATGTTTCTAACTGAATTAAATCATTAATTTTAAGAGGCCAAATAGTGCTTCTAATTAATTCAAAGGTGGGAATAGGAACCAAAAGAACAGACCATATAGTATGAGGTATGGCATCTCACCAACCTCACTTTAAAAGAGCTGAAGGCTTATAAAGTGTTTTTAAAGCCTGCTTTTGGGTTCAGCATTAGTAACTTACACTACCAAGTTTGGTGTTCCTCCAAGCACTCATAGATGTTCCGAGATGTTCAATCTATGATTCAGGCACAGAGATCCCCTCCCACAGGCTTCCAGATTCTTTGCTTTCCTGTACCATGGATAGATGATATTACTGTTTTTTGGGGCTATGTATGAGTACAAAACCTTCTTTGGATATTCCTGAGGGTTACTAAGTCTCATGAGACACTGTACAGAAGCCTCTCTCTCTTCTGGAACACTTTTAAAATGTAGATATTGCTAATGGCATCTGACTGAGTTATGTGCTAGTAAGGTGATTATATTATTTTTATCCCATACCATCTGTTGGATGTAAGAAAAAAAAATATTATCTCAGGTTAAAATGATTTTTGAGATAATTAATTTTTAACAGGAACATTTAAACCTTTCAATGCACAATTTAATTTCACTTGCAGTTGTCCACGGCTGCAATTCCTTTCAGATCTATATGATCAATCAACCTATTTTACCCCCACTTCAATAAGCACCTGATACATACCATATGTTGTTTAACCTAGATGTGGTACTGTTTTGTTTAAATTCCCTCTTGCTATTTGTTTACACATTTTTTTCATTAGGTGATTTGATTTTAAATGGGTCAAGGTGTTATCTACTTTTCAGAGTAGCTTTTTACCATTTGATACCTTCCACACCACACGTTGTTATTCTTTCTATATGTTTTATATTCATGAAAGTCTTATCCTGAGAATCCTGGTTACATTTTGCAGACCTCTTCAAATCAGCAAATGTTCATGTAATAATGCTGTTTTGTAGCATGTTAACTCATTTAATTTTCTGCCAGCTACTTCATAGCCTTCAGGACTTCCCTCTATTCATGATTTTGGAGGGGAAAGGAGAGTTTTACTGCAACCCATTCTGCAATGTATAAATGTTAGTTTTCCCCTGTATTTAATTCCATTATTACCCATACATTTCCTTCATTTAACTTTAATGTATTGGTTTTTCACAATTTAATCTTCCCACTACACAGTTTTCATCCATATGCATCATTATGTAGAGATTTTCCTAATTTTATGTAAATACTATAATGACAGAAAACAAAATGCTGACTACATTAATTAAAACCCACCTTTGGATAACACATTTATTCCAAGTGACTTAAATTGCTTTGCACATGAGGGTGAGTGCCTAAATACTGCAGTGATGTTGTAGCTAGCTCCTGTGGAAGATCCAGCAGGAACCATATCTGAAAGGGCTCAGGGCAGGTGGCAAAAGGAATGGAAGTCCTTGGTGCATCCCATTATGGACCCATAGGACTCAAGGTGTCAGTGAAGTTGTGCTTATGCCTAAGATACACCAACAGGATGAAACTCTTCCCAGAGTACTTTATTTTAATGGACATCACTTTATTTTAATGTACAATGACAAGAAATTATGTTTTCTCTTTTATGTGTAGTGTCTGAGGATGATATCAAACTTCATATACTTGCCTTAGGGAAAGTAGTCTAATTGAAAGGAAGAAACTTCAAGAGATTTTTTGCCTTGGGCAAGAATGATCAACTGCATCCCTGTTTCACACCAAAAATGCTTTTAGGCTGTGTCCAGTATGCACAAAAATCTATGAGGATGATATTGTCCATATTCTGCTTTTCTTTTGCACCAGTCAGCAACAACTTAACAAAAAGAGAATTATAGTTATCCAAGATACTCATCTCAGCTATATAATTATCATTCCAGTCATCTCATTATAAAATAGTCTGGTTTAACCATTCATTTTCACAAAGTTTTCCTATATTTTCAGACAGCAGTTTGTATCATTGAGCTGTTTTTTTGTTGCTTCTACTCTGTCCATACTTTTTGTTTTCCATCCTCAGACTCAAGAGTAGCTGGAGAAGCGGACAGAATTCATAACAGTAGATTGAACATGAGACTGATATTAACAGCAATTCCTCTTTGTGTCCAGTCATAGATTTTAAAAAGGTTAAATGATCCCTTAGTGGGAAATCTCTGGAAGAAGGAAAAGTAAAAATATAAACATGGAGATTCAGTTGTAGGAGCAGAGGAAACAAAGGAATAAAGGAATGCAGTAAATAAATAAATAAATAAAAATAAAATATGTAAGTAAAACCCTACAAGAGCCCTTCTGTTTGCCAGTCAAAATAAAGTTGTGCTTTCTTCCACCACAGTCATTCTGGTGAGAGATAAAGTGAGAGTATAATGTACAGTAATTTTAAATTATCATGAGAATTACTGAAAACATCTCCAAGCTTCAGTATTTTGGCTGTCACAAACCAATGAGAGCAATGTTCTTTATGCCTAATGTTGTAGAAGTTTTGCTTAACCTATCATTTACCAATGAACATGTATCTGATTTTATTCCTAAAGCTTTGAGAAGTGAAAATTACACCCTGTGTATTAAATTTAACTGAACATAACATACAACAGTATAAATCAAATTTAATTGGTGTGCTATTCCATACAAGAAGTGACAAGATATTTCTTTAGCTGTGGAAAAGATAAAGTGTGATTGATGGCAGAAATTAATAATTGAAGAAAGTAGTTCACTGCTACAGGTGCAATGAATAGAAGTGTTTTCAAAATGGTTAGACAAGGACAATAAATAGGAAAAGTGTTTCCATAATTCTTGTTGGAGAAGCACAAAGCTATGAGACAAACAAACAAATAAATAAGAAGGATCTTAAAGACAAACAGAGCCAAACTATATCAAACACCTTTCTGAATAGTGCTCTGTCTGCATTCAAGAGAAATTACCGACAAGGAGAGCCCTCAGTGCTGGGGAACAGTGACTAGCTTTGCTCCAATCTGCAACAGCTAGTTTCATGGAGTGAACTCCACCAAGACTCACAGTACAGTGTAGCAAAGGGCAATGTGGGAACCATTTTTCAATCAGACACTTGAAAATGTGAAAAATCTTGTTTTAAATTTAGAAACAAGTCTTCTAAATGAGTGCTGTGCCCCTTCTTTGCCCATGCCCAGGAACAAAACCCTCTGCACTTGCACTGATGCTTAAACAGAGTTTATTCATCACTAGGCCCTTTTCTTAAGTGCTGTCTTGATGAACCTCAATAAAAATATATGTCTCATAGGTACATTTTTATATTTGTAGGATTAATAAAACACATCCATTTGACAGCTAGAGGAGTAAAGACTTGTGCTGGATGCAGTCTGCAACACTTGTTTCCAATTGTCATGACATTCAGCTCATTATTTACCTGTTATGCATCAGTGTTCCAGCCAGGTGACTTACAGTATTCCTGCAGAGCTGATGCCTTGACCTCTGCTTCCTCTGCACACAGAGCTGGGGCCCCTGCTGCCCCAGCCCAATGAGCTGTGATGATCTGAGATGACCTTTGCAAGATCCAGACTGTCCTCCAGAGCCCAGGTTTTATAGACATAATCCTTTCAATATCACTTCTTCATGTCACTCTTCCAAGATAGATAGCATTAGAAATAAAAATGTTATAATCCACTGAATGTGCAGGGCAAGAGATGTATGCTGAATTAGACCTAAATTCAACAAAGCATCACCTTATAGGACAAATACATTTGATGTTACCAGGCCACAAGCTTATATGAAAGTACACAGTCCAGTGCGCATTGTCAGGAATGGAATTTTCCATGTTTCAGCAGTGTGTAGTTCGTGTTGATGTTGAATAAAGCATTTTTAAGATAATGCATCAGATAAATTGTTCAAGAGCATTTCATCTTTTATAAACATTATAATGATTGAACCGAACATTTTCAACTCAGCACGCCTTGGTTTTGAGGCACAGGTGTGGAGATTAGTGATTAAATTTTCATTTTGCATTCAACAGTACGTGGACTTTCTTTTCCAAATGACCGCTTTCAGTGTTTAATATGCCATTGTAAATTAAGCAAAATAAAACTACTATCTAGAAAGTATTTTATTATTGCCAAAATATATTTTTGGTATCTTATGGGGATTTTTATTTTTATTTTAAATAAAGATATTATTAATTGAGTGAGGGTGAAGGAAACAAACAAAGGGCTAGGACTGGGGCAAGCTGTTTGCTGCACTGCACATAGCTGGGATGCAGCCACCACTGCAAGGAACATCTTTAACCTGGGTTCTGAGTCCTGGGTCAAGCTGTGGTAGGCATGCGTAGTTAATTTCAGACCTCTTTCAGACTGCATGGAAAACAAACAAACAAACAAACAAACAAAACACAAAGATGTGACCCCGTCCCCAAGAGGGCTGCTCTTTGCCATTGAAGGTTCTGGGCTGAAACTTTGCTAGTGGACTTGAATGGAGAAGGCATTGTTTTCCAGCTGAAGACTTAATAAGACAGCTCAAAAAGCACATTTTCAGAAATGAAGGAGGACAGGAAGAAAAACAGATTTTTTTCCCATGCTTCAGTTTTTCTCTCCACACCAGTTATTATTTTTTTCCCCTTACTTCAGTCCGTATCTTGTTCTTCCTCTTATTGTGCTTTTCTCTCTCTCTCTTTTTTTTTTTTTTTTCTCCATCTTTTCTTTTCTCCCTACTCTCCCTGTCCCTCACCAGCAGGGACCTCAGCTGCAAATGTTTGCCAGCTGGAGCATTTCACAGCCTGGAAGGGGGGCAGCTCTTCTCCCAGTGTGGGAAGCCCTGCATGTGAGCCCTGTGCCCTTATCCCAGCTGGGTGCAGAGGCTTGGCTTCCTCACCATCCCTTCCAGTCTCCCCAGCACCTCATGAGGGCTTCATTCCAGTGCAGTGGGAACATGCTGAAGTTCTTCTCCGGAGTCAGTAATGTACATGATTTCTTTTTTTCCACATATCATTTTCCACTCATGAGAAATAACACTGACTCCTGTTAGAATCACAAACCTAATCTGAGATACGAGCACTAATTCTCAGGCACTTATCAGTGACTGTTTCTATTCATGTTAAGTCTGTGAGATTTATTCACAGAAGTGCTGTTGCAATTCCTTGAGAGCTGATACAGCTCATCTCTCATCTATTTTAAATATTCTCTGTGTCTTGTAAAACAATGTTTTCCTCATAATTTTAAACAGTTCCCAAATTTCTCTTGCAAGGGGTCAGATTCTGACAGTTTTGTTGTGGGAATTCACTTCATGATCCATAAGGCCAATGGAACCACTAAAGAAGTAAAAGATCACCCAGTTTCAGAAAACTAATCTCATCAAGGCAACTATATCAGTCCTTCTGCACTTGAGAGTTTAATTTGTCCATCATGTTTTGGCTTGTTTAGATTTAGCAAGTTTGTGCTGGAGAGCACATTTCATTTCCCTCACGGAATTATAAATATTTTTCAGGCATCCTCTCTCTATCAAATGGCCACTCTTCATCACAAAATGCATGACTCCTTTATCTTCCTTCAGTACTACAATTTTTTCTCCCATTGCAAGGCATCTCCCTAAGTGTTATCATCCTTGCTTTTGAGTTTCTTGGATCAGCTTCTCTACCCAAGAATGAAACAAGTTTCAAGCGCAAACATGTTCTGAGGTTTATAGCACATTCTGCACAGTTCCTTTTTCACTTGTAAGTATGAAGAAATCTCACACTGAAAGGCAAACCTAGACCACAAATGAATTTTGCCTTATTTCACACTTGAAAAAGGTGAAATACTTTCTCATGGAAAGGTATAATTTAGTAGTATTTATATATATTCACTATAATGACACCCAGATTCCCTGGATATTTATGAGTTTATAACCAAAGTGAGCAGAGACAGAAACTCCTTCTGAAGCAAATGGCATTACAGACAGGTATTTATGTGCAGAGATACTCTTCTTCAGCTCACCTGCACATGTAGTGAATATATATTTCTGAAGAATAAGCAGAGAGAAAAAAGGTCAAATCTCCTGAAGACGACAGTGATTTTTAGATGTTTAAAAAGTAGATCCCTCTGCTTAGTCTCTTTTTCTCTCTCTCTCTCAGTTCTGTTTCAAAGGGGAAGTTCTTAGTATCTCACATATTGTAGTTGGGATGGTTTAATTTGTTTCTGTTCAGCTTAAGCTCCTGCACCTTTCTCAAGTGTCTCCAAGCAAACTCCTTTAATCTCTCCAAACATGATTACTTGACCTTTTATTTCAAACTGCAGCACAGTATTACATGATAACCACGTACATAGCTGAAGCAAGACTCATTCCCTCTACCTCCAGATTAAAGAAGGGCCCTCAGACACTCCTGCATTGTTCCCAAACCAGAACTTCAACATGTACTTCAGTAAAAATAATGGACTTCAGTTACATTGAACCATCAATTTTCCAAGGATAATATATAATTTTAGGTTGGGACAATGGGGATATCATATGGATTAAAAAAGTCATTACAGATTCTGACAACTAAACCTTACTGTAAATACGCTATTTAAAAAAATAAAATAAAATAAAATAAAATAAAATATAAAATAAAATAAAATAAAATAAAATAAAATAAAATAAAATAAAATAAAATAAAATAAAATAAAATAAAATAAAATAAAATAAAAGTTATATGTGGAGCCCTTAGTTTTCTTTTTTCACCCACCTCCTGCAACCCATTCCAGTGCCTGACTACTCTTCTAAGAAAGCGCAGTCAGGTATTGGAATGAGTTGTCCAGGGTAGTGGTGGAGTCACCATCCCTAGTGGGTGACATTGGTAGAAGGGTGATGGTTGGACCAGATGATCTTGGAGGTCTTTTCCAACCCTAATGATTCTATGATTCTATGATATTTCAGCTGTGTTCATAATACAATAAGCATTTTGCTTCCTGCACTTTGAAATGCAAACTTATTTTCTACCTTGTACACAAAAACTATGTGTAGGAATGCATTACACACAGTGCCATGATGTCTGTGGCAGTCAGATGATCACACACATGAAGTGAGATTAATCACTTTAGTTCAGTAACTTATTAATTCCTGCTTATTAGTGGTACTCATGTAAGGAGCCCCTGAACGTACACAGGCACTGGTAACACAAGGAAAAAGTCTATTCCTCAAGGAGATTAGAGCTTCATGTGATTTACAATCTGAAGAGGTAAGAAGCAGTCCTAGGCTTTGCAATGAAATCTTCAGAGCTAACTACCATCATCTGGGGTCGCTGCTGGATCAACAGGATGGTTGACTAACAGTAAGCACCTTATTTTCTGCAGATGTCACCTGTCTGGGACTGTCTTAACAGGGAAACCAGTAGATGAGGAAGAACCTGGAGAGCCTGCAAGGCCTATATGGAGCCAAGTGGGAAGAAGAAAATATTATAAGACTCTTCTAATGAGGCCTTTGTTCTGTTCCTGGCACGCAGGGATGCTTCATTTAGTTTTTCCATTGCTGGATCTTTCCACTGAGGCTTGTGACATAAATCTGGACAAAGGGAAGGTATCTGCTGAAATGTATCAGGTGTGAAATCACAGAATTAAAAAGCATGAGATTTAAGATTTTTAGGTTATGTTTGAAATAAGCCCCTAAAACTTGTGAAATTGTCCCATCCCTAAATGACAAGAGTAGTTTCAAGATGTTTCTGTATTCATCTATTGGTTCTTGTTTCCTTGGAAATTTGTTTTACTGTGAGAAAATGCTGTTCTTTTTGCTTTCTATGAACACCACTGGCACATTGCTATGGAAACTGGATATTCAATATTTTAGTGTTTTAACTTCAAGAAAAATATGCAGGTACAGTCTAGTCCATTCCAATTTATTTGCATAAGATTTTCTTTAATTTACTGCTGCTTCTTGTTAACTATTGTTTCATATGTACTACTAGCATTTTGCAGAAGCAGCGCTGTTGGCAAATAATTCATCAAATGAAATGTGAGTTTGCTACAGCATGACACAAAGTAGCTGTTGACTATTGTCATGAAAAATGATTAAACAGCTTCATTTTGTGGAGATATACACACCTGCATGTGTATAGGAATCAGACTTTCTAGTGACTAGGAACTAGTGATTTTTCTAGTCTCAAGTTTTGGTTATCCTGTTGGAGATACTTCAGAGTGAACTCAGTATATCCTGAAAGTTCTGCCCACAAGGCACCCTAACTACAAAGTGTTGATGACTGGTAGTCAAAGACTTTCTGGGTAAAGAGCTATCCTTAACCTGGGCTCATCTCACTGAACAGCTGTGTGGAAACTACAAAAGGAAATACTGCGCATTTTAACAGCAGAAACAATCTGATGCATATTAAATGTTTTTTGGTTTTGTTGTTGTTGTTCCTGGTGTTGTTGTTTTTGTTGTTACTAAGATAAAGTAAGCTTTTTAAACAAATAAAACTAAAATGATCTCTCTAGGTTGTCCAGAATAAATAAATAAATAAATAAAAGACAGATAGCAGAGAGCTTATCCTATTACAGGCAGCTCCTCCAAGTACATCCCAAAGCATGTGTCCAGCTTTAACCTGTTCAACATACGTGTGCTCCTGTAAGTGATAATTGTAAATTAGATCTTTTTCAAAATATTGAGTTCTTGTTAACACTGCATTTGCATCACTCCACTGTTACAGTACTAGCTGTCACACAGTTGTCAAACATCAATTTTCCTAAGTACGTTAGAAAAATATAATCTGCCTTCAAGGACACTTAATGCCAAAACATAGTTGTTATGTAGTTTGCAAACACTTCAAATTATATATTAACGTGTTACAAGGTTAATTATGCTCATTACACCACTAGCAAGTCATATGCCTTCTCTTACGTGTGTATTTCTGCTATGCAGAACACTTGTGTGTATTATGCAATCTGCTAAACTGCTAGCAAGGCCTCTCAAAAATCTCAGGTTTTTGTTTGTATATGTCTCTTACTTTTCCTGGGAAATGCTTCACTGCAGACAACCAAAGCTTCAACAAAGTCACTACTACACGTGAAAAGAGGTGCAAGATTTCACTCAGGTGACATCAGCTAAGGTCTTGTCTTTGCATCTCCAGTTCAAGGCTTCAAGATGCCTGTAGCACAGACCAGGGAGTAACCACTGTCATCCTTCCCTCTTCTCCCCTACACAAGGAGCTGCAGCAGCAAGACTGCTTCCCCTCACCATCACTCCCTGCTTTTTTCCAGGCAAGAACAGCAGCGGCTTCATCTTCCTCAGGTGTATTTCAAATTTGGCTGATCCTGCGCCAGGGAAGAAGGCAAATGCACATGGACAAAAGTCGGCTCCCTCATGGATGCAGGTGGGGTGAGGAAAGTGATTGTCTTCTGTTGAGCATTGCTACAGTGGAAAGTCCTGACTCTTAAAATGTCTGCATTCTTTGTTTATTCATACATAAGAAATGGTGATTGGAAGAGGAGGAATGGGAGTGACTTTCTAGTATGTAAACCATTTCTCAAAAATATATTTAAAAATAAAAAAGACTGATAGCAGCAAGTGTGAAACAGAAACAATTTTTCAATTAATTATTTAGACTAAGAAATAGATGTTCCAGAGTGGAAGAAATTTATTGTTTTATTTTATATCTCATTGTCATTAGTGAGCGTAGTTTAAGTTAGGAACTAAGTTCAAGCTGAGAAATGATTGAACCCAAATAATTTGTTTCCCTGCTAAGTAACATCACAATACAGCCCAATGAAGACACTGGCCTAACCCACCATGAATTGACCTGGAGAAACAAAGAAACAGTGTGTAAGGACAGCAGAGAAAGGTTTTACCCCCTGTAATATGGCAGATGTTATTCACAGAGGATGTAAAATGAAGATTGCTAGTTTTCTGTGTTTCTTGCTGTTATATACTGTCAATTTAGAAAAGGTCATGATGGCAGGAACCCAGCTAATGTCAGTACTAAACTCATGCACTAGAAAAAGCTACTGTGTATATTAGAAATTTGTGTAATGGGAAGCACATGATATTCAAAGAAAGAGCAATTAATCATGCAGTAAAATGATTCATCTATATCATGCACCGAATGAAATATGAAAATGACTCTAAGGCCATTTAAAATATTAAAAAGAAAGCTGTACATTAGTATCAAGGAAAAACAATGGTTTTGGTGTTTGTAACAGTCTATCTGCTCTTGATAAGGTTACAAAATATACGGAGGTTTGGGTCTTCCAAAGGGCACTCCAGGTAACTTCCATGCCTACCTGCCCAAGAAGGTAATCTCTGTTAAGAATTATCTTTTTGGCAAGGAGTTCCCAGAAATGACCCACAAAGAACACCCAATAAACCCCAGTTTACAGCTCAGTGCAGTCAGAAAGCAGAGGTCTGCAAGCTAAGAAGGACAGAAGAACCTGCAAATCTAAGAGATGCTGGAAGAAAGTTGACCTTATTCAGAAAATTGTTCTAAAAATACATGTTAGCATAAAAAATTTAGACTGTGAAAAACGGACAGTTCAGATAAATCTGGAGGCTTTCAGTCAAAAGTAACCATTTGTTGCACAGTTCAATATCTCTGCTATAACTGGGGTATGAGGAGCTGGAGAGAAGGACCCACAGAAGGGGTTCTGGGTGTTTGGCAAATTGAACATGAGCCAACAGTGTGCCGTGGCAGCCAGAAGGGCCAGCTGTAACCTGGGGTGCATCTATGCATCCAGCACTGCCAGCTGGTCAAAGGAAGGGTTTGTCCTGCTCTGTTCTGTGCTGGTGCAGCCTCACCTCGAGTACTGTGTGCAGCTGTGGGTACAATGGTATTAAAAGGACATAAAGCTATCAGAGAGTGTCCAAAAGAGAACTACAAAGATAGTGCAGGTTCTAGATGGGAAGATATATGAGGTGCAGCTGAGTTTGTTCAGCCCTTGGTTTGTTCAGCCCAGAGCAGAGGAAGTTGAGGGGAGGCCTCATGGCGGCCTGCAGCTCCCTCACGAGGGGAGCGGAGGAGCAGGCACTGTCTAGGGACAGCGACAGGACCCGAGGGAACGGCATGGAGCTGGGACAGTGGAGGATCAGGCTGGGTGTTAGGGAAAAGTTCTGCACCCAGAGAGTGGTCAGGCAGGCTCCACAGGGATGTGGTGAGCACTGAGCTGCCAGAGTTCAGGAAGCACTTGGACAATGTTCTAAGATACATAGGCCGATTGCTGTGTGGTTCTTTGTGGAACTAGGAGTTGGACTCAATGATCCTTTTGGGTCCCTTCCAACTCAGGTTATTCTGTGATCATATAATTCTGTGATAAGTAGACTGCATGAATATTTGTACTCAGTGACAGTCAATTCATTCAATTCATTCAAAAGAATGAATCCTACAGCTCTTGCTTACTTCAAAGGAAAATATTATATTTTAATTCAAAATGTGTAATTGTGCATAGGGATTGAAGACAAAGTTATATTCCTTGCCCTCAATGTCATACTGATGCTCTAACAGCTATACACTCTTTTACTAGTACGGTGACAGGTCTCATAAAACTTGCCTGAAAACTAAGGCCTATGAAGCTGATTTGTGGTATTTGTAGTCCTACTTAAATCAAAAGCATTTTCAGTTGTTTTAAAGATGACTTTGCCTTAGTTACTGTTCCCTACCATACCGATAAGGAGTGATAATCAAGTGTGATGGCTTGTCAGTATAGAACAAAATGCCATCAGAAAAACAGGTCTGTGCTTGAATTTTGAACACTTCTTTTCAAATGGAAAATAAAAGTCAGAGAGAGATAGGCAAATTGTTATATACCTACTATATCTAAATTGCTATACATCTACACCCACAAGCAGTCCTTATGACATAAATGTTCCTAGTGATTTCAGTGACTTTCTATTTAAGCTGTAAAATGTTACATACTCAGAGAAAATATGCAGAACTCTTTTTAAATATGTGATTTAGAAGCATAAGATCTAATCTTTCTGTTTTCAACACAGACATTTTAGACTATAAAGTTATTCTGTATAAAAAATAAACACTTATATCCTTGAGTCAAATTTCTGCAGTCCACAAAAACATGCTTTAGCACTACTACTACTGGTAGCAGGACTGGCAGCAACAGCAGGGTAAAATGTGCTGGCAACTTCAGATCTTCTTGAGGGTGTTCATTTATATGTCAGAAACCTAGGAATTACATAGCCATGAAGTGTGGATATGCTCTCATATACTAGCTGTCTTTGTAGCAATTGATGACATTTCAGTGCAGAAAAATTATTGTTTGTCTACTGTTAAAGTAGGTGTATGATCTCAAGCTTGAGGCCTGATGATGAAGTCTCCCTTGTGTAAACTAGGGACTCCAATTGCAGGATAACCTTAATAATGTGAATTTACAGCACATCCAAATTAAATCACAAGTTTTATAGAGAGAGGTTATACCCTTCATTAGATCAACTAGTATGGTTGGAAAAAATTCACAGTTTCTTGGACATGAATTCTTTTTTTGTACCCAGAACAGGGGCTGGAAAGTTCAAAGTTTGATGCAGACTGAGAACAATTGTTCTGATTTTAATTAGCAGTTTTAATCAGTCTGACCACAAGAAAATAAAGGTTATTAGTTTCTACAGGGTAAAAGGAGAACTTATAAGCAGGTTTTCTCTTGAGAAAAGAGGAGAGGCAGGTCATTAATTGCAGAACACTGAAAGATTTTTGAGGGAAAGGTATAATAATAATTGTCCAAGAAAAGAGTCCATGACCTTAGTACGCAGTAGAATTAGGAATTATAATTTCATGCCTCACCTGTTGAAGGTGATTTCTAGCTATCCTGTGATGAAGATGAATAGAAAGTCAAAGAAATGATTTCATAAATAAATACTCCCATACTGGTAATAGATGTCTGTATCATTCTGCTGTTGTCTGTATGTTTCCAGTTTCTGGTGATCCTCAGTTATGTGAAACATGACCCTGAAAAATATATCAGGAATGCAGAAAAACGTCAGCCTGTGGCACAGATCAATATTGGCATTTCCCTGGAAAGAAGAGCACTTGCTGCAATGACTGGAGAAAAGGAGATTTTAGGAGTGTCCTGGAGTCCTCCTTTCTTCCAGTCAAGATGCAGCCAACATACTCTGATCCTGCATGCCTCTCACAGAATGGCAGAATGGCTGAGGTTGGAAGGGACCTCAGGAGATCGTCTAGTTCAACCTCCCTTCTCAAGCAGGGTCCATTAGGACACATTACCCAGAATTGTATCCAGATAGCTTTTGAATATCTCCAGGGGATACTCTACAACCTCTCTGTGCAACCTGTTCCAGTGTTCAGTCACCCTCACGGTAAAGTTTTTCCTTATGTTCAGATGAAACTTCCTGTGTTTCAGTTTGTGCATGTTGCCTCTCATCCTATTTTTGGGCACCACTGAGAAGAATCTGGGCCCATTCTCTTGACACCCTTCCTACAGAAATTTATGCACATTCATCTGATCTCCCTTGAACCTTCTCTTCTCCAGGATGAACAGACCCAGCTCCCTCAACCTTTCCTCTTATGAGAGATGCTCCAGTCCTTTAAACATTTTAGGAGGCTTTTGCTGGACTTGCTCTAGGAGCTCCATGTTTCTCTTGTACTGGGGAGCCCAGAACTGGACACAGCACTCCAGGTAAACCTCATCATGACTGAGTAAAGGAGGCCTCCCTTGACTGACTGGCAATGCTCTTCCTAATATAGCCCAGGTTACCTTCTTGGCCACTAGGGCATATTGCTGTCTCATGGTTAACTTGTCAACCAGGACCTCCAGGTCCTACTCAACAGCATTACTTTCCAGCAGGGTTAGTCCCCAGTTTGTAATGGTGCATGGGGTTATTCACCCCCAGGTGCAGGATCCTGCACTTGCCTCTGTTGAATTTCAAGAGGTTCTTCTCTGCCCATCTCTCCAGCCTGTTGAGATTCTTCTGAATAGTAGTACAGTACTCTGGGGTATCAGCCACTCTTTCCCTTGTGTATTGTCAGCAAACTTGCTGAGGAGGCACTCTATTCCTTGATCATTGATGAGTAAGTTAAACAATACTTGAACCACTATTGACCCCTGGGGGGAGACCACTAGCTACAGGCCTCAAACTAGACTCTGTGCCACTGATAACAACTCTCTGAGACCTGCCATTCAGCTAGTTCTTAATCCACCTCATCATCCACTCATCCAGCCTACACTTCCTGACCTTAGCTTTGAGGATATCATGGAAGACAGTGTCAAAAACCTTGCTGAAGTAGACAGCATCCACTGCTCTCCCCTTAACTATCCAACCATGTGTCTCATAATAGAAGGCAATCAGGTTGGTTAAGCATGATTTCCTTTTCATGAATCCATGCTGACTACTCCTGACCACCTTCTTCTCCACATATTTAGAGATGACCTCCAGAATGAGCTGTTTGTTCCATCACCTTTCTAGAGACTGAGGTGATGCTGACTGGCCAGTAGTTCCCTGGGTCCTCCTTCTTGCCCATTTTGAAGACTCAAAGACAAAGAGAAATATGTCTGCTTTCTACCATTCCTCAGACACCTCTCCTGATTAGCCATGACCTTTAAAAGATGATTGAGAGTGGCCTAGCAATGATGTCTGACAGCTCCCTCAGCACTCATGGGTGAATCCCATCAAGGCCCATGGATGTAACATCCATGGATGTGACATCCACTTGTGGATGTCAAGAGTACCTAAATGATCACTAACCTGATCCTTCTCAACCCAGGGAAAGTTCATAAGGGCACTCAGATTGGTGCCCAGTTTCTGGCTTACATGTACTTCAAGTCTCCCAGTGGAATGGCCCTCCTTTGAAGGAGAGCCCTTCCTAAAGAACTGCCTAGGGTTTCCTTTTGTAGGTACAGAGGGCAACTGCTATTAATCCCGGCCTTGCCCGTACCTTTTGGTATATTTTCTTTTGTCTTTTGAATCACAAGTACTTGTTAAGATTCTGTGAGCTTCCTTTCCTTCTCTTGCCCATATTCTGCTTTCTCAGATTATCTCAAAAATTGGAGTTTATTTAGTACTTACTAGAAAGAGCAGATGTGAATACAGATGTGAATGGAAAATATTCTTCCATCTCCAATATTTCCCTGAGTTTTCTTCAAAACAAGAGTAACTGTTGCTGTAGCTCCATGAAATATATCATTTTAAAATTTCATAGTACTGACAGTAACTTAGATTTGAGGGAGCTGAAAATATTTTAGGAATAACTAAGATCAGCACAATAATCCATGCTGATCTCCTTTGTCATACAGAATTGCAATCATAAGCTTCTTTATCAAGCCACAAATTCTTAAAAGAGAGGTACATAGCCTTGATTAAAGGGTGGCAAATCCAGTGTACACCCAGTAAATTGTCCCAATAATTATTTTCAAATTTATTTTTGGATCAGCTGATCACATTCCCTGAAATTTTCATTGCTGTTTCTGCACTGCCCAATGTGATATTAAAGTACATTTAGAGAAAAAGGTTAAAACCCTTTAATAGTAATGCAATTAGGGTGAACATCCTTTCACATCCATCAGATGTGAAATCCATTGCACAAAATCCATTGCACACTATGAATTTCATCTGAAAAACTGTTTTTGCTATCTCTGATGAAGTTCAAAATTTATTAGCTGAGGCAGGTATTTAATTAGAGTTATCTTGCAGTCTTAAGGCTAAAATGTGTCCACAGTCAGGAATAAAGCGAAAGACCCTGACCACAGCCATAAGATGGGAATACCTTCAATAAAATCAGTGACAATTACATCAAAGAAAATTAGCTCCAAGTCTTACCTAACATCTCTTGTTAAAGCTCAGATGACAAATCAGCTTTTACCAGCCTTTCTGTTCCAGCCTCTGATTAAAGCTATAAGCCTTTGATAAACTCCATGGAATGGTGTATTAGCCTCATTTGACTTTGTAATTTTAATTTTTATATATTGATGCTGTTTTGAAACATCACTTGGTTGTGTTTTTACTATGAGAAATAAACAAGAACAGGTAGTTTCCTTCCCACTTCAATTAGTAGATCATAAATATCAGCTTTAAATGAAATGGAAATAATACAATCTATGTAGCACCACTCACTAAGCAGCATGGAACCAATCCTGTCTGCAATTCCAGCTGGCAGCGTGGAACTGAATGTACAGATTGCTGAGCAAGGAGTAACCACAGCTCATCAGTCCTGCTGCTGATGAAGAAATGTTAGGAAATCATTTGCACAGAAAAATAAGCATTTAGAAAAGAGTTTCATCACTTAGTTATTTCTTAGAACTAAATACATTTAAGTGCTTGAGTAAAATAAGAATTTGAAATCTTTTCTACCCTAAATAAGATGTTATATTTAAAAGTTTAGATAAATCCTAATTTTATAGATTTCTTTTTAAACATATAGATCAGGAAATCAAAATGATCATTCAAATGACGTTCTACATAAAGTAGGTCATTGAACCCCACCAGTAATTTCTACACCAAACATAGCTTTATAGTACCTAATGTACATAGAACATATTTTTGTAAAGAAATACAGTCTTGAGTGAAAGATTCAGCTAATGGGGAGATTACCACCCCCGTTAGCAAGTATTTCATTGGCTAATTGAGTAGAAAGAGAAAAATACCGCATTTTGCATTTTTATGGCTTTAATATTTGACTACTGGATTGAAATCAGATATTCACAAAAGTTTTTAAATGTTTTCTTTTATAAACCAGAAACAGCAGTCCTCATATATATGAGGATGCTGAATCCTATTAGATTACATTTTGTAACATCTCTGAACTGCAACTTATATCTTGCTTGTCATGTGACTTGGTTCAGCTTGATTTTCTTTTGAAGATTTCCCCCTCCATCTTTCTGAGTAGAAAGTATCTTCCAGACTTTATCTTAGTCCTGTAGTGACTCTGAGTGATTTTACAATTTTCATGTGTTGGCACCAGGCCTGGAAGAACTATATTGTAGAAAGTGAGGAAATCTCATTTCTTGTTTCTTCTTAATGCTTCTTGTTTTGTTTTGGTTTAACTTCCATTCCCCCAGAATCTCACTGGAAGCACATATTGAGGTTATCTACTATTAACCTTAAGGACTTTTCAGAATTGTTGCTTCTAGAACAGAGTCTTGTAGTCTGAACTTACCCTTCTCAGATTTGATGTTTCTGACCTCTCCAAAAGCATGATGCTCTATAAGTAAATCTATTCTGGCAATTTTTTTGAGGGCCTATTTTTTCTCTCTGTTATACATTTCTACTTCACATATTGAAAGACATAGACATTTCTGTTTGATTCGGGATGCTCATCAGTAAAATTTTTCTTTCAGGTCAAGCTAAATGTTTGTCTGCTCAAAAAACACAACTAAATAGAATAGGTCCTCAAGGACTCTTTGTTCTTAAATGTCCTTTAATGTCTCTGTCCAGGAAAGCTCCTGCCTTAAGTGCCCACTTGAAAATATACTTGAGATTTCTGTATGATTTTGTCTGACCTTTTGCTAAAGCATGTCTCTGCTAAGCCACCTATTTCTGAGGCTCCCTTGAGTGGCTGATCAGTAAAGGCCTAAGGATGATATGCCAAAGCTGACAATCCCTGTTTATGTTTCAGTAAGAACATTTTGAGGTAACAATTATAAAATCCTATCAGTAAAATGATCAAAACAAAACTCTAGAATGCCTTAAAACAGTAGATGTTAGAATAAGGGCAGTGGTGTTGGGATCCAGAGTTTCTTAAAGTGTCACAGTAGCCTTGGCAGAGGAGGCAGAGAATTAAGAGGAAGGAGTTAACATATTTCTCCTAAAATAACAGCTTCAGTTCCCTGTGAAATCAATGGAAAGAAAGATAGAATATCTCTGAAGACCACGAGTAGTAGTAGCAGTTTAGCTAAAATAATAAAATTATTCTCCTCCATAAATAAAAAAATAAAATTGTTCTCCTCCGCTGAACGTTCAGGGAACTAGTAGGAATATGAGGAATTATTAAGAACTATAACTCAGTATTTTCTATTTCTCTACTGAACCCAAGAAGCAAGTTTTAAAGATGCAGCTGCATCAGCTGCCCTCTATTCTCCCTGCCCACATGGCTTGTGTAACACTGAATGCAGGAAGCATGGGATAGGTCTGCACTGGTTTGAGAGGATTTCAGCCAGTCCCTGGACCATAGCCAAACTATCACGGTGAATGCAGTAATGTGCCCTCCTGTTCTACTGAGCCTCTGTTTAGCCTCTGATCAGAACAGATGAGGACTCATTCAGGAAAGGGTAGGAAAAGTAAATAAATTCAGTCTGAAATCCTATCAGTAGTTTTACAGGCATCTGCTGTACAAGAAACTACAAATATTTCTTCATATAAAAGTAAGAAAAAATAAGCTGTTTTTACAGCTCTTTTCTCTGTTAGAAACTAAAGTTATTTGGATATATAAACATAAAAAGAAATCCAGCTATGAGATTGTACTTTGTCCTACAAGTTAGGTTACATGTTCTGCAGTGAAAGGCAGATGTCTCTTAACAAACTAATTTGGACAGCCTTCATCAGTACATCTGAAACAGTGCTTTTTATTTCTGCCCTTTGCAAATGTGCAAGCAAGCGAAAATCCATCTGGATAGGTAGAATTGATAAATTAAGGCATATACTTATAAACCAGAAACAAATTTTCTTAAGCGACAGTATTTGGCAAATTTCACATTCTTTCCTAAACACTATAAAATGGTAATAACTTAATTTGGTAATGAATCAGAAAGAGGATACTGACCCAGACCTCGAATATGTCATGTGCTGATGTTACTCAAATATTTCAGATTTCAGTGTTGTGAATAGCCACATACCCTAAATATTGTTTTCATACAATCATAGAATCATAGAACCATACAATGGTTTGTGCTGGAAGGGACCTTAAAGGTATCCAGTTTCAAAGTTTTAGTCAGAAAAATCTCTGAACAGATTACTACCAGGAAAAACAGACAAATAAAACAAATAAACAAAATAAATAAATAAATAAATAAATAAAATAAAGAAGTAGGATTTGAGGGTCAAATATCAAGTTATTTTATTCTCACACCAAAACTGTTTTTTTAACACGTCTAGAAACTACTGGCATGATACCTCTTTACTCTTGACTACTACCACTACAGTAATATCAAAGAATCAATGGTTAGGTTATAGGCTAGACAAAAAGGTTAGGGGGGTTCTCAGGAGGTCTCTACTCCAAGTTCCTGCTCCTACTGGAGCAGCTCCGAGGTCACCCCAGGCTGCTCAGGTTTTGTGCAGCTGGGGCTTGAAAATGCCCAAGGGTGGAGATCACATAACTTCCCTGGCAACCTTTTCCCCTGATTTCCCTGTCCTCAGAAAGAAAGATTTTCCTTATGTCCAGTCTGAATCTACCTCATTTTGCCTTATCAAATTATATCACAGTATTTTGGGCAGTCCATTTTTGATCCTAGCCACAAAATAATTGTCAGATTGCTGACTATTCCCAACCTCCATTCCACTCCTCTTTACTCTGTAAAATGTTCAACTTTTCACTGGAGATAAACTCTTTACCTCTGTTATTTATCCATTTCCAAGACCCGTTTTTTTCAACTAAATGTCAGTATAGCTATCCTGGAACATACAAACAGCATATAGGTGCAGGTAAATAGCACTTCTATTGAAGCAGAAAGTTACTTCCTGAGTAAAAATAGTGTGATGTAGTTTTAAAGCCTGTGCTATGGAGCGCGATATTAGTCATTTGCCAAGATAATAGGTCTGATCCTCCATGGTGCTACTCCAGCTGCACTTCTTCTGTGCATTTCCATTGTGATATAAAACTGAAGTCATACACCAGTGAATCAGGCCTAGAAAGTTTAAGAAAATAAGAAATGAAGGTGTGGTGGGAGGTTAATTTCCCTCCTACAATATTTCACAACACTGAAAGCAACAAAACTTTTTTTTTTTTTTTTTTTTTCTTAACTGAAAGAAATGTAATCTAGCTTTCAACTCACCACATAAAGTAGAACTATTGTTCAAAACTTGCTTACAAAGAAGGTCCCTAGTTTGTAGCATATAATGTTGTCTTCTCACTCGTTTTCAATAGCAATTATCACTGTCTGGATAGGCAATTGGACTATTGGAAAATACATGAAATATGCAAAGAATAAGAAAAGAAAGATAGGCAAAGTAATATTCACAGAAAGCAATACTTCAACGCACCCAGAATTAAAAACATCAGACATACAGTTTACTGAATGTCTGCACAATAGAGAAGAATTCATCTAAGACTCCTAAACTGAAATGACAGCAATGTTATTTGAGGAACTGGAGTATAGTTCTAGGAGTTGTTGTTCATACTGGGGAGTGACAAATAAGATTTGATTTATTTCTGTTTTAAAAAGTTAGCTTTTCTGTGTTGTTTTTTTTTTTTTTTTTTTTTTCTTTTCAATAATGTTGAAGAAAAAAATAAATGTTTAAAACAATTTATTAGTTCACTTGCTCTTGCTTCTCATTGTATTTCTTTCCTAACCCTGTCCTTTATGATTAGGCCTTCATATGACAATGTAACAGTAAATAGCTTACACTGAAGTTAATATTTTCTAGCAAACCATCTATTATGCTAATCCACAAGGAACATGATGGACTACTGAAAAGATTCTCTGGTTTCCAAATGCATCAAATGAAGATCATCATCAGAAGACTTTTATTTTTAGTCTTATGGTTCAGAAGAAATGGGTTAAGACTTAGAAGATCTATTCAGTATTATTTAGGGAATTATAACTTCTCTACATTTCCAGAACATTATGCTCAATAATACTCTAAAACAGTACTAATTTCTCTGCTGCATTGTCAAGTTATCCTGTCTTAGTAACAAGAAACACAGTATGAAACTGGTGGAAAAAAAAAAAAAGCCGCATAATAGTTTGAGTTCTGTATAATTGAGTTCCCCAAATCTGCCCTCAGATGCTAAATCACAGCTCTAATTTGCAAGAGCAAGAGAGAGACTCATACAATCTGAACAAAAATCAGCACTTACTGTTTAATTCCATCACAAATCTTCTTAGTACATTAACATCATTATTCTATTACTCTATTATTACTTTTAGCTGGGACAATGTTCCCTGACACAACCTTCCCCTAAAGGATTTAGCTGCCCTGACATAAAAAGGAGTCCAGACTCAAGATGTAATTTTGATCTTTATTTTATTTCTGTGTTTTGTAAGAGAAAATGTGATTGTGGCAGCAATACCAGCAGCAAAGGGGTGAACTGTCTGTGATTTGCTTTCCCAAAGTAAAGCAAACTTGTGCCTTTGCTTATAGCATTAGCAGTCAAATATATCATCATTTTGTTTAAGGCTACTCAAGAATAGGTCTCCAGAGTATTTTATGAACACAAATCAAGGGTGGTCACTGTCCCAGAGAATTTTAATTTAAAATTGTTCAGACGGAAAATGTGAGAAAACCCATCCACAAGCAGAGTCAAGGAATATTATAATAATTCAACTCTTCAGGATCTGGGGGAGTAGAAGACAGAGAAAGTGAATTAACTTAGATAAAAATAGGGAAAAGATGGCAAGGAGGACATTTCCAGAGTGAACACAGGCAAAAATAGACTGCAACTTATATGACAGAGGGTGGAAGCCAACACCCTTGAGAGCAGGACAGAGAGGATCCCATCATTGTTAAGGAACATCCAAAACCTCTAATGTCTTACTCCAGGTCTTACTAGCTGGGATCTCTCCCAACTTATTCTGCAGCTTCTGGCCAGGGACTTCCAGACAGCAGTCACCCTCTGACCTGGTCTGTGACCATTCCT
The DNA here is from genome assembly GCF_009819795.1 of Aythya fuligula. Taxonomy (NCBI): domain Eukaryota; kingdom Metazoa; phylum Chordata; class Aves; order Anseriformes; family Anatidae; genus Aythya; species Aythya fuligula. The sequence continues at coordinate 66,869,448 of NC_045562.1, forward strand.
GACAACACTTTTGCTGTTCAGGAGCCCGTGCCTGGTTGCCCTCACCTGGCAGTGAAGCTCCCTTGAGGTCATTTAAGAACACCTCTGCAGTACAGTGCTGAGACTGCTGCAACTATATCAGAATACATAACCCCATGGTATTTATGTTCTGTTTGTAAGAAAAACATCATTTTCTAGAGTTTTATCATTCAGGGCACATCCCATAAACCAACCACCATAGAATGCTGTATTGAAGAAAGCGAAGGCTCAACAAGATAAGGAGTGTACTTTAAGGATAAGAATAATTAAGTGTACTATCAGGTCAAACCTTTCAGAGTTTAAGAGAGTGAGTTTGGAGTGAAACAAAAAAGGTGCGCCTTCTCACTCATTGCAGATTTGCATTTGAAAAACCTTGTTATGTTGGAGCAAGCACATTTAACAATTTTTGTTGTTGTTGTTTTGTTTTTCCTGCCAGGCATAAGGTTTCTTTGGAAAGGAACATCCTCTGCAAAGCAAGCAAATTCTGCAGATCAGACTGAGTCTTCAGTTTTGCATCACTCACTAAAATAAACAAACATGTATCTAAAATCCCAATGATTTTCTCCATTGATTTCTTAAGGAATTATTCTGAAAGACCACAAAATAGCAATTCCAAGGCATACTTAAGGATTTCCCTTTTTGATTTATGCACAGTTTTTTTAAAGAACAAACTTTTCAGTGAGAAGTGAGAATTAATAGCAAAAAAAAAAAAAAAAAAAATCAAGTCCTAGATCTTTTATTACTATAAATTTTACATATTGCTGAAATTAATGCACATGAACTTGTCAGCATCAGATCAAGTATGATAGAAATTGAGGAAGTTTTGACTGCGTGTAGTCAGCACCAGTGTCAACATGAACCTGTCACTGAAAATGATGACACGGGAAGAACCATTTTTCTGACAAACATTGTCAGAATAAATACAGGTATTGCATAATCACACTATATCATTAGTTTTTCACACTAAAGATGTCTTAACAAGAATTCTGTTTTAAAACTATTTGTTGGTAACAAAAATTGATTAAAATTCTGCTAGAGCCATTGAAAATGAATAGCCCTCATAGAATGGAGGCTTCTCCTGCCAATAATGAGAATGGGGTGAAACCAATGCATGAACAGTACTACTATTTCATCTCATTGAGTCTTGGCTGTCAGAAAACATCCCAAACAACAGATCTTTGAGTACTTAATTTTGTTCAAAAAAATAAAATGAAATCGTATATCAGGAATTACATTCTTTCCTTCGGGGCAGCTGAACAGGCAGAGTGGAACTAGGTGTAGTTCCACACACTTCTAAAAGGCTCTTCCATCATCACACACTGCCTTGGTGTCAGTGCAGTGTTGTAACCAGATAAATGACAAGACCAGAAGCATCAATTTTTCTACCTGTTATCTCTCCCTTTAGATGTTTAATCATTTTACTTTATACAACTAGTCTGATTGAGGCTGCAGTAGAAGTCTTCTTTGTACTCCTTTCATGGTCCTTTGGTGAATAAAGATGTCTCCTCCTCAACCATCATGCATCAGCTCTCTTCTCATCATGCTTCATAGATGTTTAATTAGCTCATCTCAGAGAACCTGGCAGAATTCAGAAGTTGCTGCTAACACAGAGCTTCTTCTGTGCTCCTCAAGGGACAACTTTGGAGGTGAAGATGGGGATGTTCATCTGTTACTATGGAGACAAAAGCAGAGTCAGCATTCACTAATGTCCCATTGGTGCACAGTGACATTTCTGGGTCTCTATAGTAACAGAGGAGTTTCTTGGTCTCTCTGCCCATCTCTAGGGTGAAAGTGCAGTCCTGAAAGGACTGAGATACAAGGACTGAGATGCAAAGATTGATTCAAGTGACTGTAGTTAGATTCCACAAAGACAAACAATTAAATGATTGTTTTCTGTTCACTCATAGGAGAATATTTCTGCTACTGAACAGTATCATGCAATATGGAATAGAAAGTGACAGCTGAGTTCCAGCAAAAGCTGATAGAAATTATAGTTTAGGAAAATCAGGCCCTGAGTTTGCAAAAATAAGCTATGTTTATGAAAGACTACAGGCTTGTCCTGTTTTTTTTTTCATGTTTTTCATGTAGATTTACTATTTTTACACTGTATGTTTTTTACAATGACTGGTCTGTGCTTAAGAAGCTGAGTTTGATATACACAGAGTGTCTAAAAAAAACAATTAACTACATTTTTTCTCATACAGTGAGCCATGATTCTTGAAACAATTGTAATGGAACTCAAAGGATGTTAAGAAATGTTCAGATCCAAGTTCTGTTAGCAACCTGTAGATGTTATTGGAAGCTCTTGTCCAGGCAAAGTGGCTGAGTGTTTGCAACTGCAGCCAGGAATTACAGCTGGCTCTCAGTCTCATACTGAAATACTTGAGATGCTTCCAGCAATTACAGGTAATCAAAAATTTCCTGGTGAATATGAATGCTTCAGGGTAATGGGACATAGCATGATGATTGATAGGTGCACCTAAAAATGGAAATTTAGCATTATCACCTAGCATATCTATTATTTGAATAATCTGGGTAATCACAGAACAAGATGAAGTCCTAAGGAATAGGCATGATATCCCCTGGTCCCTTCTTTGGTTTTGTGGTAGAATGACTGGGAATTGTGAAGAAGGAAATGGGATGATCTTACTTTTATAGTGAGAATTTTTGAACCTTTCAACAGTAGGACTACATATTGAGTTAAGGTTCTGCTATTGTAGTGTTTGTTGTTATTGTTGTTTGTTTTGTTTGTTGTTGTTTGTATTTTCTTTTTTCCTAATAATTTTGTGTTCTTCGCTGAGAAAGATCTAGACGTATAGGTCTCATTAACAGCAACTTTAATGAGGACAGTCCATTGTCGCCATTTACTTTCAGCTCGCTTTCTCAAATATCTGAGCAAAACTGGAAAATTCAAATTTGTATATGATACAAAGAACTGGGATAGATAGCATAAAGCACCCAGAAAAAAAAAAAAAAAAAAAAAAAAAAAAAAAAAAGATAAATCTCAAAAGATCCAAAATGAACCTCTAAGTAGCTGCACAATGTTTTCAGGAAAAAATCTATGATTGCTTATAGAGTATGGAAATGGACAGGGCATCAACAGCAAGCTACATATACACTCAAGCATCAATTGAAAGAGTAAAGCAAATCACAGGGTCAGAGGGTGAGCTTAAACTCAGTAAAGGATAATTAAATACAAAAAAAAAAAAAAGAGAGAGAGAGAGAGAAAGAAAACCAGAAAAATAAATAAATAAATAAATAAATAAATAAATAAATAAATAAATAAAAAACAAGCATAAGAAGCATGCAAAAGCATGTAACAGGATGTGTGCAGAAGTTTGTATGCAAGGGCAATGCTTTCTTTAGAGATTGTCTCACTGACTTTTCTTTGTGAGCTGAGATCATGATACACCTCCAAGATGACTTGGGTTAGAGATTTTCTTATCAAATATTCATCCAAGGAAAGAGAGGCATTGACTGTGTTTCCTTGGTTAAAGCAGGGAGCTTTCAGGTTCAGTGAGGCAATTCGGCAAATGTGGGAGCTGCAACATGACCAGAAGTAACAGGACTGCCTTGTCACACTCAGGGAATAGGAGAAACAGAGCCCAGGGTGCTTTCTTCTTCATGCTAAATAGCTACAAAACTGCCAGCATGATTGTTCAAGTAATTTCAGTTGGTTTACAGTCATCCAGTGGATAATAAAAACAGGCCAGAAAGAAAAGAACTTTAAAAGGGCTCTGTTTCTATTCCCTGGCTGATAAGATTGCCTATTGACAAGTGGTAACCCACAGCAACCAGAAAAATATATTGAAGATATAAGTTAATAATTACAGTGATACACTGTGCCTGTAGCTCTGGGATACAGTAATATGTTTTCTTGCTGTCCATCTTAAACTAGACTATAGAAATCCATATACTGAAGCGATGTTCAGGACCTTATTCAAGCAGATGGCTGCACATTCAATGAATGAAGCAGATCTCTGATGTGAGATTGAGGGCCCTGGCTTGCCCTCCATAAACATTTCCATCTGAGATTGTGCAGAGAGTGAATTGCCTAAATCAGATGGCTGATGTGCTTATTCTCTCTGAAGTTTTCTGTCCCTCATATGAGTAATTTTCAGTTCAAGATGGACCACCTCATTTTTATCTAAGTACTTCTTAATCACTTTTTGTGCTTCTATTAGTATCATCATGTCCCTAAATCTCTTTTCAGCTTTGTAGGCTCTGAAGCTCCTATTTTTCACCATTTGTTTCAAAAAGAGAGTTTTTTTTCCAGTCTATCACTTAACTCAATTAATGTCTCATATTTCTTTGACAGTACAATGTGTGTTATCATTGTGATTTTCATGATCTACTTAGGAACTCAAAGCAGCTTTTTTTTTTTTTTTTTTCTCCTCTCTCAGAAGTACTCCTCTTTGCAAAAGCACAGATTCATTAGGCCTAAATTAGGAGCCTAGTCACTTACAGAGAGTAATTCAGCCCATCTCACACCTAAACTGACCCTTCAAAATACCTTGTTCTCTCATTTGTCTATGGAGAGCACTAAAAAAAAAAAAAAAAAAAAAAGCTTATGATGTAGGTTTATCAGTTATGTGTGTAGAGTTAAGCAGGAAGGACCACAGTCTTTTGCCTCTTGTGGCAAAATCTTAGTTCTTTCCTCTTGTTCACAATGACAGTTAATTTACTTTGCCTTCAGTGACAGTTAATTACATTTGCCTTCTTTTTTTAAAAATAAATCCCAAATAATATGCTGATTGACACGTCGTTTTAGAAATCTAATATCAGCTGTTCAATCTGAAATAACAGTTTGCAATATCAGATTCTGTAAGGTAAAACCTTATAATATGTTTAATTTCATTCATTTGTCATTGCAGAGAATTAATAAAAGGGGGAAAATATCGAACGTAAACAAGTATGTACAGAACAGGCTTGCAACTCCATGTAGCAAGCATTCTGTAATCTGTAGTGATTCAGGCTCCACTAATTGCAGAGCACAACTAAAAGTAATTTAGAGAATACAAATGGAGGAGGAGGAGAGTTGCAACTTGCCTCCAGACCAAAGCCATGATGACTCTTCTATCTACTATTGATACAGTAAATATTTCCTTGATCTTTATTTTCCATTTCTTTTCAACCTTTCCAGCTCCTCATATAATCAATTTAAAATAAGAAAACACCCTTTTCTTCCATTCTCTGTGTTGTTCCACACCATCAGTCCTTTTCCACCCTGTCAAATATTCTGGCAGCCCATCACTGATTTACTGAGAAATAGATTTGCATGTCTTATACTCAGGATTAAAAAGAAGCAGGAATCCCGACTTTTGTCAGTGGATGAACAAAATGCAAGAGAATAACATTATTTGCCCCTAAACTCTGAAAACTTTTAATCAGTTCATTTTCTAGAGACACAATCTCCTTTCCTGATAACATATCTCACCCCAAATAGTAGGCTGACATGAACTCCTAAATTAATAAAATGGGAAAGAATGTTCTTCAGCCAATAATAAAGTCAAACCACCTTGAGGACATGGAGACAAAGAGTTTATATTTTGTTCTACAATGCATATATGTGTTGACTGCCTCTGTTACTTAGAGTGAGGAAAAAAAAATAAAACTACATTTTTCAATAGTCCATTACTGGAAAAAAAAAAAAAAAAAAAAATCAGCAATAAGACATTCCAAGAATCTAAGGGGTCTCTGGGGCCCACCTTATTCCATCGTGCTCCTTTGGGAACATGATCAGTGTGTTTCTATTCAATTAGTTAATTCTGAATCAGCGATGCTGCAACACTCTTACACGTCAGCCCCATGTGCCAGATGCAGTTGCATCTGCTCTTTGGGTTGATGGAGGAGAGCAGCCACAGCAGCTGCAGAGCACATGTGTGTCTAGATGCACACATGTCCCTGAAATGATGGTTGGAAAAGAACCCATACCTGTGCTCCGATGCTAGGGAAGAGAAGACATGTCGCCACAAGTATAATCACTGTTGACTAGCAGAAAAGTGCACAGAAAAAATCTCCAGACTTGCAGGTGGTACAAAGCTCTTTGGAGAAGTAATTCTGTGTTGATAATAAGTCCAGAAGGACCTCACAAAAGTGAGAAAGTGAGTGAAAAGGTAGCAGGTGATCTTCAACATAAATTACTGCAAGGTAGATTGTCTAGGCAAAAGTATTCAAAATTACATCTACATGATGCTGACCTTTAAACTGGCAGTGGCAGTTTGGGAAAAATAATATGGGATCATCATTGGTAATTCTAAAATCATGAATTCATTGTATGGTTGTAGCTGAATGCCTCCCATCTCCTCACCCCTCCAAATATATATTTAAAAAAAAAAGGGGGGGGGGGGGTCACCAGGAATTGTATTGAAATGGAGCTTTGGTGTCATAACATCTTGGGTATTACATGTACTTATGGTCTCCATACCATGGGCTGGACTAGTGGTGATAGAAAAAGTATAGAAGATGGCAAGCAAAAAGATCAAATCAATAGAGAATCAGTCTTGCTTGGATCTTCAGTTTTGGAGAACAAGGCTGAAGTGAGTGTTATTGAGATGTACAAAATCATGAAATCATATGATAAAGTGAAAGGAGAACTGTGATTTATCAGATCTTATGGGAGTAGAATTAGGGAGTGTTGGATGATATCCAGATAGCTGGATGTCAATTTAAAACACATACAGAATTGTTTATACATTCAGTAGGGAACCTAGAGTTTGTTGAAACAGGCTTGGGGGAAGATTTATCAGTAGCTTCAGAAGGGATTGGAGAAATTCACTGTTTAGTTCTTAAGGGAGTAAATAAAAGCATACTCTTTAACTTTCCTAACCTGATGACTGTGAATGCTGGAAACAGTATGTGGAGTTGGATAAAAAATGAAGGCCAGGCTCAGGTACTCCCCTTAAACCGTATTATCTAATGACATTTTCAGAGTATAGGGATAGCTGGAGCAGACATCAAGCCACTTAAGGCATTTCATAAGGGCATTTCATGCTCCTACAACTAATCAAAGACGTGCCCAAGCAGCTGTCAGTCCCTCACCTGTTACTAACACTCACTCTCCATCCATCCAAGGTCATAGTTCAGCCACATGAGGTACCCATTTTTAAGCCCATTGGCTCAGATCCTTACCTCAATCATGTTGTTTCTGTAGTTTTTTTTCCATTTTTTTTTTTTCTTTCACTAAGTCATTTTCAAGCACACTTAGTCACATCACTGAGACAGAATGAGTACCATAGAGAGAAGTAAATCTTCTGCAGCATCTCTTGTGCTGTTAGAAGACATAAACTGAATTTAGAAAGCTCCAGACCAACATTTAGTTTAATAAATGGGTCTTTTCCATGTGCACATATCGTTATAATATTATATGAGTGTATATTTGTCTGTCTGTAGGAAATCTGATTTACTTTATAACTTACAGTATTGTTGTAGATGTCCATGTATTTTAGCTGAGTTCAGTGCACTTTTCTACTTTAAATAACAAACAAGTGACTTGTTAAACAATGCAGTGTTTATAATCTGATGTTTTGGCCAGTGTTTTCTAAGGATAAAGGATTTTCAAGGTAATGCAATGTCAAATTAGCTACTCATGTCATCAGCTACCCATATCCTGGTATCTAACTATCAAATTTTGAAGTTCTAATTAAATTCTTTGTGGCTTACAGTATACTTATCATCCAGTCTAATATGATTTGCTTCAATGTTTTCTTCAATAATTTAACTCGGGTTTTGTAGATGTATTATGCACATTTCTGGAATGTTAATATTTGCTGTGTCTTAGTAAAATAATTCAGCTAAATACCAGAAGCATTCCTGCAAGAGGTTTGGTTTTGGTTTCTAAAGGGAAATAGAGGTATTGAACAAATTACATACCTTCTAAGGTATGTATATCGGAACACAGCTATAAACAAAAATTCAGGTGGACAGGACTACTAAGCTCATTAAAGAACAGTTTCTTCTTTTCATGTTTAAGTTAACAAACAATTTGGAAGAAAATATTAACTTGTTACTGATAAAATTTGAGAGAACACCAAAACTGTTGAACTGCTAAATAATGAAGAGATCAAACTAATAGAGCATTAGTGATTGTAAAACGTACCTTTAGGATTAAAATGAATCCTCTGGATGATTTTTGCTAATAATTTAGAAATTTTAAACTTTTTAATTCCTATGAAAATGATCGCTGGAAGTACATATCCCATTAGAAATTACATATATGTAGATTATCCAAACTTGTTTTTCTTGGACACATTTTATGAGTTCCTTAAAACTCTTCAATAGGCTAGAGAGGACCATAAGCAAGCACAGCTTTAGATCCAGATCCTTATGTGGACAGATTTTCCCTACAGATGTAGCTGTCCCGCAGGTCTCTAAGTATAAGAGAGATTGTCAGGCACCAGAGCAGAGCAAAAACAGCAGGGAAAAAAGAGCTAGTAGTGTGAAATGCAATTAAATAAATTTGTAGTACAGATAGAAAGGATTTCACATAGAAGTATAAAAAGTCCCCTGTGGTTCCTGGAGAGGACAAAAAAATAACTCTGTGATGTGTATCATTAAACGTTGTGCTTCTATAATCAAAATTGCCCTAGAACTCTGAGAGGCTTCCCTGCAAGCAACGCTGGAATAACTACTTCTACAAATGTTTGGTGTGGACTGTGTCTCCATTTTCCAAATAAGGTTTCCTCTGTCAGAACAAGCTGAATAAAAATGTTTTGACTGTGAGATTGCTGCACTATAATTCTTTCATCTAGGCAATAGGAGAAGTTTATAGCTCTTAATTTTAAATAATCACTACTGAAAAGAACAGTTTAGATCTTTGGCTGGAATAAATTGATGTAGCCACATGAAATCAATGTGGCTAAACCTACTTAAATGCAAAAAAGGTCTGTCTCTAAACCTAAACATCCGAGAAGTTAAGATTATGCATGCAAATTCAGCAAACTCCTATTCAGATGCAAATTTCCCGTGGGAAGAGGGAGAAGGGTAGGAGAGAAACACTTCTCACTTCCACTCACATCCCTGCATGCCAGCACTGCAGTGCACACCTTAAGGCAGGGAGCCTCTGCATCTGAATTGCAGACCTGCCGCACTAAGGCAGCAAACATGGAAATGCTTCTGCTGATCTTCTTGGATTCTGAAGTGCTTTGGCACCCACTCCTTTAACGAGCCACCCCAATTTTGGAGCCTTCATGCACTATGGAAGGAGTCGTATTTTTGGTGTGTGTGATGGTGGCATCCTCCAAGCTATTCAAAACCTACAAGTCTTGTGCAAGGGATGGTGGGGCTGGCAACTTCCCAGCACAGCCAGTGGGATCGGAGAGTAAAGCTGTTTGGGTTTGGGGTAGTGTTCAGAGTGGTTGTAGAGATGCAGAAAACATTGGGCCATAAGTTTATTGAGAGTTCGGCATTTTTATATAATTTTATAGAGGTGGGTCTTAGAGTAGCGAAAAGGATTTAGCACCTGTGTATGATACCAGGCTTCATTAATTCTCCTCCGTGTGAGAGGAGGAACTTGTTCTACAGCAGGCAAACATTTCTGTTATCTCTTCTCTGGTGGAGGAGTGTCAGGAAACAAGTATTTCTCAAAGCTGTTTCCATTATCTTTCTTTGAGGAAAACAAATAATTTCTTCAAGCTTATCCCCTGCCAGTTTAATTTGGGTAGGCTAGTCTGGTGGCCTGCAGCAGGAGCAGATGTAAAACTGTGCAGGGCAGAACAAAATGATAATCATTGCTTTAAGAGCAGAACTGCATCTGGAGTGACCTGAATGAATACTGATCTCTTTCATTCCCATGCAACATGAAAAGCATGTGTGAGCATGTGTGAGCATCATGCAGAGAGAGATTCCTTTAAGGAAATAGAATCATTCCATTTGACAAATTTTTCTTGTTTCATGGTATTTAGCTCTTTATCACAGTCAGTTCTTAGAAGCTTAGTGTTTATCTTCATACTGATTCTGAACCTGAAATAAAGGGATTAAAAGTCCTCAGTTATGTGAAGGCTTTGCATTGACAGGAGATATGTAAGGAGTGAAGCAGCTGAATCACCAGGCAGAGAAAAAGCAGCCTGCTTCCTTTGGCACGTGTGTGCTCACAGACCCGCACCAAGGGACATGCTTCTCACAGTAACAAAAGCTGCTGCACACCACAGACACTGACAGGCATGGCTCCGCAACATTGCTTTGGCACTAGTTATATTTGCAAGATGTGGAAAAATGATGGGAAAGCCCAGCACTCCTCTTCCCTTCATTGCAATTTGCAAAGCCAATGTTTCTTTAGGATTGACATACAAAAATTAGTTTTGCCTAGCATCTCTGTAAACAGAAAAGCTCAATGAAGGCTAATTTTAAACAGATTTGTGTCTGGAAGATAAAGTTAGGTGGTTCCTTGTTTAATAAGGGATGAAAACATTCAGCAGTCTTTCCCTGAGCATAAGGAGTGGTATACTTTCATTCATCCTGAGGCTAACTTTTACACAACTTGTAGAAACTTAATACTTTTGAGATCTCTTGTCCTCTATAGTTACTATTGACCAGCAAATTAAAAGGCTATTGGCAGGCCCCAGAGACAGACAGGTGCATAGACTTGTTCACCAGTGCAATATCACTGAAGCTTCATTTCCTTATGGATTTGACAAAATTGCATCCTGAAGCTAAGGCACTGCACAGTGTTTGTCAGTGCACAAAAACCATGCTACACACCACACGGTGCAGCAGTCTCTTTATTAATGCTCTGGCAGGAGCACTAAGGGTTTCAGAACAACATGCTCTAGGGCAGTAAGAACAGAACCACATCCAGTCCGTGCCAAAAATCAACAGTCAGCAGCCTCCCCTGCAGAAACACTACTGAAAGGCACACTGACCGTAATCCAAGGCAAAATGCCCAAGTCATGGCTGCTTCTCTCTTCTAACTAATTAACTCTACTAACGTGAGTGTCATACAGGTCCTTGGAGCAGTCAGGGTCTCCTCTGAGCTCACCTAGCTGGGGAAAGAGGAAGTCCATCTGTCTGCAGAAGTGCATTAGCACTTCTGAGAGTGAAATGAAAAGTGCATGAGCACTTCTGATGAGCCTTTCAGGCTTATCTTTGGGTGACATATCAACATCTTTGCTATTGTTCGCTTGAATTATAAGCTACATTAAAGTCTCCAGGTTTTTTAGTAGTCTGTGGACATTGTTCTTCAGCTAGCAACATAAGTTATATCAAGACAACTCATTTCTATGAAACAATAGAAAACAACAGTTCAAAGTTTCTTCCTCTTCTTTTTCATGAAGCCAATCTCCTCTAGGATTTGTCATAGAAGGTACCTCCCATTGCACTGTGCTCTGTAATATAGTATCTATACATAGCTCATACTATAAAACAAATGCACTGGGAGAAAGCTAATGATAATTAGGTTTGGAGACTTCAATGTGGTATTACACCACAGTTCAGCCTCCTTTTTGTAACAGCTTGTAGAGACTGTGAAAGATAAATAACCTATTCAGGGAAGAGAAGGACACAAAATTACCTTGAGGTGAGCTCTCCAATTACAGTTCAAGTTGCTTTAAAGATGAAAATGCTAGGTATGTATGAGTAACTTTGCATTGTATAAGTCCAAAGAAGCATACCAGTTGCAGTCAGGAAAGGTTCTATGCCTTCATATGGTTTGTGTGCACAATATGATACTATGTCATTCTGACTAACAGTGGAAGATAATAGACACTGTTAATGTCCTGTGTTTAAAAAGAGCTATTAGATATCAGTATCATCAAAGAATTCAAAAGTAAGAAAACATACATCAAAAGGAAGCAGCCTATATACATAAAAGATAGATATGAAAACTGTTAAACTGTAATGAGATAAACCAAAAGTTAGGGATAAGAGTGAAAACCATAAAAATAACTGTTATAGCTTCCCTGTAAGTATTGAAACTAAATGTTAACTCTTATGTTGTGTCAAAGTCAGAAACTCTTGTTCAAAGTATAGGATTCCCAAAAGCCTAAAAGTTGTAGCTACTAAATAGAAAATTATGCTAAATTGCTGTGAAGCAGATAAATAGTTCATAATGATTCTTTTCAACATTGAAAGTGAAAAAAAAAAAAAAAAAAAAAAAAAAAAAAAAAAACAGGAAAAGTTTTAGATGGCTAAACACTCTTGTAAACTTTACCTGATCCCTGGCCCAAACATTGTTTTTCTTTCCTTCTCACAGATATGCTAGTTTATCAGGTGAAATCCAATTTGTGTTAGAACAGTTTTGCACATAAAAACTAGTTTCGTTAAGGAAAAAATACCAACATTAAGATGGGTAGTGTTGTTACAAGAAAGTAGATAGAAAAAAGTAGCTGGAAGCAAATTGGAAAGTGATGCTCTCCCCAGAGTTCATGAGCAGGGGTGTAATGGCTGGCAAACTGTCCTTAGTCAATTATCTGTTACGTTCCCATCACAAGACACAGCTTTTAGTTGACAACTCTATTTAAGCTAAATGTTCATTTTCGTTCTCCACACAAATGAGTGTCCCTGTCTGGGATGGGTAAAGCAGTAGCAGGAGCAATGTTCTTCAGCAGAGGTGGAGGAACCTCCAAAAGGAGAGGGAACTACCAGGACCCACACAGAAGAGGCAGGCCTGGGAGCCCTGTGTACTCAGCTCCTGACTTACCTATATTTGGGAAAAGACATTTGAGAAGAGGGGACTAATGTGACCCCCAGAGCATAAGGCATGAACAAGGGGAGAGGCATCTAGGTCCTAGAAGGCTCTGGTTCATCTTTAGTGGGGCCAGGAGCAGTGGTGTGGTGGCCTAGGGTATGATACCATTAACCACCTTCAGAAGGAGTGCCTTTCCGTGGAGAGGTACCTCCCCCAAGGAGCAATACCTACATTATTTTGCATCTCTAGTTCTTAATGCTGATTAACTTGTGCCAGTCAAGTACTTTACCTGGGGCAGTAATCATGAGCTTGGCAAGGGAGGGCATTGGAAGAGAACACAGTATTCATTCTACCTTTATTTTCAGAAATTTCCCTGCTGGCATTTGTTGCCATTAATCACTTAGAGTTGATTTCAACTCCTATCAAATTAAACCTTCAAAACAGAATTAAAACAACCGAAAAGGGCCTGAAAAAGTCTTCCAAAAAGATACATTCACATAATGAGAATCTCTTAACATGACTGATGGCTCAGCAAAAGAAAAATATTGTTATCACAGTGCAACAAGAATGAAAGCCACTGACATGTTGAACCATCCACACCACTCCAGAACATGCACATACACCCCTGGAATAAAAATACACTGAAAAGTTATGCAGCTCCTGAACAAACTTCAGTTCATCTTATGTATCTTTTCTGTTTTGTTATCTCCTCTTCTGTGGCCCTGGAACTTCCTTCGAAGGCAAGAGGAAGGATAGTAACCAGCACATAAGCATCTTTCTGGTGTTATGGCAGGGGATAGGCTAATGCTTGGTGTATTACACGTTATTAAAATAGTGTTTACAATCATAATTATTAAATTTCTTGTGATGTTCTCTGTAGTATTCATTATATAGTGCCTATCTGCCTTGCAGGCACTGGATAACTAAATCCTTACTGTACTACTCTGAGGTGAAGTATATTAATTTCGCAGGTAGGGAACTGATCCAGAGGCATTGAGTACAAAAATTTCCTGCAATGTTGGGAGCTTAGTTTGCAGAAGCTATAACCCTTCCTGGAGGATATATATTGATCAAATTTCTCCTTAGGATTGCTAAATGTGCTTTTTAAAATTTAATTTACATTAATTTAATTTACATAGCATGGACTATCTGTTTTATAGACTAAACTTACAAGAACACCTGATTTGGATAAGCTTCTTCTGACCTGCTTTTCTCACCCACCCCACCCCCCCAAAAAAAAAAAAAAAAAAAAAGGCTTAGGCATAGGCTTAGCTCTTAACAAGGGGTAATATATATAATACAAAAAAATACAAAATACAAAACATTGTGTCCAGTACTAATTCAAGAAATAAGATTTTTACTATCAATTTCATCACAAACATGATTTTCTTTATTTACTTAAGAAAACAAAAGTGTTATACTTTGTTGTTGTTGTTAATTATGTAGAAAAACAAAACAAACAAACAAACAAAAAAAAACAACACATGCTTTTTAAGTGTGCAAGTGGAATGACTATAAACAAAGCAAAACATCCCAAGCCTTGGAAGAGGCCAACACAACAAGTGTGAATTCTAGGATTTCATCTTGCCTCACAAGATTATCAATGTTTTAGCTGGATCTTTTCAAGAATGATTATGGTTTCTGATTATACAGTAGAAAGGAGTCTGTGGAAAAAAGCAGCCTTAAATCTAAACAACCAAATCAAAATGGTTTTATTTCCCTTGCTATAATTAGATGTTTCAAACTGTATATTCAAATCAGCCAGAACTTTAAAGAGCAGTACATTTAAAATATGAACTCTTAGAGAGGCTTATAATTCAGAAAACTGAAACTGAAAGCTTTACATCCAATTTCAGCAACAGAATATACAGGACAATGCAGCACCCCAAATAGGCCTTTATAACACACGCCTTTCAGTAGGAGTGATGCCACACATGGAAATAGCTCCCTTTCATACTCATTACAGCTGCCTGCTCCAAGTGGCATGTCACATCTTTTGCTGTGTTTCTTTGTCCTTCATTGAAGGATCATTTACTCGTCTAGTTCTTTGAGTTAAGGCACATTAAAAGTAACCAATAATTTGTGACATTCAAGAAGTGGCAGTTCATTTCAAAAAGTTTTAAACCTGTTATTTGGGAACCCTTCAGCAAGTCTCATGATCAAATCCTCCAGTATGGTTACCTATATTCAGTCATCATGCTAAAAAATAGAGTCATTTTCTTTTGGATCTTTTATTCTGTAGGTTTCTCTCTTCTTACTACTAACACTTTACAAAGGATCATATTGAGCTGTAGAAATGCTGAGCCCAAGCAGTGTGACACAAACAGACATATACTGGACATTTTTCCTGATGCAGAATTTTGCACATACAGTATTTTGGCAGTCACTTTTGTTTTGCAAAGCAAAAATAAATTTCAAGTCACCATGTTTTATCAAAACCATATGGCTCAACTCAAAGTTCTCCAGCTTGGCAAGATTTGCTTGTGGAAGCAAACGTGATGTGAATAGCTGAATTCCCTCTGCAGTTTAAATGTGTTCTTAGAGATGGCCCTGGCTGATGCTGAAAACAAACTATTTTTGATTTAAAGTGATAGCACATAATTTAATTCCAGTTTATATAATAAAAAAAAAAAAAAAAAAAAAAAAAAAAAAAGTTAGATATAAGTAGCAGAAAGAAGGAAAATCTGAATATGAATTAATATTGTCCAAAACAGAGATGTCAATGGTTAAACTGTAGGATTTGGTGGAATCCCTCTAATATCTCTGTAGAAAATCTGTTAAGGCAAATGCTGCCTCAGAACCAGTACATGAGATTTCTTCTGAATTATGAGATAAAAGACACCTTTTACGGTCTTTCCTTAAGTAATTGAAGAAAACAGTGGAAAAAAAAGGAGAATCCCTTTTTCTGGAGATATTGCAAATACAAATTCAGGCAAGATACACCTTCTATTGACAGTGGAATAAATCATGACACTAAACAGTCTGAACACTCTGAACACTCTAAATATCAACTTCAGACTAGCAAAAAAGCTGAGCTCATTAAATTTATTTGCATAAGATATTTTCATGTGTTACCAGAATTTATGGACGGGGCAATTACATCACCTACTGGTGTCACTCAAAGGTGGAAGGATCAAGGTTTGTTTTGGTGCTGTTTGTTGTGTTTCAAGGACCATATGTTCACCTTGAGTTTGAAGCAGCAGTGAAGTTCGGCCCAGCTGTCTGTCCTGGCTGCACACCTCTTGCAGGAAGAGAGCTGTTTGCACCATGTAGCAAGTCAGACCCAGAAGTGGCTTTCCTTTGTCCATCATCCCTGGCTCCACCAGAAGAAAAACCATATCCACCACATCAGTGCTCAGATGTACACTTCAGGACTCAGAGTACAGATGCATGTCAAATTTGCACCAAAATAAACCCTTCTGGAGCTCTAAATTTCTCATGTAAACACATCCACAGCACAGACCCCTATCCCCTGCTTCCCTGCACATTCACACACACATGAAACTAATGAAATGCTGTGTCACTGTGAGCTATGTACCACTGCAATTAACTTTTTCTGTATTTATTCCCACCATCAAGGTCTTGTACTTTGTGTACTAAAATTCATTTATTTCATTTTTTTTAAACCACAGCGAAACCCAGTTCTCCTGGAAATGGTCATGTAAAATGCTAGTTGCAGCAGAATGACTGTCCATACAGCCAGATTTCTATTCTGGGATTTAGCATTACACTGTAAAATTGAAGTAGGTCCAGTGACATCAATGGAGTAGCTCTGGTTATACATGACTTAAACCAAGATGAAAGTCATGACTTAAACCAAGATGAAAGCCATTTGCCGAGGCGATCGGCTCCGGGGCAGACGCGTTCTGCAGCGGAGCGGGGGATCGGGCCAGGCAGGGCTAATTTTTTCCGGCATCGAGCCTGCTTGAGGGAGCCGCCAGGACCCGGCAGCCCTCGTGAGGGAGGCTGACGAGGCGAAGGCGGAGCCAGCAGCGCCCCCTCCCCAACCATTCAAAAGCAGCCCTTAGGGAGCGCGAGCGACCAGGAGCGCGGCGAACAGGGCGGGCAAACAGGGCGTGGCGCGGCAGAAGGGAGTGGCGCGGCAGTTCGCGCAGGAAGGGCAAGCAGGAAGGGCAGAGCGCTCCCCCTACCCCCTACACACAAACAACACCTCGTTAACAACAGCCGTAACTAGGAGATAATGGTCGCCACCAGGCACGGCGCGCTCTCCAGAAAGTCGGTACACACGCAGACCGACTACCCGTTAAAAAATGCCGCAGTTCAGGTCACCGGATGCAAGGAGTGTCTGAGCCTGTTGCTGCCATCGGCGGGAGGCAGAGAAACTGCGTGCGTGAGGTGCGAGCAGGTGGATGATCTAGTCCGCATGGTGGCGGAGCTCAAGGAGGAGGTGGAGAGGTTGAGGGCCATCAGGGAGTGTGAGCGGGAGATAGACTTCTGGAGTAACTCCCTGCAGGGCCTCAAGGGGAGGTGCCGAGGTGAGATTCCTCAAATGGGGGCGGACCCCCTGCCCTGTCCCCGTCGGGCAGAGGGAGGGGATCTGGGAGCTGAGGAGGAATGGAAACAGGTCCCTGCTCGACATCGCAGGCGATGCTCTCCCCTTCCGGCCCCACCTTCCCAGGTGCCCTTACACAACAGGTTTGAGGCCCTAGAGATTGAGAGGCCGGTGTGTGAGGAAGAGGTAGCAAATGTTCCCAGGAGGATGCCTGGGGCGAGGAGGTCGACTCCGCGCCTCAGGACTGCCTCCACCAAGAAAGACAGGAGGGTTATTGTTGTTGGTGACTCGATTCTTAGGGGAACAGAGGGCCCTATTTGTCGGCCTGACCCTACCCGTAGGGAAGTCTGCTGTCTCCCTGGGGCTAGGGTCAGGGACGTTGCCAGGAAGCTTCCTAACCTGGTACGCCCCTCTGATTATTACCCCCTTTTGATAGTCCAGGCGGGCAGTGATAACATCGAAGAGAGGAGCCTCAAGGCTATCAAAAGGGACTTTAGGGGACTGGGTCGGTTAGTGGATGGAGCGGGAGTGCAGGTGGTGTTTTCGTCCATTCCTATGGTGGCAGGGAGGGGTTCAGAGAGGACACGGAAAGCCCACCTGTTAAACACGTGGCACCGGGGCTGGTGCCAACGCAGAAATTTTGGGTTTTTTGATCATGGGGCACTTTACTCAGCACCTGGCCTGATGGCCGCAGACGGGTCCCTATCTTTTAGGGGAAAAAGGATCCTGGGCCAGGAACTGGCAGGGCTCATTGAGAGGGCTTTAAACTAGGTAGGAAGGGGGATGGGGCTGAGGCTAGGATTGTTGGGGCTGTGCCAGGGGGAACAATGGCAAGGCCGGAGGATAAGGCAATGGCCCAGCTGAAGTGCATCTACACCAATGCACGCAGCATGGGTAACAAACAGGAGGAGCTGGAAGCCATCGTGCGGCAGGCAGGCTACGACTTGGTTGCCATCACAGAGACGTGGTGGGACCAGTCTCATGACTGGAGTGCTGCAATGCCTGGCTATAAGCTCTGTAGAAGGGACAGGCAGCATAGAAGGGGTGGTGGTGTGGCTCTCTATATTAGAGAGTCTTTCGAGGTTGTAGAACTCGAGGTTGGGAATGACAAGGTCGAGTCCCTTTGGGTTAGGATCGGCAGGGACAACAAGGCTAGTGTCCTGGTCGGGGTCTGCTATAGACCGCCGGAACCAGGATGAGGAGACGGATGAGGAATTCTACAGGCAGCTGACAGAGGTTGCAAAATCATCAGCTCTTGTACTCGTGGGGGACTTCAACTTCCCTGACATATCCTGGAAGCACAACACAGCCCTGAGAAAGCAGTCTAGGAGGTTTCTGGAGAGCGTGGAAGATAGCTTCCTGACGCAGCTGGTTAGTGAGCCTACCAGGGGAGGTGCCCCGCTAGACCTTCTCTTCACAAACAGAGAAGGACTGGTGGAGGACGTGATCGTCGGGAGCTGTCTCGGGCAGAGTGACCACGCAATGGTGGAGTTCACTATTCTTGGCGAGGCCAGGAAGGGGACCAGTAAAACCACTGTATTGGACTTTCAGAGGGCTGACTTTGAGCTGCTCAGGACACTAGTTGGTGGAGTCCCTTGGGAGGCGGTTCTGAAGGGCAGAGGGGTCCAGGAAGGCTTGGCGCTCTTCAAGAGGGAAGTCTTAATGGCGCAGGAACGGTCTGTACCCACGTGCCCAAAGGCGAGCTGGCGGGGAAGAAGACCGGCCTTGCTCAACAGAGAATTGTGGCTTGATCTTAGGAGGAAAAAGAGGGTTTATAAGCTTTGGAAAAGTGGGCAGGCCACTAAGGAGGACTTTAAAGAAGTAGCGAGGCTGTGCAGGGACAAAATTAGGAAGGCCAAAGCTCATCTAGAGCTCAATCTGGCTACTGCCGTTAAAGATAACAAAAACGTTTCTATAAATACATCCAACACAAAAAGGAGGACTAAGGAGAATCTCCATCCTTTACTGGATGCGGGGGGAAACTTAGTTACAAGAGATGAGGAAAAGGCGGAGGTGCTCAATGCCTTCTTTGCCTCAGTCTTTAGTGGCAATACCGGATGTTCTCTGGATACTCAGTACCCTGAGCTGGTGGAAGGGATAGGGAGCAGGATGTGGCCCTCATTATCCATGAAGAACTGGTTGGTGACCTGCTACGGCACTTAGATGTGCACAAGTCGATGGGGCCGGATGGGATCCACCCAAGGGTACTGAGGGAACTGGCAGAGGAGCTGGCCAAGCCACTGTCCATCATTTATCAACAATCCTGGCTATCAGGGGAGGTCCCAATCGACTGGCGGCTAGCAAACGTGACGCCCATCTACAAGAAGGGCCGGAGGGCAGACCCGGGAAACTACAGGCCTGTCAGTTTGACCTCAGTGCCAGGAAAGCTCATGGAGCAGATCCTCCTGAGAGTCATCATGCAGCACTTGAAGGGGAAGCAGGCGATCAGGCCCAGTCAGCATGGCTTTATGAAAGGCAGGTCATGCCTGACGAACCTGATCTCCTTCTATGACAAAGTGACGCGCTGGGTGGATGAGGGAAAGGCTGTGGATGTGGTCTACCTTGACTTCAGCAAGGCTTTTGACACCGTCTCCCACAGCATTCTCCTCAAGAAACTGGCTGCTCTTGGCTTGGACTGGCGCACGCTTTGTTGGGTTAGAAACTGGCTGGATAGCCGGGGCCCAAAGAGTCGTGGTGAATGGAGCCAAGTCCAGTTGGAGGCCAGTCACTAGTGGCGTCCCCCAGGGCTCGGTGCTGGGGCCGGTCCTCTTTAATATCTTCATCGATGATCTGGACGAGGGCATCGAGTGCACCCTCAGTAAGTTCGCAGATGACACCAAGTTAGGTGCGTGTGTCGATCTGCTTGAAGGTAGGAAAGCTCTGCAGGAGGATCTGGATAGGCTGCACCGATGGGCTGAGGTCAACTGCATGAAGTTTAACAAGGCCAAGTGCCGGGTCCTGCACCTGGGGCGCAATAACCCCAAGCAGAGCTACAGGCTGGGAGAGGAATGGTTGGAAAGCTGCCAGGCAGAGAAGGACCTGGGAGTGATGGTGGATAGTCGGCTGAATATGAGCCAGCAGTGTGCTCAGGTGGCCAAGAAGGCCAACGGCATCCTGGCTTGTATCAGGAACAGCGTGACCAGCAGGGCTAGGGAGGTGATCGTCCCCTGTACTCAGCTCTGGTGAGGCCGCACCTCGAGTACTGTGTTCAGTTTTGGGCCCCTCGCTACAAGAAGGACATCGAGGTGCTTGAGCGGGTGCAGAGAAGGGCGACGAAGCTGGTGAGGGGCCTGGAAACAAGTCCTACGAGGAGCGGCTGAGGGAGCTGGGCTTGTTCAGCCTGGAGAAGAGGAGGCTCAGGGGTGACCTTATCGCTCTTTTTAGGTACCTCAAGGGAGGCTGTAGCGAGGTGGGGGTTGGCCTGTTCTCCCACGTGCCTGGTGACAGGACGAGGGGGAATGGGCTTAAGTTGAGCCAGGGGAGTTTTAGGTTAGATGTTAGGAAGAACTTCTTCACTGAAAGGGTTGTGAGGCATTGGAACAGGCTGCCCAGGGAAGTGGTGGAGTCACCATCCCTGGAAGTCTTCAAAAGACGTTTAGATGTAGAGCTTAGGGATATGGTTTAGTGGAGGGCTGTTAGCGTTAGGTTGGAGGTTGGACTCGATGACCTTGAGGTCTCTTCCAACCTAGAAATTCTGTGATTAATTGTCAGTAATAATACACCAGCAAATCTGTCTTCCTCCAAAACACTGCCAAACAACCATGCTCAGCTCCTTTGCATAAACTTTTAGTTCTATTGCAGTAAATATGACTGGCCCAACACCCATTTTAAGGAGTATTTGGAGTAGACTGAAATGGCAGTCAAAAAACTTCTTGCTTTCTCTTCACATTTTGTTAGCTGAAGATCATCTTACTCCTTCTTCACCCTTTCCAGCTAAAGCAGAGCCAATTAGTCATTAACATGGTTGAAGCTATGACGATATGTGGTGTAAAGTTGGGATGAGAGTGGAGAGGTGTTTCATAAAATGTTCTCAGGAAAAGCAAAATGTTATGGCATTCCTCTCTGATTCTTAGTGTAGTGGAAAGTAGACACATCATTTCTTGAGATTCAGGCTTATTTAGTGACATTTTGTCTTACTGAAACGCAGTGTCATCTTTACCAATGGAAAAAAACTCACCTGATTGGTAAGAATGAAATTGTAACATTAGCAAGACAGAAAATCAATTTTCTTTAAGAAAAATACTTCTTCCAGATAAAGAAATTCAAGAGAATTCACATAAAAGCAGTGATTTTTTTTTTTTTCTAATGACTCAGGTCTTCATTTTTCTTAGCGGTAACTGTATTTGGTAATCATTTACTTCTATTGGAATTACTGTTTTTCTTCTTAGCTAACTACTATGAAGCCATTTAAAATCTGTGTCACAACACTAGACACTCTCAGTCATTTATAATCTATATTTGTTGATGTCTTAGTATGTATCATGTTAATAAGCATGGGTAATATGTGGGAAACATCAGTTATGTCTATGTATTAAAGAGCCCTGATAAAGACAGATATAGAGGCATGTCTGCTATGACCTCATTTTAGATGCTTAGATGTCTACCTCTGACTTCATTTGACTATTTAAAGTGTTGGCAGTAATTACAAGGAGAAAACATAAAAATCACTCTGAACTGGCATCAATGCCTAAATTCATTTCCCTGCTGTAACAGTATTCTATACCGCCATTACAGACTGTACTTGAGACAGGTTTGAAAGACAGTGCTTAGAGCTAATTGCATCCATTCAGCTTGTGGCAGCAAGGTTGGGTTATGTTTGGGTTTTCTTGGGTCTGTCGGTTCATCCTCAAATAGAGCCAGAGTACAAGAGAATGTGTAGGTGGCAAGGGACCACTTTGCTACTTCTCTTGTCAGCATCTCTCTTACTTAAAAGTCACCTATGCTTTCTTTTGTGTGATATAAGCACTTAGTATTTATCTTTTAGAACGGCATCCACTGTCCAGAGGTCCCTCCAGACCTGAAGAGCTCACGTGGCTGAAAGTAGTCCTAACAAAAGATATGGTCTAAAAGGTACAAGTTGTAATAAAAGATATGACCTCTTCTTGTCTTATTTGTACCTCATGATCATAACAGTGACAGCAGCACTACCAGTACAGTATAATCAAGCAGAAGAGAAGGTCCTAAACATGGAAAAAATACCTGGCAATACTAAAAAAATAAAAATAAAATAAAATAAAATTATATATATATATATATATATATATAAAGAACTATCCCTCTATTTTCTGAAAGCCACATTTCATCAATGTTTCAAATATAAGCACCTCAGGAAGCTTTCGATTCGTATCAGTCATCTAGACACAAAACCTGTATACATGAGTGACACAAACCTTAGCATGGCAGAGGGGGGCTGCCGACTGTACTATACAGCTTCTCAAAGCTCAGCCTTGTAGCATGGATGTCTCTGCTCAGACCCTTCTGCCCCTATCTTCTCGCTTTCAAGACATTAATATATACAAAAAAAAGGTGAAACATTTGTCAATTTTGTCTGTTGAATATTGTACATTTGGTTTTGCCATCCATTTCATGGATCCATTTTTTTTCAGGCTTTGGTATGTTTTATCTGAAGCTAAATACATGCTTAAAAAAAAAAAAAAAAGGTAGAAGAATAAATTACTTTAATTCATTTCACTATGGGAAACACTCTCTGTTCTAACTTTTACTGCTACCTTTTTCACAAAAAAACCTATGCAACATTTCTTATTATGGTCACTTCATCTCAGGTCTCAGTTCATTAAAGCCTTTGTCTTAAATGTTTTTTAGGATTTTGTAACACCTGATATGTGTTTTGAGTAGCTCTAATAAGGAGCTCATTATGCCCCTAATAAGGTATGCTCATTATGCCCCTCCCTCAGCAGACTTTTGCAATCTTTAATGAATCTTCAACAAATAAATCTTTAATTATCACTTAAACAATATTTAGTAAGACCTCAGGACTTATTTTCTTTACAAGATGTTCTCCATTTTCTGCATTTTCCCTCATACACATTCAGTAACTTTTGTTTGTTTAATGATACACTTCCAGTACAGGCAGTTCCCTCACAAGGGTAAAATATCAAAGAATAAAACTATCTGTTTTCATAGTTCTGCTACAACCTCTTTCAAAACCTGTATTGAGTTTATTGCATAAATGTGTGTTTCTTTTAATATCTATTTATCACAATATTTTAGAACATTACAATTAAAATATACCTCTTTAAGCAGTTCAAAAAAGATTTACATGAACAATAGCATAATGATTGTCAGTCTGCAGTATATAGCTGGGATCTAGGAACCATTAACCTTTATTATACTTCTTTGTAAAATTGCCACTTTCAGGAACCCCTAATTCTATTTGGTATGTAACTTTGCTCAAGTAACTTCCATCCTCTTGTTCGTGACATTCACCACTGTTCAGCACTGTGGCATCTTGGACCTGAAGTTCTGGAGAATACAAATTTTTCTTTGATTTTGAGAAACAAGAACGAAGTACTTGTTTTATTAATTTGATTCATCCTTCACTTATCTCTAGCATCCTATTGCTTCAAGTGAATCAGCACATTTTTAATGCATTTTCTTAATTGATTGTCACTCAGACACTGCCATTCTGCCAATCAAAAATATTTGCATTTGAAATTCCTCAGCTTAGAAACTGGCAAAACCACATCAGAGACAGGGGAGTAGTAAGGTATCAGTTTAAGATCCTGCAATCTCTTTCTTGGGAAAGGGGAAAATTCTGAATGTAAATGTCATAAGAAAAGATTTACTAAAAGGGCTATAGAAAGTTATGCAAATAAAAGGAACTGAGCCATATCTCTGCTACCACAAGAAAAAGTAGTTTTATCAAAGAGAGGAATTGATGGCACTTACTGCAAGAACTCCAGAGAAGACAGTAAATGTCTCTGGAAAAAGAAAATAAATAAATAAAAATAAATAAATCAGATCTTTAGTGGACAGGATAAATGAGTCCATTTTTACTGTTTTATTCTAATTAGCTCTAAAAAATATATATATATATATTTTAAACGGTTTAAAAACTGAAATAATCATCTTCTGGCAGTGTGATTAAATGAATGTAACTACTGCAGCCAGTCTGAAGTAGAGTCGGAAATCTCCATGTTAGATGTAGAAAACTCTGAGAGGAGAAGAGAAGTAAATGATGACAAACTTTAATAGAGCTAAGGACATATAGCAAGCATCCAAACAAGAGTAATGAAGGCAAAGCATAAAGAAACACACATGGTAGAATCAGAGGCAAAAGAGTTGCTTTTAAATTGAACAGGTAGTGATTTAGAACAATACAACCAAGGACTAAATCAAAGAGAATATTCAATTTTGCAAAGACCTTGTTTATGTGGCCATAACGACCATACCGAAACAATACCTCGCAGCTTCACAGGCAGTAAGTACCTGTCTCTGTCCATTAGAGGCTGAGATGTGCCGCTCCTTCCCTTGCTAACATCCTTGCTTGCTCCACAAGAACTGACCATTGCTTCTCTCAAACTACCTGATTCATTCAAGAACTCAATTGAAACTCATGCCTTTCAAACAATTAGGTTTTGATTTTTTTCTGGGGAAAATATGAGCCTAAAAGAGTAACTGTTTCTTCAAAGTATATCAGTGGATATAAGATTATTTCTCCTTATAAACTTCGCTTCATTATATCTTTAGACTGTCACTGCTGTTTCATTCCCAATAACACATTGTGAAAGACAAAAGACAAAATAGTCTATTTTGAACATCAGAAAGGATTTGAATTTAAATAATAAATATATATAAATATATGTTTTGGTTTTGGTGAATTGTTACCAGCCTGTGCTCCCCTGTTGTCTTGCCAAAGCACTGCCAGTGCCCATCAGTGTATAGCCATCTTCTCTGACCACAGTCAGGAGTGACTAAAAGAGGAAATAGAGGTTTTAAAATAATGAAGAGTTTGCATGGATATTTATGGAGAAAATGGAAAAGTTCTGCCTTAAGATGATACAAACACGTCATGGTAGCCTCACATCTAAATTACAAATAATGTTAAAAAAATTTGCATCTTAAATCCTCATATACATGTGTGTGTCCTAGATCAAAGACTCAGGGGCATATGCCAGCCATGGATATGTG
Source organism: Aythya fuligula (assembly GCF_009819795.1). Taxonomy (NCBI): domain Eukaryota; kingdom Metazoa; phylum Chordata; class Aves; order Anseriformes; family Anatidae; genus Aythya; species Aythya fuligula. The sequence continues at coordinate 66,894,752 of NC_045562.1, forward strand.
CCTTGAGTAACTAAATGTAAATCTGCAGTCCCCTCTTCAACACACAGCAGCGTTTATTACTCTTTTTTTCCCCTCCACCTTCTCCTGATGATGTTGTTCTTCATGGTTCACAGCAAGTGACTTGTTTAATGTCATTCTGACTCTAATTGGAAATGCCTGACAAAGAGCTACCTCCTCTAACCCTCACACAGTGTTAGGATCACACTTCCTCACACCTTGCCTTTGCAGATCCTGTAACAAGCTAGATACTTGTGTAACATCGAGAGGCACAGCTCACTGAGGTCATTACAGCAACGGCAACAGTCCCGGTGTGCTGCACTGTTTTGAGGCTTTGTGCTCTGGTTCATACTGGGATTTGTACTTAGCAGCAGTGTCCTAGAAAGGAGATTCAAGGGCTTGTAAGAGCTGAAAATGCAGCCTGTGAGAACCACCTAGAACTCATCCGCTTACAGGGGTACAAAGGGCGACAAATGTCGCTTTAGCCTATTTCCATCCTTATAAGCTGATTTTGCTTCAGTGTGCAAAAACTGCTAATGTTGGCTTGTATACAAGTGGGCATTGTATGCCTGAAAAGCATCTTTGGCTGAAGGTACTGAATGATTTGGGGTATGATGCTGAAATTACAAGACCTTTGAATCCTCTCTGAGCATGTGTTTGTAGTGTTGAAATGGGAACTTAGAAGTGTGAGTATGAGCTTTCAGGAGACATCCTCCTCCACCCTTTCCTTCTCCATTTCCTCTTCTCCCAAGGGCCATCACAATATGTCAGTACATGCTGAATATGTCACCTGTACAGACTTTAGCTGCAAATGCATCTGATATTCACAGAATCACAGAATCACAGAATTTCTAGGTTGGAAGAGACCTCAAGATCACATCGAGTCCAACCTCCGACCTAACGTTAACAGTCCCCACTAAACCATATCCCTAAGCTCTACATCTAAACATCTTTTAAAGACTTCCAGGGATGGTGACTCCACCACTTCCCTGGGCAGCCTGTTCCAATGCCTCACAACCCTTTCGGTAAAGAAGTTCTTCCTAACATCTAACCTAAAACTCCCCTGGTGCAATTATAGCCCATTCCCCCTCGTCCTGTCACCAGGCATGTGGGAGAACAGGCCAACCCCCACCTCACTACAGCCTCCTTTAAGGTATCTGTAAAGAGCAATCATGTGTTTTTTAAAAGAAATACATATTTCATAAAAGGAGGAGCATATTTTGGGGAAAATATTCACATTTCATGTGCTTTTTGGAAGTATCTTGTAGATATGCAAGATACAAGAAATCAAAATTGCAGTTCTTTATTGTGCTAGAAGAAGGTGATGGAGATGACTAAGCAGTTTTTAAATAAAGTTCAGAGTTCATTCAGCGTCGTAGAATCCCACAAGACTCTAGATATGGACATCGTAGTGAAAATACTTTCCAAAAACTGAATGCAATGACTTCCATAGCTTGAAACCCAGGGTTAATTTGATTTGTTCAACACTGTATGTGCTTTCTGATTTACCATTCCTTCTGATTAACTCCCTCTATTGGGTGAACTTGGTTCTTTGAATTGGCTTCACTAGGTTCTTTCGACTGACCTGTTTGCATGAAACTTATTGTGGAGGAAACACATGTATTTTCAGGAAAATGTTATAATCTTTTACATTCTCTCTTTGTGATACATACTTTTTGCTCAAAATACAATATATGCTTACTGAAAGTGCATAGTTTTGGGGTGTATTTAGTAATAAAAGCAGACTTTCTTTAACATGAACATTGCACAATCTTTTTTTAACTTCCCTTGTCCCTTCTTTCTGAGCCTACCTGTATATGGTTGATAATACCATGAACTTGTTGAAGGAAAAGGAAAGCTTTAGCAGAAGACAGAGAAATACAAAGACTTGAATGACTCTGCTAAGATCCATAACAAGAGCAGAAATGCAAAAATAGGTCTGTTTTCCAGCTCTCTCAGTTTTTACCTTTCGACAGTACACGAGAAAACAAGGCTTTACATGGAGAACACAGCATCACTTTGCATTTCATAGAGTGTTTTGCTTTTGTTGTGGCTGGGAGGCAGAAGTAATCACCGACCTCCCTCTCAGAAAGTAACAGCTAGAGCCCATGCTAAGTGTATTCTTTACAGCATGGTAGAATAAAGCTGGGAAATTACCAAAAGCACTGTGTAAATCAAGAAGGATTAGAAACAGGTGACTGCCAAGCAGCTCAGTCAGAAAGCCCTCATATGCAAACAAGTGAAAATTTCTTCTGCCTTAAGGAAAAAAAAAAAAACAGCCTTAGAGAGGCTTGAAGTGTAAATACTACTGGGATACATTGTAAATTGTTAGAAATTGAAATGTAAGGAAGAGAAGGCTGATACTGCCATCGTTTTTTCACTCATACTGAATTTCCCAGTGTCAAACACTACTTTATTATCCATAATACCAAGACGGAAGCATAATGTGGTTGCTGTCTTCTGCCAGCATCCTTGCTATTCAATGCAATCATTAAAATGCCAGAAATAAAGGAGAAGTGGGAATAATACACATAGTGGACGAAATCTATGTTGCTTTCAACTATTCCTGCAAGAAATGTACTTGTTTTGTTCATTTCAGAGAATGCTTGTTTCTGATACTAATGGCTGAACATCTGTTTTACAATCTCTGGAGAAAGCTGTGCGGAATAAATTCACTGTCATTAAATACAGAGCAGTGTTGATCTTCTACTCCCCAATTCAGAACACTGCTGTTATTTAAGGGCTTGAAATGTTTCTCTTCATGGCTAATTGCTCATGATCCATGTGACAGCTTCTCCTTTTCCAACAGGAAATATCACTAAAGGATTCTTTGCCTTTCTTAAAGGCAGTGTCTCTTGCTTAAAAGTTGGCCATTCTCAGCTTGGAAGTGGTTTTGATGGAGTTAAAGTGGAACCTGGTTGTAAACTCAGAAAGCTTGCATTAGGTATCATCCACCCCACCACTGAAACTAAGGGCAAAGAAGCCAAAAGACCCTAATAAATTTGAGAAGAGGAAGCATCGAATCACTGGGGAAATTGGGTTATGTCACCATTGTGATGTGAATGAGAGACTGTTACACACAGAGCTTCTGATGAGAGACCTTGTGAAGGACCAAACACACCACATGGCTTCTAAGGAGTCTCTCAGAAAACCAGTTAGCAACTCCATTTACCAGTTAGCACCCTGCGTCACAAATTCACTGGAGGAGAAACAAACCCTCAGCCTGTCATGCTGTTACTCATCATTGCTTTCCCCAGCATGTTCCTGCTTGTATCTGATGCTTTTTTGTGGTCTCCATCCATATTTGCCTTGCTGGGTTCCTGCTTCCCCAGCAGTCAGCCTGTCAGAGCTGGCAGGCTTTCCTTTCTTCTTTTTTTTTTTTTTTTTCTTCCCCATTATTCAAAAGGATACTGGGAATAACAAGATCTTTTAAACTGCTCTGGTCCCTTCTCTTTCAAACCCTGTTTCTGGTCCCTGTGCCCCACATAATCTTCCCTTGGGCTCTGCTTGCTGCTGTGATTGCTGTAACCTCACAGTATTGCAGTGCTGATCACAGCCATCACAGCAGCCAAGCACGAGTTCTCTGGGATATATTGACTTCACAAGATGTGCAAAACTGAAAAAATAAGCTAGGATTTTTAGAAATAACTGAACATCCTGTTTTTCATTAAATTTTAATGGAGATGAAGGTCATACACAAAGCTCATGACCCAGCACCAAGCACTAAATGAAAACACTACAGTTAGATCTTTGCTCTTTACTTACTGGAACTGACAGGAAAGGAGTTCTTTTGCTTGCTTTGATTTTTAATATTATTATTTTTTTAATCTTTATTTTTGAACTAGGACTGAGTAGAATCTCTACTTTTATAGTAAGGAGAAATTATTTTCTCTCTTTTTTTTTTTTTTTTTTTAAATGACTGCACAAGACCTACAAATCATAAAATTGAAACAGAAAATCCTCATGAAGGCAGGTTAATTTGAAGTCACCTTTGGATTTGGAGGCAGGAATCCTGAGCTGTCACACCAACTCACTCTTCACCTCAGGAGTCACATATGTGAATGCCCTGATATACGTTTACAGTTTTGGAGCTCTGACCCTGGAACAAGCAGATCCTGATTCTTCCAAAATGCATTTCCCATAGGATTCCCTTGGATGTGCCATCCTGCCAGAATTCAGACAAACTCTGTATGTCTAAACATGCTGTCCAAAATCTGAGGCAGTAAAACAGATGCCTCTCTTAAAAAATTTGAGTATATCCTGAGTTTTCTTGTATCTCCAATGATAAAGAGAAGAGTGAGGATACAACACAGCTTTTTACTGCCTAAGGGGAGCTCTCATTTGGGAGTTAATAACTAGTTGAGTTAAAATAAATGCAGAGAAACTAACAAGCATACTGGAAAGAGAGGCTGTGGTCTGTAAGTAAAACAACTTTACTTCCTTGCTAAATTGGATCTCACAAGTGTATGCATCATTAAGAGTTATAGCTGATACAGGGATTTAAAATACCCCTATATGTAATTGGTGTGTTGCAGTACTGCTACTTCCTTTCTTGTTGGGACTACTGCAGAAAGGAAAACTAAAAGAAGAAATTAATATGCCATGCTCAGGGACAAGGGGATCAGAGAAATTTCTACTGTTTCAATGCAAACAGACGTATTCGGAAGTTCGTTGTCCATGTGCAGTGTGACACTTTTGATCAATTTCCGTACTTCAGTGAAACTGATTCCTGGATGACCCTCAGAATTGATAGGCTAATTCACTTCTTTTAAGAATCTAACCTGCAGTGGCCTTACTGAGAGGTTTACTGATGTGAAGAAAAACACTAAAACTCTAAACCCATGGATGAGATCTTAATAGCTGTTTTTCTCCTAACATCTTCAAGTTATGTCTGTACTTGCCAAATCGGGGACACAATTAAGAAGCACTGATGAAGTAGACAGGGCAGAATAGTTGCTAAATTAAACTTTTTGTTAGTTTTGCATCAAATGGTGGGTTCATTCTTGTTCCTGTCCTTGTAAAAATCAATTTGACACTTACTATAGCATCTTGATTCCAATTTATTCCTCTCCTTATTTACTTTCCAAAATCAAAATCTGTCTACCATACTCTTTGTAATTTTCCTCCATAGCATTGTTTCCCTTCCCTTCCTTAACCCTAACACCTCCAACCTACACCCTGCTTTTCTTTTTGCTTTGCTCTCCTGGCTAGCATAGATTCCCAAGGCACAGTCTGAGGGGTGTCTTGGAGGATGCTTTGGGAAAGAAGTGCCACAGAAATCAGGAGGTAAAATAATAAAATAAAATAAAATAAAATAAAATAAAATAAAATAAAATAAAATAAAATAAAATAAAATAAAATAAAATAAAATAAAATAAAATAAAATAAAATAAAATAAAATAATAAAATAAAAACATCTAAGAAGAGGTTTAGATTAATTAGTCTTCATCCTGGCAGACATCATTCCTTATCTAGAATGGAGTAAAGAGAGAAGAAAAACAGTTGTTATTAGCACTTCTGTCCCAAAACAGCCAGCATTTACAAGTGTGTTTACACATCTGCAGCATGTTTGCTTCTGCACGTATAGACCTCCTTTTTCAGCTGCTGCTGTACAAAGTTTGGAAAATCACAAGATCCGGACCAAAAAGAAATGGTCACAGTGGTTTAATGAGGTGCTGCTTGCTTTTTGCCTCACTTCTGAGAGGCACCCTTCACCTCCAAGTCCTTTGGAAGCCCTGTGATGAAGTCTGGTGTATTGCTGAAAAGTTATTTTATCATGCTTTACTGTCCTTTCCAGTCTTTCATCCATACCCTTTTCTGCAAGTTAAAAGCTTTCTAGTTTAACAGCTGACATTTCCCTTAGATCTGGAGCTTAGCACTTGCCAGAAACCAACTTGTACCAGAAGGGAAGAAACCAGGTAGAAACTCACACACTGAAGCTTTTCTCCTTCATGTCTGCAGCCTCATTTTATACTGCTTGTGCACAGACACTAACCTCATTACCTCCAACTTTAAACAACCCTAGTGCAGACAACAGATCAAGGAACAATGGAGCATTTTTGTTTTGTTTTGAATTGCTCTTTAGCCAACAGCTTGCTTTATTTATTTATAAAAATTTAATTTTATCTGATATACTGTACATGTGAATGATTTTAAAGCTCATGCCTAGAGGTTTGGAAATTAACAAATACAGAGCTGCTCTTTTGGTCCTCGGGTGTTATCCACATCTCAGCAGGATCTCTAATGGATTTTCCACATCATTTAATATCTTGCAAGAGATAACAATGCATTGTGTCATTTTTTCAAAAGCAATTAAGCTAAAGCTATGATTTGAGGGAAGCCACTTACCACTTCATCAGAAAGCAATATGTTTCCCTTTCCAAAGTTGAGCCTTCCTGATGACAACTAATACAACTAAAAAATGTAAAATTCTTAGGATCAGAAAAAATGTTTGTAGAACAGATCTCCTAAATTGTAAATATTGTATGCACAGGTGAAAACAAACCCTATAGCTCCTTTGTGTTGCATTGTAAGCTGTGTGGCCATAACTAGGTCTGATCCAAAAGCTGACACAGAAACACCTACTCCAGTCACTCTCCCCTGCTGATTCATTCAGGTGAAGCACTGCACTAATGCGTCCCAGGGCTGTCATGTGGCCATAGAGGCTGGAAAACAAGCAGAGGATCTGAAGCTCCTTTGAACTTTCCCATAGAGACAAACTGGTCTCCTGGGAGAAGTGGAATGGAGCAGAGACCGTTTTTTGGTCTCACAAGTTTTGCTGATATCACTGTGCTGGCAGCAAGCTAGTGGTCACAATGGTCAAAACAAGAGGAAGGGGAGGCTGTGTCCAGGCTCCAGAGGATCACAGAATCACAGAATTTTCTAGGTTGGAAAAGACCTCAAGGTCATCGAGTCCAACCTCTGACCTAACGCTAACAGCCCTCCACTAAACCATATCCCTAAGCTCTACATCTAAACGTCTTTTGAAGACTTCCAGGGATGGTGACTCCACCACTTCCCTGGGCAGCCTGTTCCAGTGCCTCACAACCCTTTCAGTGAAGAAGTTCTTCCTAACATCTAACCTAAAACTCCCCTGGCTCAACTTAAGCCCATTCCCCCTCGTCCTGTCACCAGGCACGTGGGAGAACAGGCCAACCCCCACCTCGCTACAGCCTCCCTTGAGGTACCTAAAAAGAGCGATAAGGTCACCCCTGAGCCTCCTCTTCTCCAGGCTGAACAAGCCCAGCTCCCTCAGCCGCTCCTCGTAGGACTTGTTCTCCAGGCCCCTCACCAGCTTTGTCGCCCTTCTCTGCACCCGCTCAAGCACCTCGATGTCCTTCTTGTAGCGAGGGGCCCAAAACTGAACACAGTACTCGAGGTGCGGCCTCACCAGAGCTGAGTACAGGGGGACGATCACCTCCCTAGCCCTGCTGGTCACACTGTTCCTGATACAAGCCAGGATGCCGTTGGCCTTCTTGGCCACCTGAGCACACTGCTGGCTCATATTCAGCCAACGAATAAAAAATATAAGAATAAGGATAAGAAATAACTAGCAGTGAAGAAAAGATGAACATCAGGAGCTGTCTGGAAATCACTACCTAAAGTCCTACAAAAACTTCCATGAAATATCTTTAAAAACACACAAACTGTGCACATGCTGAGCCAACTTGCTGATTTACAAACAGCAGCTATTGGTCTCGCTAGGGGTAAAATAAACTTTTAGGACATTTTTAGTATCTTATAATACTCTAATTCCTTTTAATCTCATGCTTTTTTATGCTTTCATCTATGCCAAGCTGAAATATTTTGTTAAAGTTGAATGGAAATTAGCTCACAATTTCTGATGCAAGTTTAAAACAGAAGAGATTTTGCAAACCTAATTATACATATTTAGAAAAGGCTTAGAGGCTGGTTAGAAACCACCACTGCCCTGGAGACCTTATAAGCTTATGAAAATCTGGAGATCAACAAAGGGCAAAACCATCATGCTCATTTTGCACATTTCATTATATCTAAAGAACAAGCCAAATGTGTGGTGAGGAGGAATAGGGCAGGGTAGGAGGTCTGGCTCACAGCCTTACAGTTATGCGTATTTGCAATGCAAATTTCTCACACATGCAGTAAAGCTGCCATTATAGTTTGATCAAGAGATGGTTTAAAAATATATGAACTGAACAGTTTATGTATAACTTCATTCTGCAGCTTGTAATTGGTTTCAGTTCCAGTTCAGAGAGCAAAAAAACTCATCTCAGCCACTTGCATTAGGTCTGGAAGGGCTATTTGAAACTGTCCTGTTTCAAAGCACAAAACAACCTGTAACTGTGAGAAATGCAAATAAATAAATAAATAAATAAATGAGGCTTTTGGCATTTACCTGAGACTTTGTTTTTCCATGTGTTATAAGTCATAGCAGTACACACAAAAAAAAAAAAAAAAAAAAAAAAGGCACTGAATTAGGGTAAAACGGACAATAGTTCAATATTTTCTTTTCTATGTTCCTGTCCAGTTTTCTGATCAGTTACTTATTTTCCTAGAAAGGGCTTCAGGTGTATCTCAGTCCTTAATAATCAACATAAGCAATGTGATCTTGCATAGCAAAGGAGAGTCAGCAGCAAATCTTACTCATCTCAACACCTTGAGCCTATCTTTTTTTTCTTTCCAGATGAATAAAATATCACTTTCTGACTGCTGTCAAGTGAATTAGAAAAGGGCAAGTTAAATAGATCTGTTGCCTTTAACCTTCCTGTAGAGATTTAATAATCTTTTTTAACTCTTTCAAATATATGTATTTTTATTTCAGGCTGAATTCAATGTCATCTGTTAATGACAGTTCTGGACATACAAAAAATACATTTTTCCTCTATTTATGTCTATTGGAAAAGCACATGGGTGATATGGGATCTGATTATAAGAGCTCTTATATTTGGTTGTATTACAATGAACTACCCATGACCAGGTTCATTCAGTGGAAATGGAAATCATCTATGTTTTTGGTTTGTTTGTTTAGACTGGAAAAAAAAATTACTATGTTGGGCTCAGGGTGCAAAAATCAGTAGCACTTGTTCACTAGCAAAGATCATGAATGTTTGCCATTACAACACTGAAAGATTGAAATCTTCCTACATTTTTAGTCAGCCTATGAGCCTACAGTCAGGATGCAAATTTGATACCTTGGCACCAGCAGAGAATAGCTGTCTGGTCTCTTGAAACCTGCACATGGCAACTAAAAATCAGTGTACAATGGTTTTGCCATGTGGAGAGAGGAGAGAACATATAACCCCTATATTGCAAAGGAACTGAGCACAGAGTAAAGGGAGCAACTTCACAAGCTGAAGCATATGCTGCAGGAATGATAATTATTACAATGAAAGATAATACTTCTTTCCCAGACCTAATGTAACTTTTTTAACGTAAATCTGTTTGGCAGCTTATTTCAAAAACACCTGTGATAAGGACTGGAGACATCTTTCAACACTACGTTATTATTAGGCTTTTATCTGCTAATAGGAACAAAAGAAACTGTTATTTTTCTACGAAGGGAGAATTCCTATTGTCCCACACTGCCCATTTACCTATTATTTTAATGTTCTCAAAACTGGTTGGCTGTCCAGTGTAAATACACAATGCAAATTATCATAGAGATATTTTTAATAAAAGTTAAGCTTTTAGGTCAACTGTTATTTTTGAAAACTATGGAATCAAATTCACATTGAAAGGACAGGTAGAAGGTCAATTTTGAGCACTGTGCTTGGCAGTGTTCTTAGGGCAGGAGAGCAATTTCTTAGTAACTGTGGCTTGGTACTTCTGGAGGAAAAACAAACAAACAAACAAACAAACAAAAAACAGTAAGAATAAAGGACAACTCAGAAGCACTTTGTGTTAAAATAACATTGAAGATAGAAGCTGGAGCTAAGAATGAGGATAGATACTTGCTGTGTACTAAAAATGTTTCTGTAATTATTTCCATGCCATAGGAAATAGGATGTACCTAGTTAATGTTGAAGGAAATGATCCTTCAACTACATAAATGCAGACACCATGGCCTATTTGCCTTTTGTCTTGAACTCTAGAATCCTTTATCTTTGAATTTCAAATAATGCACACTTAATAGTTTACTACATAACAAAAAATAAAAATAAAAAAGGAGCATTTCCAAGTTTGACATTACTGTACCTATCACCAATATCACTGCAAATAAAAGAATTTTGGTAAACTTGTCATTATCCGGTCAAAAAAAAATCTCCAGAATACCTACTAAGAATTGTAAAAATTAAGATCTTTCCTAATTGACAGACAAAGAGCAAGAATTTTCAATAATTGCACAGACTACCTCCAGCTCACAACAGCTTTCCAACCATATCCCTCAGCATAAGAACTATGCTGATATCATTCTGCAATGTTTCTATGTCAAAATCAATTTATCAAATTCCACAATCAATGTAAAACAGTCAGTTGACAAACTACCATATTAGTGAAATAGAGAAAGTAGTACAAATCTTACAAAATTTATCAAAACTAATAATTTATGACCAGATTTGTATAAGCTAGCCTGGAAGAAGATTGTATTTTGAAATACATTTTCCCACTTTTCCCACTCTCACCATTCACCTTAGCCTATAACACATCTTAAACTCATTCTGGCAGCTTGTTTACAACCTGACAAATGTTGTTTGCAACCAAAATGTTCCAGAGCAAATTTGCAATATTTACCAGCCTACCTTTATAAACTTCATGGTAATCAACCCCAAGAAGAAAATATTCAGCAACTCTGAGCACAACATGTGGGTATTTCAGTATGTGATGTAGTCAACAACATGGTTAACATTGAATAAACACTGCACCTTGATCAAAAATATTAACATCTACTCAACATAACAAACAAAAAAAAAATTGCCTCTGACCTAGGTCAGAGATAAAATATATTCAAAGACTCATAAAATATATTTGAGAGATGGGAACTAAATTTATTAAGAAGGAAAGAGAGAGAAAGAGAGAGAAAGAGAGAGAAAGAGAGACTCAGTCTGTCTTGTTTGATCTCTCTGTTCCTCACATGTGAAAGACTTCTCTTGACTGTTCCACCAGGGCTAAGCCTGTCACCTCCTTGCCTGCCAAATCTAAGCTCTGCTCCAAAAGTGCTAATTACCCCTTTTTTCTCTCTTGTCATCTAATTGATCGGTATAATTAAATTAAAATATGAGCAGTTGTTTCTAACTTGTGGTTAGCTTTGGATTTGTTGCTTCTTTGTCAGATAACATGAAAGTACCATATGCCTGAAAGTGTTTTCCTTCTGTATGCCTGCTTAACAAAACTTGTTAAATCTCCCTACACACATTTGTCTCTTACAGTCTTAGACTAGTACAGCTACATCACAAACCAGCTGTTACTATGCATTGGTAAAGCAATTTCTCACTTAATTGAACTGGTTCATTAATGTAAAAAGAAGTGTGTCTATTGCATGTTGTCTTGTTTAGGTTTCTTTTCAGATGGACAGAATTCTGTTTTTTTTCTATCTGCTTTAAACAAAAGGCACATTTGAACAATCATAATGGGAAAAGTTTAGCAAAGTAGGTGTCATGCACAGAGCCAAAACTCATTACAGGGAATTTCTTACATGATGGAAGTCTTGGAAATTTGTTTTGAACGAGTCAGTTTTCTACTCAAAACAAGAATCAACAAGTAATATTTTCTATCCATTTGTTTTAGCTATGGGGCTTCCTTTCCCTTTCAAAATTTTGAGTAAATAGCCTATGTTTTAGACTACCAAATTTCCAGAACTCAGAAAAAATTGCACAGCCTTCTTAGGAAATAGTTATATAGAATACAGAATATGGAAATATGTATTAGTGAATGTGATTTTTTTTTAAGAAAGACACGATTAATTTTCTTCTTGAGGTAGAGTGTTATATGCCACACACAATAAGTTCATTATTAAATATTTACTTTTTTTTTATAATATAATTATTTTTCCTCCTTCTTTTTGGCAGCTGTCAGAATAGAGAAAGAATAAAAAGAACTCAAGATCTATAGTATTTTCCTGAACTCTGCCTGTCTTTGCATTCATCTGGAATGTGTAGACTGGTTTTGGCAAATATTTTCTGGCTAGCTCTATTCAGAAGATTTGTTGGTGAGATTTCTAGTCATTTATAGGCTGGTACATAAGACGAACTTAAGAAGTCTTCCATACATGAAGCAGATCTTGCAGACACCCTTCTTTCTATGGAAACTCTGTAGTGTTGGATAATTATGGATTATTGGTATGGGAGCCAGAAGGAAAAATAAAATAAGCACATGAAAAATAAAAGAGATTAAATATAGATGGGTTTCAAAATTTACTGTCCTTTTAAATAATCTGTCTTTAACAAATATCTTGATGATTCAGAATGCTGTGTAATACTAGGTCACTGCAAAACTTTCACACTTACCTCTTTCATCCCTCCTCCTTGTCTATCTTCCCCACTTTTGCTATATTTAATCTATGATTAGATGTAAATGATGAGAATCAGGCAGGGGTCACCTTGAGTTTGTACAGCACCTAGTTCAAATGAGTCCTATTCTTAGTGGCAAAGTTATTGCTGCATGTCATAAGATCACCCTCAAAATAGTACTCCAGGAAATCAGTTTCATGGATTCCAGTCCTGTAAAGAATTTCCCAGTATTAATTGGACCACTGGAGAAGTATGAAGTAAAATAAGTGCAAACAAGTCTTTGCGGGACCACAGATGCACGTTGGAGACTGCAAATATATACTGTGCTGCATTTCAGAGGCAGAAGTCTTAGCATATGGAGCAGGTAAGATGAACTTATGTTACTTAGCATTTATAGAACGAGCAACAGTGAAAATACTGTGAAAATGTGTGAAGGAGAGCATTAAACCTTTCTCATTACAACTTTCACCAAACAATTCATTCCAGACAATGGATTTTGTTTAGTACTAAAGGCACAAGCTATGCTGTCTTTCTTTATTGAAATTTTCAGCTGAGGAAGAAAAAAAGAAGAAAATTAAAAATAAATAAATAAATAATCACTTTCAGATAGGGAAATTATTCCTGGATGTGGGTGTAGGTAGAAAAATAAGGGTAGCACTTAAGATTAGGCAAGGAGTAGGAGGAAATGTCTGCAGAGGGGAAAGTAGAGTTTTATATCCCTAAAGTATAAAGACATTTGAAATACATCTGAAATATCATCAGAAATACCAATATCAATAAAGAGAATACAGAGAATATAAAATTATGAAGCATAATTTG